>NC_050071.1:105701548-106011048 GCF_009764565.3 Dermochelys coriacea
TCATTTCATATACAATGCAGTAATAGTAATGTCCAATTACAGCAGCAAATTTTCATATTTGAAAAAAGATCTTTAATCTCAGTATGTCACTGAGAGTCCACTTCCTGGAATAGTTAATTAATTGCAACTACTAAAGTGATCAAGATATAAAGTTCTGTTCTCAATTACACCGTTGTAACTTCAGAGTCAGCCAGTAAAATCAATGGAGTTAGTCTCGAGTTACACTAGAGTAAATGAGGCCAGAAGCTGGATGTTAATATGCACACAAATATCCAGGTATATTTTTCTCTCTCCCCCATCATAGGCACAGCCACCATGCAAAGTGAGAAGTCTCCAACCCCCCACTAAAAGGAATGAGAGCTGTCTCTCCCCCAGTCTCCCAAAACACAAAGACAAAGCGGCACTGGTTTTCCCTCCATTGAAATGTGGGTATATTGTCTGCTGTTGCTATTTATCAGGCATGCTTTAGGAGAGGGGGAATCTATTCACCTCCTGACATGTGCATAACTTCTATTAACATTAACAGTAGCGTCCTCATGCCAAGAGAAGAATAGATCCTTTTATCTTCATATGGGTGTAGTCAGCTTTGTAATGTCAAAAGTAGACAGCTGTTATTTTAATTAATCACCTTCTGATTAACAAGAACAGACATTACAAGCAGTCTCCATCTCCTGTCTCACATCATCATCTAGAGACAAGAGAGAGAAAGGAAAAGAAAAAAGGAAAATAACCTGCACTTCCTTTAAAAAGCAAAAGCTGCAAGACTCCTCAAGAATTCAGAATGCAGAGGCCTACACAGCTGATTGGATCATCAGTGCCCCATATGTATGTGTTGCTCTGTTGATCAGGAAAACTAGAGTCTGACTGCAGAGGGAACACAGCCTGGATGTACGATTACCTTTTGATTAATTTTCCTATTCCCATTGTTTCTTTTTGTCCCCCTGTTAAGCCACAACTCTCTCTCTCTTTCACACACACACACAATCCCTATTCCATGAATGAAAGGGCAGTTGCTCTGACTTTTTTGGGGAGGTAGGGGGTTACTAGATATTTGTTTATTCGTGTTCAAACATATTTCAGTTAAAAGTGACAAGTCATGAGGCTACATCATAACTTTAAAAATATAATAAAATTTAAGCTTGACGTGTCTGTTTCTTAAACATGACCGAGCATACTGATCACATAGAAAAGACACAAAAATAAACAGATTATTTGGTCTTTTTTGGGGATGGTGGCTACTTATAGTACACCAAGCGAACGTGAGCTAAAGTGGTGACATATTTATCCATGTTTAAAACTTACTTATTTCCAAGTTAATAGTTGCTTTAACTGACATAATATTCTCTCTCTGTGCGCCTTTGGATTCTCCACAATAAGGGCTTGTTGTACAGCTTACAGCACTCAAGAGACTGTGGTTTGATTTTCACTTGTCAGGTTGGAAATTGCAACCACAGTAATTAGTAGTGACTGGATTTCGACATGCTAAACAAATTGCTCCAAGTTGGAGAAGTCTGAGTGAAGAAAAATACTGAAAAACTAACTCCAATCCTTTTTTTAAATCCTGCTCATGAGGAAGGTATAAGCATCACTAATCTTACCAATGTAGAGGTTAGTATTATTTGTATTAAAGTAGCACCTAGAGGCCCAAGCCAAGAGTGGGGCTCCATTATGCTAAATGCAGTACATACAAAACAAGAGACAGCTCTGTCTACAATCTCCAATATTACTACCAGCAGCAGAGCTCCACTGGTGGAGAATTTAAGGTCTACATTTTGCAAGCCCAGGCTTTTGACAAAATGGATGTGCAAGGATTTGTTCTGCAAATCAGTAAGGAGTTTTCCCCCTGGACATCAAGTAACTTGAAACATCTATACTGCTTGCAAATCCCTATGGAGTCTGTTGCACAGCATGGGCTCCAGGGCCCTGTGAACTTCCCAAGCTCCCCAACACAGGACTTTCTAATAGCCCTGAATTGACAGGACTCCCCTGCGCATGGTTGCCCCTGGAATCCCTCTCAAGAAGGTGCTAACTAGCACAGAGGGAACTTCTCACACCTGCTAATAATGCAGTCCTAAACTACACATTTTGGAAATGGCCAGGGGCAGAGAGTCCCCAGCACTATCATATCAAGGATTTGGGGGTGGGGATGGGGGAAGAGGGTGAATGGTGCTGCAGAGACCTATATTTTCAGAAGTCATCATTAATTTTTCATTTTTGGAAGTGCTCAAATTGAAATATCTTAAAAGCAGTCTGATTTTTAAAGGGCAGATCTTCAGTGCTTCCTGAATGTTGGGTTCCTTTAATTGGGCACCCCAAGACATTAGTTACTTTTGAAAATTTAGGCTGTGTCCTTTTGAACAGATATTTAGCATTCTTACACCCAAGTCAGCCAAAAAAATTAATCTGGTTTCTACACTGAGCAAACCCTGAAAAACTGATTTCCCATGGCCTCATGCAATATTGAAGTCAGAATTTTTTTTTTGCTGAATAGGCCCCTGAGCCAGAGAAGCCTGTATAAGAAGCTAGGGCTGGATTCTTGAATTAAGCTGCATATTTTAATTAAAATTTACTCTAAAGAAATGGAAAAAACAAACCACAAGAAAGTTCTCCATTGCAACATACAACCCCTCCTTCTACACACCTCAGGACTGCAAGGGGCACTCTCAAGTGAGTGAGTGGGAATTCCTTGCACACTCTGCTCAGTACAAGAGAAAAATGGAAACCCTATGGAGGCCCACTGAAGTCTGCCTGCATATTATAAATTGTAGGATTGGGTTCTACTAGTTTATATTGAACTAGGGGGACAAGGATATGGTCCTATTGTATTTTGAACATCCACTGTTTAAGAAAAATGACAACCACCATGACAATCCCATGTATTCTCACATGCTGTGTCAGAAATGCAGCAAGTACCTTTTTGTTTGTTTTAAGAATTTTAAATGTCAAAAAAAAAAAGTAAGGATTTAGACTGAAATCATGTCTACACTGCTGGCACTAAAGAGGCATATCTATCACAGCATTGCAAGCTGTATAGATGCAGACTAAGTGACTGAAGGGGTTTTCCTGTTGTCCTAGAAACTCCACTTCTAGGAGTGGAGAAACATTCTTCCATCAGCCTGGCTATATCTACAGTGCGGGTTAGGTTATCCTAGCTACGATGCTCAGGAGTGTGGATATTTCACCTCTAAGTGCCCTGGTTATGTTGACCTGAGTTCTAGTTTAGATCAGGCCTTAATATTTTTCAAAGTGACCAGTGATTCTGCCTCAGTTTTTGGATGTTCAACTTGAAACAACTAAAGAAGGCCTCATTTTCAAAAAGTGCTGAGCATCCACACTCAAGACATCTTCAAAAGGGCTTGATTTTTAGAGTTATGCACCCAAAAATTATTAATTACTTTTGAAAATTTGGCCATCGTTCCTGCCATGAAGAGTTTATAATGTATATTCAGTAAGAGACAATAAGTGAAGTTCAGAAATAGATAAAAAAGACAGACAACGGTGGCAATAACAAGATGATAAAAATACACAGAAAAGTATGTACATGTCTTACTGATTCCAATAAGTTTTGATTTTACTGCTGCAGGTGTTGTGTTATCTATGAGAACTAAAGAGGAGAAAAGGTGGCAAAGCAGAAATTAATTTTTAGGGTAAATTTGAATATTGCGAAGGTAGGTGCTTGTCATACAGTTTATAGAAGAATGTTCCAAGCATAAAAGGCCACTTGAAAGAAGACATGAAGATACTTGTGAAAAGAAAAGAAAGTTATCATCAAATCTGGCATCATTAGCAGAGGATTGGTGGCTTTATGGGGATGGTGCAAAAGAAGACCACATCAGAGAAGAGGACAGGAGTTACACAAAAAGACCTTTGAAAGCGACACAGTGGTCAGATTGGAGTTCTAATTCTTGTGAGTTTTTTTGTCTTTAATGTTTCTGGAGGATAATAGTTGTTTTCAAGAAGATGACATACTGTTCCACATTCATTTTAATGTCACTGCAATTTTTTCTTGCACTTTGCTTAAAAAAAAAAGCATTGTTATTGAGAAGAAAGGAAAGTTAAGGAAATGTGAGCCACAGGAGTGGTGGTTGCAAGGAATACTTAGATAATTACAGGATTTACATTAAAGAGAAGGGTGTGTCATACTGTGTGACAACTCTGCTGTGATATTGTTAGTATTACAGTATTACTTGATATGTAGGGCTAGATTCACAAAGGGGACTTAGGGCATTGCAATGGTTAGTGTTCCTACACCTGACCTAACCACACAGTAGAACTCATAAAGCCTGAGTCATAAAATCATAGAATAACCCAGTTGGAAGGAACCTCAGGAGGTCATCTAGTCCAACCCCCTGCTCAAAGCAGGACCAATCCCCAACTAAATCATCCTAGCCAGGGGTTTGTCAAGCCTGACCTTAAAAACATCAAAGGAAGGAGATTCCATCACCTCCCTAGGTAACGCATTCCAGTGTTTCACCACCCTCCTAGTGAAAAATTTTTTCCTAATATCTAACCTAAACCTCTCCCACTGCAACTTGAGACCCATATCCCTTGTTCTATCATCTGCTACCACTGAGAACAGTCTAGATCCATCCTCTTTGGAACCTTCTTTCAGATAGTTGAAAGCAGCTATCAAATCCCCCCTCATTCTTCTCTTCTGCAGACTAAACAATCACAGTCCCCTCAGCCTCTCCTCATAAGTCATGTGTTCCAGTCCCCTAATCATTTTTGTTGCCCTTTGCTGGATGCTTTCCAATTTTTTCACATCCTTCTTGTAGTGTGGAGCCCAAAACTGGACACAGTACTCCATCTGAGGCCTCACCAATGTTGAATAGAGGGGAATGATCACATCCCTCGATCTTCAGGCAATGCCCCTACTTATACAGCCCAAAATGCCATTGGCCTTCTTGGCAACACGGTTGACTTATATCCAGCTTCTCATCCACTGTAACCCCTAGGGTCCTTTTCTGCAGAACTGCTGCCTAGCCATTCAGTCCTTAATCTGTAGCAGTTCATGGGATACCTCCATCCTAAGTGCAAGACTCTGCACTTGTCCTTGTTGAACCTCAAATTTCTTTTGGCCCAGTCCTCTAATTTGTCTAGGTCCCTCTGTATCCTATCTACCTCTCCTCCCAGTTTAGTGTCTTCTGCAAACTTGCTGAGGGTGCAATCCATGCCATCCTCCAGATCATTAATGAAGATATTGAACAAAACCTGCCCCAGGACCGATCCTTGGGGCACTCAGCTTGATACCGGCTGCCAACTAGACATGGAGCCATTGATCACTACCTGTTGAGCCTGATGATCTAGCCAGTTTTCTATCCACCTTATAGTGCATTCATCCAGCCCATACTTCTTTAACTTGCTGGCAAGAATACTGTGGGAGACCATGTCAAAAGCTTTGTCAGGTATGTAGGCTGCCTATACAATGCATGGAGGGAGTTAGGCACCTAAGACTGGGATTCACAAAACCGAGGAGGAGAAGCAGCTCCCTTATTACTACTGGACTGTAGAGTCAGTCTCTCTCACTCATCCACTGTACATTTAATTATTTATGCATAGTGGAACAGCTTCAACAAGAGAGATTGAGGAAAACCCATATCGGTCTCACCTCACAAGGGAAAAATCCCTTCTCAGAAGGTAGCACGGGAAATTGAACTGGGTTCTACCCATTCCAGGTGAGAGCTACTGGGCTAAAGGTTATAAGGAAGGTCCTCATTCTGCTCGACTTACACACATCAACTGTTTTGGACTCCTCAGGTGAGATAGGAGGTAGAACGCCTAGTTTTAGACTCCTGCTGGTTCTTAGGCAAGAGATAGACATCTGAGCGCCTGCCTGAGGCAGCAGTGCACATGGCCACTGGCAGAAACTTAGGGGCCTTTTGGACCTTCACAGCAAAAATTTAGGCACTAGGAAATTTAAGCACCTCCAGAGTTGGGCAACCATTGAGTATGGGTTTTGTGAATGCCAGTGATGCTCAGTTGTGGCCCTTAATTGCCTAACATGAAGTTAAATGTGACTCTGACATACACTGATAAATAATATTTTTAAACCCAATATTCCCAAACATTAAAACATTAAACATTACTAGTATATAGTATATAGTAGTAAATTGTAGCTTGACCCTTAGTACCTGGAGCTAGGTACTCCTGTTAAATTGCATATACACAGCAGTGGTGGTTATTAAAAAGTACAGTAGCAAGGAAGTCATTAAAGTGTGAAATTACAGCAGCAGTAGCTAAAAATTTAATACACAGTCGCAAAGGAGAGAACATTACCAGCAGGAAACCTACTACAAGAAGCTTTAGTTTTCTGGGGGGAAATATCTGCATGTAATTCTGCAATAAAGAGAATTCATACTTCATCTATTTAAATAATCTGTCAGATTTGCCATTAAGAAGTTGTGTAGTTCTGATCGTGTTCAGCCCTGTGCATCACCAATTAGGTGCACAGAAAAAAGGGGGTGTTTCCCATACCTCCTATTTGCATGCTACCCCAAACCCACCCACAACAGCAATTTCATTTAACAGGTATACTATTTGCATCCTGGCTACCCATTACAGTTCATATGAAGAAAAGTTCAACACCCAAACACCTTTAACCTCTGTTAGTCCTTAGCTGCATGCTTCTGAATTTTAACTTATTAGATCTTGTTAGATCCATCATTCTAAGATCAATAGATATTTAACATTCATCAGTCTAAATAATGTCAGGGATAAACACTATTCAGTCCCTGTGTTTAAGACACTGGAACTGGCATTAGTATTATAATACTGTTTGTTGTCTCTTTTAGCAACAGATAAAGTTCATAACTAATCAAATTAGCTTCTAAATTACTGATGCTAAACCGTAAGTAATTGGAATAAAGTGAAATGTTCACAGATATATTTTTCAATTGTTCTTTTTAATGTGCTAGCCACATCAAATGGGAGGAAGTTATATAACTCTAGAAACATTTTTGGTTTTTTCCCCCTGTGGTTTCCTACTAGATGCCTGCAGTTACAGAACTTTGAGCTGTAATCCCGTCTGATCTTATACACTAAGAACTAGTATGGCTTGGTGCCCCATAGTGGAAGACGTCCAAAGAAAGACGATGTGTTTCATGAAGTGGAGCTAGTGAGTCAATAAGCGGCACTCTTCTCATTGAGTGATGACTGAGCAAGTGCCCCAACATGTTTCTAGCAGTTGTACATTCCTGCTGTAGCTTTCATATTTCTCATGTGGTGTAAAACCATCATGCTGACCAGTTGTGGGCATGAAAAATGTAAGAACACTTTCCAGAAGACCAAGTTTGTTAAAACCTGGTGTTCTGAAAAACTTCCAGTGGGTAATTTACATTCCGCTCATTTAAAACTCCCTCAGCAGTTTTGCTTATGCTATATTCTCTACTTTATATCCTGCTAATTGTGACACACCGGCTAGCTTGCTGTCTCCTGCCCCCATAGCACATGAATATATTAGAGGGCAGAATCTAGTCCACAGCTGGAAGTGAGTTTGTCGAGTATGAGAAGTACTTTGGGATCCTTCTGGCTGAAACTTTGTGCTATATAAAAACCACTTGTTATCTTTTATAGTACTTGTTTAAAAAACAAGGTGGTCTAATGTTGTTACATCAGATCTTAGTCACATGCAGTGATAAAAGAAAGGATGCATCCCATTAAACTACTTATGGAAAGCAGCAGCACCTGTGACAAAGAACCAAGCTTCTGCCATCCTCTCTAATTAGCTGTTCTGGGAAGAAGCAGCTTTCAAAGTAAATTAAATCTACAAGAGGCTGTTCAAGCTTCAGATCCAACCACAGGGACAGTAATGCAGGTGACACAGGAATTTGCTCAATTTTCTGTACATCTGTTCAGCTTCCCACTGTTTCATGCCATGCTAGAATAAACAGTATTCCATTTCTCTGCAGTAAAACTAGCATACAAAACTCAAATGATAAAATGCCTTTTACTGCAAAGTAGTACAGAATAAATTACACAGAGTATTTTTTCAGAATAACTAAATCTTGTTTGATACCTGATGGTGTTGATCCTACTTATGGAATATTTACCTTCTGCTTCTGGAATTCCATATTTTAATGAGTGCCTTGCTATTTTTCACTAACCCCCACTGCTTTGTACTGTACATGAGGTTTAAAAGAAATGGCAGGAATTAAGTGTTTCCCTTACCACATATCAAATACATTGGTACCTTATCAGTATGGATGTTTTGGGTAGGCGGAGTTAAATAATAGTACTTATGTATAATTATGTTTCAAGGTAGATGTTAAAAAATACAAAAAGCAAAATGATAGAAAATCCATTATCTTTCCAAACAAGTCTGTTTAAAAAGGTATTCTAGTATTATTGTTTTCAAATAGGATAGGATTAAATCATCTTCTCTCTTGTATATTTCACTTACATCAGAGGGCTAGACTGTGATGCCCACACCCTCTCCTGTGCCCCAACCTGCTGTCCTGAGCCCCCTCCTACACCCAAACTCCCTCCCAGAGCCCGCACTCCGCATCCCCTCCCGGGCCCCTTCCCCCTGCTGGCCCTGTGCCATCTGGACTATAAACCAACTTTCAACGAACATGAGAAATGCCAGTTTATAGGGCTTTCCAGTTGGTGAACTGACGGATAAAACAGCTTTTACTATATATAGGTTGAAGCAGAGAAGGGAGTGCATCCTCAACATCTCCCATGCAGATGGGTAGGAGAGGACAGGAACAGATCTCTTCCAACACACCAGCCAGTGTAACTTCACTGGCACAGCAGGAACTCGTGAAGGCCAAGACTATAACAGGGTTCAAAAAAGAATTACATAAATTCATGCAGGATAGTATATTAGCCAGGATGGGCAGGGATGGTGCCCCTAGCTTCTATTTGCCAGAAGCTGGGAATGGGAGACAGGGGATGGATCACTTGATGATTGTCTGTTCTGTTCATTCCTTTTGGGGCACCTGGTATTGGCCGCTGTCAGAAGACAGGATACTGGGCTAGATAGACCTCTGGTCTGACCCAGTCTGGCTGTTCTTATGTACACTGTTCTAGGCAAAGGGCTGGCCCACGGTATGCTCCCAAAGAGCAGGAGGGATGTGGGAGGCAGGTCATGACTTTGAATCCTGCTTCCTGGTCTGTTTCCAGAGCAGCACAACTACATGCTGCTCCATGCCTAAAATAGATTATAAAAATAACAATCTTGCCCCTGACATTTGGCTGCTCTTATTTTGTATTCTCTTTTGTAAGTATTGATCTACTAATATCCCCTTAACAGCATTGTTTGACATAATTAAATTATGCAAGAGGTTTTCAACACATTTCAGGAAATAAAACTCAAGAATAACAAGAAAAGGATTGCAGAAGAAACTGGAATGGTTAAAAGGATGAATTTTCGAAGACATGAATTAGCCTGACTGCCTATTATCCTCCTATAGTTAAGTCCTATTTTCACAAAATACATGAACATACATAACATTGCTACTTTTTATCCTCTAGACAATAGAACGAGTCTATTTACTAGATCAGTGGTTTCCAAACTTGTTCCGCTGCTTGTGCGGGGAAAGCCCCTGGCGGGAGCTTCGGGAAGAGCAGCCAACGCGTCCCTCATCCTGCGCCGTTTCCAGCAGCTCCCATTGGCCTGGAGCAGTGAACCCCGGCCACTGGGAGCCACGATCGGCCAAACCTGCGGATGCAGCAGGTTAACAAACCATCCCGTCCCACCAGGAGCTTTCCCTGCACAAGCGGCAGAACAAGTTTGGGAACCAATGTACTAGATGAATGTGTATTAATGTGTATTAGTATTGCATTAATGTATTATATGCATTAGTTATAGGAATGTCCTTTTCCCCCTAACTAACACTGTTGACTCAATGCAAATAAGAAATCATTTTTCCGTAGATATGTTTTACTTTGTCCTATAAACTCTTTAGTGTCACATAATCACAAAAAGTTCCCAAGTCGAAAAAAGTTAAGTGAAGCTTCAGTTGGTTGCATTGTTATTTGTCTAGGGTCTCATTCTTTTGTTTAAAAGGTCTCACAGTTAACTTTCAAGTAACATTTCAATACATAAGAACAAAGAAAAATATGGTATCTCACCCTGCTAGATTGAGTTTACAGCATTAAACTGTATCTACATTGGTGTTGATATAAACTTGATTTGAAAACACCATTTAACTAGCTCAATTGAGCTAATTTGATTAAGAGGAAAAAGGTGCTTCCTGCCCACACTATACAAGGCTTTCACATATAACCTAAATCCCTTCATCATCTGGGTTGCTGGTGTAGTGGATGGGGAGAAACTGTAGATGTGATAGATCTGGATTTAAGTAAGGCTATTGACAGTCTCACATACCATTCTCTTAATGAAGCTAAAGAAATATGGTCTAGGTTAAATTACTATCAGGTGGGGTGCATAATTGCTTGATAGATCGTACTCAAAAAGCAGTTATCAATGGTTTGCTGTCAAACTGTGTGTATGTGTGTCTGTGTGTTGGAGTGGGGGGAGAGCAGGAGGGAAATGTATTCAGTGGGGTACTGCAGGGGTCTGTCTTGTGTCCAGTACTCTTCAATATTTTCTCTAATGTCTTGGATAATGAAGGGGAGAATATGCTTATAAAATTTGCACACAACACCAAGCTGGGAGGGGTTGCAAGCACCTTGGGAGATAGGATTAGCATTCAAAATGTCCTTGAGAAATTGGAGAACTGGTCTGAAATCAGAAAAATGATATTCAGTAAAGACAGGAGCAAAGAATTACACATAGGCAGGAAAAATCAAATACACAACTATAAAATGGGAAATAAGTTTCTAGGCAGTAGTATTTCTGAAAAGAATCTGGGGGTTATAATTTCTCACAATTTGAATGAGAGTCACCATAATGCAATTGCAAAAAAGGTTAATATTCTGGGATATATTAACAGGAATGGTGTAGGTAGACACAGGCGATAATTGTTTCATTTTACTCATCACTGGTGAGGCCTCAGCTGCATTAGTGTGTCAAATCTGGGGCAACACACTTCAAAAAAAGATATGGATAAAGTGGAGAGAGTACAGAGCATAGATTTTAAAGATCTAGAAAACGTTACCTATTAGGAAAGGTTAAAAAAAAACAAAATAAAACAATAAAACTTATGCTTAGTTCTGAGAAAAGATGACTGAAGAGGGAACCAGTAACAGCCTTCAGACAAAGGACATTATAAATTATTCTCTATTCCTACTGAAGATAAATCAAGTAGTAATCAGCTTAATCTGCAGCAAGGAAAATTTAGGTTAGATATTAGGAAAAAAAATTTCAAACTACAAGTATAGTTAAGCACTGGAATAAGTTTTCACAGGAGATTGTGGAATCCCCATCATTGGAAGTTTGTAAGAACAGATTAGACAAACTGTCAGGGATGGTTTATGTATACTTGGCCCTGCCTAAGTGCAGAGGACTGGATGAGATGACCTCTCAAGGTCCTCTCCAACCCTAAATTTCTGAAATTTTATAAACATATTTAATACCCTCTCTTCAGAAAAAAGCTTTGCTTTTTATAACAATATCGCATTGTGATGTCAAAGAATGAATTCCATCAAACTTTCCCTACCCAGATTAATTTGCAACACAAAAGTAGACTTCTAGTGGTTATGTTAGCGTCTGTTTCTTCTGTAAGTGTGAAACTGACACATCATGAAGAGAGATGATGTCAAGAGATGTCAAGAGTAACAAGAAGGGTTTCTTCAGGTATGTTGGCAACAAGAAGAAAGCCAAGGAAAGTGTGGGCCCCTTACTGAATGAGGGAGGCAAGCTAGTGACAGAGGATGTGGAAAAAGCTAATGTACTCAATGCTTTTTTTGCCTCTGTTTTCACTAACAAGGTCAGCTCCCAGACTGCTGTGCTGGGCATCACAAAATGGGGAAGAGATGGCCAGCCCTCTGTAGAGATAGAGGTGGTTAGGGACTATTTAGAAAAGCTGGACGTGCACAAGTCCATGGGGCCGGACGAATTGCATCCGAGAGTGCTGAAGGAATTGGCGGCTGTGATTGCAGAGCCCTTGGCCATTATCTTTGAAAACTCGTGGCGAACGGGGGAAGTCCCGGATGACTGGAAAAAGGCTAATGTAGTGCCCATCTTTAAAAAAGGGAAGAAGGAGGATCCTGGGAACTACAGGCCGGTCAGCCTCACCTCAGTCCCTGGAAAAATCATGGAGCAGGTCCTCAAAGAATCAATCCTGAAGCACTTAGAGGAGAGGAAAGTGATCAGGAACAGTCAGCATGGATTCACCAAGGGAAGGTCATGCCTGACTAATCTAATCGCCTTTTATGATGAGATTACTGGTTCTGTGGATGAAGGGAAAGCAGTGGATGTATTGTTTCTTGACTTTAGCAAAGCTTTTGACACGGTCTCCCACAGCATTCTTGTCAGCAAGTTAAGGAAGTATGGGCTGGATGAATGCACTATAAGGTGGGTAGAAAGCTGGCTAGATTGTCGGGCTCAACGGGTAGTGATCAATGGCTCCATGTCTAGTTGGCAGCCGGTGTCAAGTGGAGTGCCCCAGGGGTCGGTCCTGGGGCCCGTTTTGTTCAATATCTTCATAAATGATCTGGAGGATGGTGTGGATTGCACTCTCAGCAAATTTGCGGATGATACTAAACTGGGAGGAGTGGTAGATACGCTGGAGGGGAGGGATAGGATACAGAAGGACCTAGACAAATTGGAGGATTGGGCCAAAAGAAATCTAATGAGGTTCAATAAGGATAAATGCAGGGTCCTGCACTTAGGATGGAAGAATCCAATGCACCGCTACAGACTAGGGACCGAATGGCTCGGCAGCAGTTCTGCGGAAAAGGACCTAGGGGTGACAGTGGACGAGAAGCTGGATATGAGTCAGCAGTGTGCCCTTGTTGCCAAGAAGGCCAATGGCATTTTGGGTTGTATAAGTAGGGGCATAGCGAGCAGATCGAGGGACGTGATCGTTCCCCTCTATTCGACACTGGTGAGGCCTCATCTGGAGTACTGTGTCCAGTTTTGGGCCCCACACTACAGGAAGGATGTGGATAAATTGGAAAGAGTACAACGAAGGGCAACGAAAATGATTAGGGGTCTAGAGCACATGACTTATGAGGAGAGGCTGAGGGAGCTGGGATTGTTTAGTCTGCAGAAGAGAAGAATGAGGGGGGATTTGATAGCTGCTTTCAACTACCTGAAAGGGGGTTTCAAAGAGGATGGCTCTAGACTGTTCTCAATGGTAGCAGATGACAGAACGAGGAGTAATGGTCTCAAGTTGCAATGGGGGAGGTTTAGATTGGATATTAGGAAAAACTTTTTCACTAAGAGGGTGGTGAAACACTGGAATGCGTTACCTAGGGAGGTGGTAGAATCTCCTTCCTTAGAGGTTTTTAAGGTCAGGCTTGACAAAGCCCTAGCTGGGATGATTTAACTGGGACTTGGTCCTGCTTTGAGCAGGGGGTTGGACTAGATGACCTTCTGGGGTCCCTTCCAACCCTGATATTCTATGATTCTATGATTCTATGATCATACTTTTATATCGTCTTACTGAAAAAAATTCACTGTCAATTTGTTAGCACATTCACACATGATAAAAATTGAATAAGTGCACAATATATTTTAGCACTTAAATTGCTTTTAATTCAAACCTATTGTAGTTTTACAGAACAGATACCACAGGATCTCATTTGAAAATTCATGTTATCAAAAGCATAATTTGGTTATATACAATAAATATAGTTGGAGAGTTATTTTCTTCATGCAACAAAGACAAAACTGAAAGATTTCAACTAATCCTGCAAGGACACATGAATAAAAAGCTGCTGCAAACAGAGAGTGTATCTAGGTGAAGTTGAATGGCTAATCAGTACTAGCTACAGCACACAGTTATGAATGCACCTTTGTTGTTCAAAGCAATAATGCTATCATGGAATATTCATGGATACTTACAATCACTACAATTATCAAATTTTGATGTAATCTGAATACTAACTTGCTCAACATCAGTATTTTTTCATATTTAAGTATCTTCGAAGTACTAGTCTAGGAAGAAATAACTAATGTTTTCTATCTAACTGCAAGGCACATACATGACGGTTCCAAAAGGATTAACATGTAAGCACTTTTCCCTTCCTTTTTACTGAGCAAACAAAGCTACCCCCAAAATATATTTCATTAACAAACACCTTCAAGGCATAGGGCCGACTCTATTTCTGATTTAACTCCACTGACATCAAAAGGCTTACACCAGAGATTAATTTGGCTCACAGTGTCTGCCACTGGCATTGTTTTCCAGTGAGAATTAAATTCCCTGAACTCTGGATAGAAATGTAACAGTAGTGCAACATATGTGAAATCAGGTCATTTGACATCTACCTGCATTTTGTATTACAATTGTTTAGGAGATTTGAAAAACAGCAATTCTCAGAAACATTAATGAAGTAATATTTGCTGCATAATGTGAATATGCATGATGACTATCCTAAAATTTAACTTTTCTCCTCATGCATTTATATTAGCTATTTTTATCATTGTCAGTTTAAGTTTCTGTTTTCCTGTTTATTATTTTGAGAAGCATCAAAATGTACATGCAAATGTGCAAAGAGGCAAAAATAATTTCAACACCACTATCTTTAGATCTAAATAAATTTGCACACACATGCACATTTTAGAAAGAATGTGTGTTTTAGGAATATTTTTTCCCAAACAGCAGTTTTTCATATTTTGGCATCACCAGAGTACTAGAGCTGGAGGGAGAGGAATATTCTGATTAAATTAGAAATGACAATTGTAAGTATAAATGAATATTCTGTGACAGCATTACTGCTTTGAACAACAAGGGCACGTTCAACATTTCATACGTCCATGAAAAGGAGAACCTGTCCATTGTTGCAGGTGTTCCTTAATACCTTTTAGAAATACCAAATAGACCATGCCAGGAAACTCCCTTAACCCAACAATTAATATAAACCTTATCCCCAGGGCTAAAACCATATAACTGATTTTTACGATCTCCCACCACAGTCCTCTCAGTCCATTTCCTCCAATTCAGGACAGCCTAGGTTTCTTTTAGCATGTCCTGAAGGTTGCTAGAGCAGGACTATTTTGCATCAAGGTAAGGAGTGAGTTTCAAAGCTCTGGGACTGTCATGGAGAACATCACACCAGCTACCTTTCTCTTATATGAATGGGGTTAAAGCTCAGATGCCCTGCTGATCTCAGGTGTGACACTATGGCAGGACACAGACAGCCTAGCAGCTAAGTAGGTCCTCTGTGATTTAAGGATTTATAGGCCAAGATTAATGCCTTAAATTCTACCTGGTACTTGATAGGTAGCCTGTACTGATCCAAAAGAAAGGGTAAAATATGCTTCCAGCAAGATGTACCCTGTAACGAACAAGCTGCCAAATTCTGCACCCGCTTCAGTTTCTCGTAGTTACAAGATGTAGCCCCATACTGCATACTGCAATAATCTAATCTGGAGGTGACAAAGGGTCAGAGACATTTGCAAGGTCTGCACACACTTGCACACACACACAATGGCAGGACAGATCCATGCACATGAATGATGGTAAGACTGCCTCCTCCCCCTATTATTCCACCATTTTCTCTCTCTCTCTTGTTTTTTTTTTAAATTCCAGGATATTTTTTCTTAAATTTTAAGTCTTTGTTTGAACAAAGACAAAATTTGTATTCTTATTTTCCACTCTGAAGAAAATGTCCATCACACCCTGTGTTTGAAAAACAGAGTCACACATATTAAAGGGTGTGACAAAGCTCTGTCCCTGTCTCCATGGGTCCCACATTTCCTGGTGGATTTCACTAGCCTCAGAAGCTCACTGTGACCCTCCATGTAACACTTCTCTCTCTAGTCTACTGAGCCATTTTCATCATAAGCAAGCGAGGGAAGTGAGGAGAAGCTAGCCTCCCTTGCACAGTCTCTGTTGTCTCCCAGTCTCAGTGATTAATCAGAAGGGGGCAAAGGGAGGAGCCCACCCTCTACTCCGGGCTCCAGCCCAGGGACCCTAATAGTATCAGCTATGGTAGCTGACCTTTCAGAAACATGACACGTACAATTCCCTGGGCTACTTCCCCACAGCAGCCCCCACATCCTCAAGCTCCACTTCACCCTTACTTCAGGGCCTCCTTCCTTGTGCCTGATATGGTGTGTACTGCTCAGTCTCTCCAACCACGCAACTTCCTCCCACAGCTTCTGACATCTGCCCCCACCTGATTAACAGGGAGGCTCTTAACTCGTTTCAGCCAGCCCCTGATTGGCTTCAGGTGTCCCAATCAACCTAGCCTTCTCCCTGCCTTCTGGAAAGTTCTTAATTGGCCCCAGATGTCTTTATTGACCTGGAGCAGCTGCCATTTAACTTATCCTGGTACCAAGGATTTGTTTAGCCTGGAGCTAATATATCTATCTCCCCCTACTTTTCTATAGCCATCTGGCCTTGCCCCGTCACAAGGGGTAATGGAGCCCTTAATGTTTGGGCTTCAGGGACCTTACTATGTATTTTCACCCATCTCCTGCACGAATTCAGAAATGCTAATGGGATACCAAATTTATACTCAAGTTGAAAATCTTTGAATCTCAAGTTATGATTGGCCTGTGGAAATCAATCCTCATGTTTTCCTGATTGTGACACAGATCATGCTGTGGGAAAAACATCGAGGCTTGCTCTGCTCAAAGACACTGTTAGTATTTCCAACAATTAGCTGTAGCTCACGAAAGCTTATGCTCAAATAAATTTGTTAGTCTCTAAGGTGCCACAAGTACTCCTTTTCTTTTTGCAAATACAGACTAACACGGCTGCTACTCTGAAACTCATATATCGCCCAGCTAGGGTGACCAGACATCAAGTGTGAAAAATTGGGACAGAGGGTGGGGGGTAATAGGAGTCTATATAAGAAAAAGCCCCAAATATCGGGCCTGTCCCTATAAAATCTGGTTTCAGAGTAGCAGCCATCTTAGTCTGTATTTGCAAAAAGAAAAGGAGTACTTGTGGCACCTTAGTGACTAATAAATTTATTTGAGCATAAGCTTTTGTGAGCGACAGCTCACTTCATTGGATGCATTCAGTGGAAGTATATTTTCCACTGAATGTATCTGATGAAGTGAGCTGTCGCTCACGAAAGCTTATGCTCAAATAAATTTATTAGTCTCTAAGGTGCCACAAGTACTCCTTTTCTTTTTATAAAATCTAGACATCTGATCACCCTCTGCCCAGTTAAAAGAGTAGCCAGAATTCTACTGCCCATTCCTAAAGCAAAAGCGTGCTAGCCTATGTACGACTACATTACAGTTCAACATTTCATTCTGATTGTAAGCTATGCTTCAACTTTGCTGCTTCAAGGAGCTTCCCTGTAACACTGCTCTTCAACTCTGCTCTGAGGAGCAAGGAGAATGACTGGGAGGGTGAATGCCTTAAGAACATCAACAGCATTCCAAAGTCACTATGCTTTGTAATTATTGTGATAAGTACAAAATAAAAAGGGGTGTTGTGATGTTACTGATTAGATGCTGCTTCAAGGTCCTTTATACACAGTAACGTTGCACAAACAATTCAAAGCCGCATCAAAACAGCAAGAAAGCCTCACAGTCACATAGAAGCAATACTGAGGAATGACATTCTTCAACAGTAATTTTAGAATTATTATTTTAAAATGAAATCAAAACTGTTGTAGTCATTCTCAAGCCTTTATTCTCCTTAGTCAGCTATCACAGTTACGGTTAGTATTTGAGCAGTAACAGGAAATATGGAATGAAGACAATGATATTTCCTTTTGGAAAGCAAGGACTGTATATGCTTAAGAGACCATATGTTTATCTGTGTACTTACATCTGTGCAAGATACTGTATAAAAATGTAACAGATCTCTTTACAATAAATCACAAGTGGCAGCTGGCATGAAACAGATTTACAATATATACATATTAAAGATGCAATGATACTAAGACTTCTCAGTTGTTGGGATACCACTTGGCCAAAATATAGCTGCCAAACATCAACTACAAAGACCCTGTGAAAAATCCTATTTTTCATACATATCAACAATTTATAGTGATATTAAGTCATGCTTAGTTCAGTAGTAACAAATATCTGAGCTATATGGAAAGAGCACCAAATATTTACACTGTATTAGACAACTTCCTTTCAATGACAATGTGTTCACTGAATTACAACTACTAATTTGCTATGCAAAGTATTTATGCCTCAGCAGATCACAAAACTGGCTAAAGCTAGTCCTCCAGTACAATTCTGTAGAAACTGAGGCATTGCTGCTATTGAGGTGATGCACCTAGATGTCATGGATGTGCAAACTCACTGTCAGCTTTTACAAAGAGTTTGTAAAAGGTTTTAAATAAATCCTATATGCAACTGAATGTATCCTGAACAATATAGGTATATTTTTCTCTGGTGAAATTCTATTTGAGCTGGATTAGGTTTCTGATATCAGATGACACAGAGATGAAATCTAAGCAAACTAAAATAATCTTAAAAAGAAAAGGAGTACTTGTGGCACCTTAGAGACTAACAAATTTATTAGAGCATAAGCTTTCGTGAGCTACAGCTCACTTCATCGGATGCATTTGGTGGAAAAAACCTGGTGGTTTTTTCCACCAAATGCATCCGATGAAGTGAGCTGTAGCTCACGAAAGCTTATGCTCTAATAAATTTGTTAGTCTCTAAGGTGCCACAAGTACTCCTTTTCTTTTTGCGAATACAGACTAACACGGCTGCTACTCTGAAACCTGTAAAATAATCTTTGATAAGTTTCATGTTGTTATGGAAAAAAGTTTTTGTTTATTTTTTCTTTAAAATACCTGTCTCTGCATGATGAACACATTTTTGTGTATAATGAACTACAATTTGCAGAATCAGCTGCAAAATGTTAGACCTCTAAATCTAAAAGCCAAGTTCTACTGTACTTATAGGAACAAAACTCTCATTGAAATCATTAGAAATTTTCTTCTAGTAAGGGCAGCAGCATATGGCCCTAAAATACAAAGGTGAATGCTTCGTACAACTGAGCCATCAGATCTGCAGCAGCAAATATTTTGTTCAGGGAAAATGGTTATTTTTGAAATAATTTGAACAGGCTCAGCTCATAGATATTGCTTCAGATTTTTTGTAAAATTAGCTTTCTGATTCATAAATTACATAAATCCAGGTTGAAATTTGTAATTTTTAAACTGTATTAGTGGTTTTTTTCATCAATCAGACACAAAACTTTGTTTCATGATATTAGTAAAACAAATAAAGTCATCCCCTTGTGGTGAAAAGCTATCAGTCAAATTCACTTGGCACTGCATGAATTATTGCTGCTCTGCACCATCAGTTAAACAGGACTTTCTGTGGAGTTGGAGTACTGCTGAGTGAGCTTCATCTAGGACCCATTCCTGCTGTCCCTTTGATCACCACTCCCCATTCAGTTAGAAGCACACAGGCAGGACCTAGAATGGAGTATCATTCAGAGGATCATTCTTCTTACTACTGCTCTGTCCCACAGGCTCTAGGATCAAAGTTCAAGTCACAGAGGCAGACCAGAAGAACCGAGAAAACAGCACTCACGACAATTTAATGGAATGTTAAGAAAGCCATGTGATTTGTCCAACAGAACACAACTGCTCCTCCTTAACTACTCATAATCAACAAATAAAGCAACATGCCCAAACAATCAATCCTTAAGGAATGCATTTTTTAAAAAAAATATTAGTAACAGAGTAAATAATATAAGTAACCGTAGCCCCAGTAAGGTGCTTATGAGTAGTATATAAGCCTACAAAAGCCAATAGGAATATTCTTATATTTAAACTTACATATGTGCCCAAGTACCTTCTTGAATCAGGGCCCATATAATTTATTTTATTCCTTGTCCTCCCAATATTTTCCTATTCACTTTGTCTGCATCATTGTGTCATACATAAACATACACTGCGAGTGTTCTGGGGCAGAAACTTCCCCTTTATTTGTATGGTGTATAGCTTTATTTATATAACCCCCTAGGTATGTATTACAGAATAATAAAATACTGTTATGAAGAGATTTGGAAAAAAGTTACTGTGAAAAAAACTAGTCATATTGTTTTGAAATTGAGTATTTTGGCAACTTCTATTGTATCTATCCCAGACTGTAAGGAAAGAAAAGCGAAGTACATGATGCATTATATAATGGACTGTTTACAAGAAAAAAATATCTGTAAGCAAATAATTTTCTGGCTTTTCCACCACCATTCATCACAAAATTCAGAAGACTTTACATAATTACTATACATCTACTATGGTATTTGTGGCTTACTCCCAGTGCCTAATGTGTAGGGTGACCAGATATCCCGATTTTACAGGGACAGTCACAATTTTGGGGGCTTTTTCATACATAGGCACCTATTATTCCCCACCCCTTGCCCTGATTTTTTACATTTGCTATCTGGTCACCCTACTAATCATAGAATCATAGAATCATAGAATCATAGAATATCAGGGTTGGAAGGGACCCCAGAAGGTCATCTAGTCCAACCCCCTGCTCAAAGCAGGACCAAGTCCCAGTTAAATCATCCCAGCCAGGGCTTTGTCAAGCCTGACCTTAAAAACCTCTAAGGAAGGAGATTCTACCACCTCCCTAGGTAACGCATTCCAGTGTTTCACCACCCTCTTAGTGAAAAAGTTTTTCCTAATATCCAATCTAAACCTCCCCCATTGCAACTTGAGACCATTACTCCTCGTTCTGTCATCTGCTACCATTGAGAACAGTCTAGAGCCATCCTCTTTGAAACCCCCTTTCAGGTAGTTGAAAGCAGCTATCAAATCCCCCCTCATTCTTCTCTTCTGCAGACTAAATAATCCCAGCTCCCTCAGCCTCTCCTCATAAGTCATGTGCTCTAGACCCCTAATCATTTTTGTTGCCCTTCATTGTACTCTTTCCAATTTATCCACATCCTTCCTGTAGTGTGGGGCCCAAAACTGGACACAGTACTCCAGATGAGGCCTCACCAGTGTCGAATAGAGGGGAACCATCACGTCCCTCGATCTGCTCGCTATGCCCCTACTTATACAACCCAAAATGCCATTGGCCTTCTTGGCAACAAGGGCACACTGCTGACTCATATCCAGCTTCTCGTCCACTGTCACCCCTAGGTCCTTTTCCGCAGAACTGCTGCCGAGCCATTCGGTCCCTAGTCTGTAGCGGTGCATTGGATTCTTCCATCCTAAGTGCAGGACCCTGCATTTATCCTTATTGAACCTCATTAGATTTCTTTTGGCCCAATCCTCCAATTTGTCTAGGTCCTTCTGTATCCTATCCCTCCCCTCCAGCGTATCTACCACTCCTCCCAGTTTAGTATCATCCGCAAATTTGCTGAGAGTGCAATCCACACCATCCTCCAGATCATTTATGAAGATATTGAACAAAACGGGCCTCAGGACCGACCCCTGGGGCACTCCACTTGACACCGGCTGCC
This sequence comes from Dermochelys coriacea, assembly GCF_009764565.3. Taxonomy (NCBI): domain Eukaryota; kingdom Metazoa; phylum Chordata; order Testudines; family Dermochelyidae; genus Dermochelys; species Dermochelys coriacea. The sequence goes on from NC_050071.1 coordinate 105,722,974, forward strand.
AACTAGACATGGAGCCATTGATCACTACCCGTTGAGCCCGACAATCTAGCCAGCTTTCTACCCACCTTATAGTGCATTCATCCAGCCCATACTTCCTTAACTTGCTGACAAGAATGCTGTGGGAGACCGTGTCAAAAGCTTTGCTAAAGTCAAGAAACAATACATCCACTGCTTTCCCTTCATCCACAGAACCAGTAATCTCATCATAAAAGGCGATTAGATTAGTCAGGCATGACCTTCCCTTGGTGAATCCATGCTGACTGTTCCTGATCACTTTCCTCTCCTCTAAGTGCTTCAGGATTGATTCTTTGAGGACCTGCTCCATGATTTTTCCAGGGACTGAGGTGAGGCTGACCGGCCTGTAGTTCCCAGGATCCTCCTTCTTCCCTTTTTTAAAGATGGGCACTACATTAGCCTTTTTCCAGTCATCCGGGACTTCCCCCGTTCGCCACGAGTTTTCAAAGATAATGGCCAAGGGCTCTGCAATCACAGCCGCCAATTCCTTCAGCACTCTCGGATGCAATTCGTCCGGCCCCATGGACTTGTGCACGTCCAGCTTTTCTAAATAGTCCCTAACCACCTCTATCTCTACAGAGGGCTGGCCATCTCTTCCCCATTTTGTGTTGCCCAGCACAGCAGTCTGGGAGCTGACCTTGTTAGTGAAAACAGAGGCAAAAAAAGCATTGAGTACATTAGCTTTTTCCACATCCTCTGTCACTAGCTTGCCTCCCTCATTCAGTAAGGGGCCCACACTTTCCTTGGCTTTCTTCTTGTTGCCAACATACCTGAAGAAACCCTTCTTGTTACTCTTGACATCTCTTGCTAGCTGCAGCTCCAGGTGCGATTTGGCCCTCCTGATATCTTTCCTACATGCCCGAGCAATATTTTTATACTCTTCCCTGGTCATATGTCCAACCTTCCACTTCTTGTAAGCTTCTTTTTTATGTTTAAGATCCGCTAGGATTTCACCATTAAGCCAAGCTGGTCGCCTGCCATATTTACTATTCTTTACTATTCTTTCGACTAATGTGGTCAGAAGTGTTAACATCCAGGATCTAAGTCTGTTTTCTTCTCTTTTAACCATCCCTCCTACTGACAAATAGAATTCTGCATGACCACACACTTCCTCTCTGAAAGAGATGCTGTCTTAATAAAAGGGCTTTGATTTATGTTAAAAAATAATTCCAAAGCAACAAAAACAAGATTTGTTTTTTGTCTCAAAAATGGTCCTGGGATGTGATCTTTTGTGCTAAAAGTGAGAGTTTATATCCAGCAGATTAACCTGAAAATTATGGTTACTGTGCTGAAATATCTCCAGCTCACTTTGACTAAAGCAGTATAAATAATGTTCCCAATTTGTTTCCAATCATTTGAAGACAAAGAAATTATACTTCACATTCTTTTTCAGTAAATGGTTAAATGTTAACAATATAATGATTTTACTAAAAGGCCCCCCACAGTTTAACTGTAATCCTTATATTAGTAACACTTATACCAGTTTAACAGCATGGGGTGAGGGGGATGGTCTTTGCAAGTCGTTACTTTTATTTGTGGTTTCTTATATTGATATCAGCGATACTTCCTAGAAGTGATGGACCCAGAACAGATCTGCTGGGGAAATCACAGTGAGGTGCAGAAGGACTGCAAGCCTGAACCCCTGGTCTGGAGGGAGAGAGATTTGGGTCTCTGCCCAAGAGAGGTGAGAGCTGTGAGCCTGAATCCCCAAATGGGTGCCCTGAGAGGATGCCAAAAAGGGATGAAGGTGGGGTAAAAGTGCAGCTAACCCTGAAATAGAAATATCCAGCACCACAGATAACACAGGCCACTTACTTTAGGGAACCAAGTTTGAAAAGTATGGGCTCAGTTTTCCCTTCTTAAAATGAGGGTAATACTTCCCTACTTCACAGAGAGCTATGAGATTTAATTCCTTGTTTACGTGCTTGAGACCATTTGATGGAAAACAGTAAATGTTCTGATTGAAAGCTCACTGAAGTCAGTTGGAGTTGCTCCATGTAATTGAATTCAATAGGGTTTGGATCCTTCCTTAAGTATAATAAGAATGACGTAGCAGCCAGGATTCAGCAAGGTCCTTAAACATGCACCTAATTTTAAGCATGAGTACTTGATGAAGCCAGGCCGACACTCTTACACATACTATTTTTGACATGAACATGTCTCCAAAAATTATCAAGGCATTCTTTTATAAAAGCAACATTACACTTTTTATATATTCTGGTACATGCATCTTTTTACACTACAGTGTAATGGGTTCCAATTCACCTCTGCCACTGCATCATTGTGCAAACTTGAGCAAGTCACCTGTTTTACAGAATAAAGCACAGCCACATTTGTAAAACTCTTTATAAGTGCTAAGTATTTAATAACATTAACAATAATTATTATTACTATGAATAATAATTTGTAAAGGGCTTTAAAGATGAAACACCCTCAATGTAATAGAGCTGGCTGGAGAAACTTTAATGAAACCATATTCCATCAGATGTGGTTTCATTGAAATAGAAATGCTTTGGCAAATTGGAATGATTTCACTGGAATTTATTACAAACTCCTGTCCTGTTCAGATGTTGTTGGAATGAAACATTTCAATATTTTTGTTTTGAAATGAGCAGTTTTTTGTTTTTGTAATTTTATGTTCTACTGTATAAAAAGTAAAAAATAAAAACTGAAGCACATTTTGTCTAAATGATGTATTTCAAACAACCCTAAATAAATAAAAAACAAACAATCAGAATTTTCCTTTGCAGTGACTTAAAAAAATTGGTTTTCACTCTGATTTGGAATAAAGCCAAATATAGGAATCTAAAAATCCTTTGCACAATAGAATTTCCATCCTCCACACAACATTACAATATAAGTAACGAGGATTATTGACTATCATTAATGCTTGAACAATGCTTTGAAGATGGAAAGTGTTCTATATTGGTTAAGGGTCAATTTTACTTTTTAATGACCATTTAACTTGCTTATGTCAGGGTTGGATTTGATTCTATTCAGACGCTACTAAACAAGGATGTTCCTTGCACTGGAAAAATATTCAGATGCTTATAATGGAAACAATAAATAGCACTCATGATATTTTGCCTATTGCCTCATCAGAAGACTACATTCCTATTATAATTCTGCATATATTTATAGCAGTTGAGACATATGAAGTAGGATAAGAGTCTATGTTTACATGTTAATAGATCTACCTGACAAAATATGTGATGATAAGACTTCTAAATCATAAGGGTTTTTTTTTGTTTTTGTTTTGTTTTGTTTTTTTAAAAGCACCTACACTTGTGTACTTGAAATAGACTTAAAGCAGCTAACATGATGACATCATTAGCTGCTCAATAGTTAAGGATCTGAGAGTGAAAATCTCAATATAATGATTAAAGGCTATGGAAAGACTCCATGGGAGTTGGATCAGGCCCTAAAATCGCCTTGTTTCACAATGTAATGGTTGAATATAGTCTTCAAATTTCATACAGCAACTGAATTTTCTATATGATTTTTAAAACAAATACTTACTTTTTTTTTTGCAGTGGAAGTGCTGTCCCTTTTGAAATTACGCTCTGTTGCTTTCATATCTCCTTTGCGAGTAGAGTGGCTATTTTGTTAGGGAACCCAATCTCCAAACTTTACACCCATTCTGCTAACTCCTCAGATGTTAGCCACATTTGAAATTAAAAAAACCAAACAAAATAAAACAAAAAAACCCACGAGATTTGTTTCACTTATTCCGGATTCCATTTAAAATATGCCAATATTAGCTTTAAAAAAGTAGCACTGTTCAGAAACTACTTCCATTTTCTAGCACTGCAGCCAGCTTCCGAACAGTTTTCATCTGAACTTAAAACATGGGAGCCAATTATGCAAACAGGGCAACAGGGCAGTTGGAAGTATGCTGTGGGGAAGATATGTGGCTCTGGGAGGCTTATCAGGCATGAGCAGATATTGAGGGACAGACGAAGTGAATGGAATTTGGAGAGCAAAGGGGTTGAGCAATGATGTGCATGTGGGAAAGGGCTGGAGAAAAGCAGAGACTTTTATACAGCGAACTAGGTCAGAGGGTGTCCATGGATATGCAAAGCACCTGCAGCGCTCTAGCTTTGGCTCTCTGGGGTTTCAAGGAGCAGCACCAGGTGAACCAAGTATCTCTCCACCAAGGGAGCAGCACATCAAGTTTCCTTGCAGAGCTGATGTGTCAGGGAACAGAGGCTCCAATACTGGGAGGGCCTCCCAAGCACTGATGTGTTGCTCTCCCACCCATTCCAGACCAACACTACAACTCCAGGCTCTGTTAACCAGCACCATCTTCTTGGTAATAACCCCTCACATCAGTGACCAGGAGTTCCCCGATTATGCCTCTTATACCCCTACACAATTTCCCAACTCCCACAACAGTTCCTGCCCCCAAGACTTTCCACCCTTCTCTTTCCACCAAACACTACCCCTTTTTTTCCCCTCTTGTTCCCCTCACAGTTCCTCTCCTCATACTTCTTACAATCACATCCTCAGTCCCTACCAGGTCCCCCTACTTACCACATTCCAAATTTAAGCTATTTCTAATATTTCTAATATTACACATATCCATGTTTATGTTGATATATATATAAACTGAACGTGATGATGGAGGGAAGAGACACATTATATCTTGTGCACATAGTGTGTGCCAGATAATATGGAGAAGGGAAATAATTACTACAAGAGTTGGGTGCAGACTTCAATGATTAGCTGACTTTTTTATGGTTGTGGTATGTGCAATTGAGTTTTTAAACAAAGTTTTTTGTTTGGGGGATATTGCACAACAACTGTCCTGTGCACTGTCTGATCACAATGTGCAGACCAGAATACAGAACAGCTAAGCTTTACTCATTTGCATGATAAAGCAAATGGTAGTTTTATAGAGTTTATGCATTCCAATTTGCTGACAACAAGAGACGGGGCATGAGGTTAGAGCTATTATTTATAAAAGATTGTGTTCAGTACAATTATAATTTACCAGTTGCACATTGGAGTAATCACATACATATACAGAAACATATTAACACCCACATATAGAATGAATATAAAATTGTTCATTATGCTAAGGGAGAAAGAAAAAAGAAGTATGGCATTTTTTTCCGATTTGTGATCCTTCCAGTGTGAATATAGCATCTACAGACATTTCATATATCGCTAAAAGAGTGTACATGTACGGAATAAATATGTTTTTATATTCACACACACACACACACCTGGAATGTATAACATTCCATATATATTATACATTCCATATTTTACAGATTTCTACATGTAGTTAAGAAATTTCCAAATAAAGTTTAATTTTCTTTAGTTTCTTCTTTAGTTTTAGCCACAGGGGTTTTTGGGGACCAGATTTTGATCCTCTTACTCCCACTGAATGACACCTTACTACCATTAACATCATAGAGTAATGCAATACTCATTGTGAACAAGGATGACTTAGATTGAAATCTGTTTAATTCAGAGAATGTCTTTTACTGTATATTTTTCCAGTCCTTTGCACACTTGGGCCCTGAACTCCTGCAGCCTGTAAGTGCAACTGTAATTCAAATAAGAAATACTACTGCATTTAATTAATATTGTTTTTGAGTTGTGCCCACATTACAAACACCAAAGGTGGCAAGGTTTCTGCTCCAAAGAGCTTAGTAGCAGAAGAAATGTTATTAAATAATGCTTCCAGAAACATTTTTAAGCAATACTTCTTTTAGAGCTCCTCTTTTCTATTCAAAGCCTGTTGGGTTAAAACAAATTATTCTGCTATATTCTAGCTTCAGAAACAACAACATACTTTAAAACATGAAGTAATTGATTTACTTATAGAAAAATATACAAGGACTGCAGATATCTTTCGGGGGAGGGGGGAAGGTATTTGCTAGGTTCCAATTTTTATGCTTTAATACTTTGCATTTTCTTTTCATCTGTGCACAGCTAGGCTAAATTCTGATCTCATTAACAATTCTGAAAACCCTATTGATTTCAACAGTTACTGAGACATGAAAGCAGTCCATCCATGGCTAGTCTCTTAAACTAGGGCCAAAAAGTGTCAAGGGAAAAGGACTGAGACACTGACATTTTAAGGCTCAGAAGGAGATACGATTTAAAAATCCTATTTTTTATGATTCATATAATTTTATAAAATACAGATCTTGATGTTAATAGATAGCCACTGATTTTCAACAGATGGGGATCTGAACCAAAATATTCTGCTTTATGCAGATGAGATTTAAGGACCTGTTACAGTGAGATAAACATTCTATGAACCTTTCAGGAAATGAGTAATTCCCATTAAGATGAAACTAGAGATAAAAGTGCTGAATACTTCACAAAAGGTGCTCAATACCTTTGCTGAGTATCAATTTTTGCTGAGGAATATTGTTTGATCTTTTAAGGACCATACAAGGTCTGAAATCCACTTGTGTGAAGTAATCTATGTTTCTACAGTATAACTGGGGAATACAAAGAACACAGTTCTTCATCACAAGTGCCATGCCCTAGAACATAGTGGATATTAGCAAGGTAGAAGGGATGGAAGAGGAAGTTCCCCATATACTCTTAACCTAAACCTTGGAAAGTCCTCTGGATGGCTTGCAGTCTAAAATTCTACTCTTGGCATTTCTAACGCACATGGTCAACATCTGCAATTTGTGCAAGGCGTTACTCAAGTCAGCATGTGTGTACATTTAATATTTTCTCCCAGAGCAGTAATAAAATGCCCAGAAATCAAAATGAAATCACCCTCAAAGCAGGCCCTTCTAGTAACAATAATCATGCTTTAGTCTCATTGCTTTACTGTAATTGTTGTTAGCTTAAAAGGAGGATAGTACAAAATACATTGCAAGCAAATTGATAAGTACTATACGGCAAGAGTCCTCTCTGCCTCCACACAAACCTATGGACACTTATGCTCCAATGTAAGAGGTGCAGGCGATCCTATCTGGAGAAACTCCACAGTGGTAAAAAGATGGTACTCTGGATATACACCAATGCGAATGAGGGTATGGCCCTTTTTTCAGTTAAATGGACACTGGGGTTTAATTCTCTACTCATACCAGTCTCACATTGAGGAAAAACATCATTAACTTCACCAATGTAAGTGATAGGAGAACTGGCCTATACTCCTGATCTCTTGAGTTATTCAGCAGTCAGCAAAGTGGACCAAACTAAGAACTATATCCATTAGAGAACAGCATGTTAACCTTAGTTCCCATATTCTTGATCTAACTTTTATGACTAACTGTGATTCTTCTGGGATGTGGGTAGGTGAGGTAATATATTTTATTGGACCAAATTCTGTTGGTGAGGAAGACAAGCTTTTGTGCTGACACAGAGCTCTTCTTCAGGCCAGTGAAATGTACTCAGAGTTGGATACGCAGCGGTGAGATGTGGATAGTTACTGGGAAACAGATGAAAGAGGAAACAGTAAGTTACATGTCATTGTTTTCTATGTGTTTCAGACACTTGCTGCCAAAAATCAACACACCAATTCCCTACTTCCCAGGGGCTAAATTCTTTATTTAGGCCTTCCTATTTAAAAGAGGCCAGTTTTTACTACCTTTACACATGATGAGTGAGTACTATATTCTGCAAGGTGTCGCATCAATTGAAACATTGTCCAGATGATTTTATTCTTACTCATTCAACACGTGGGTAGCTATGGAGATATCTAATTAATTTAGGGCCAGGTCCTCCCTAATTAAGTGACACAATGCATCATGGGATGGGAACAGCCATTAAGGAGCCTGCCTTAGAGATAATGTTCTGAACAAGATCTGTGCAGAACTTCAATCAGAACTGCAGCTCCCTCATTTCTCTGCATCATCCCCCCAATGCAGGTGGGTCCTAAATGTTATTACCGAGCTCTTAATGAGAAGGGGGAAAGATAATCAGCTGCACTTAGCAGAAAGGTTATGTACCACACAGTTTCTTGCCAAAGTATTTTTTTTTGCCATTTGCAAGAATGCCAATGATCCTGTTATCAGAAAATACAGTACCAGTGGTAAAATTAGCCTCCAATGTTCTAAATAAAGTGCAAGTTTAAAAGGTTTGAATCAAAGAATGCCAGTTAAATATGGTACTGCCTTTCAGAAACATAGCACATTTTTCCTAATACCTTCTTGATTAATTTCTTACGTTGAATATTTTGTCTCTCTGTCTCTCTATATGCATCTGTATACACACACAATTCTGCAGTTGAGCTTCGTAATGGAAAACTGTCATTTGAATTGACTCATTGTTCCATCACTATTACCTGTTTCATGGCTGAAAAAGTGACCTTAAGTTGGGATATAATGTTTGAATTCTCAGAACATTTTTTCAGGTGTGATTCTGCTTCCTTTCCCTCCCCAAAGGTTCCTTCCTCACTCCTGCAGTTTTTCTTATAGAGAGTCTTACTGAATTTAATATGGTTGGAACCGATAGAGTGATATCGCAATTATTTAAAAATTTATAGAATTTAATGGAGTATATTTTATAGAATATTTAAATGACCCCTTATTCAACATAGCACTTAAACACATTTAACTTTAAACACATAAGTCCATGCCTACATAGCTTGAACAAGACAAAAAACATCTCCGTTAAATTCTGAAAATATCTAAAGTTCAGACCCAAAAAACCACCACATCTTCTTAGCATAGCAGTCTAAATTATTCCATTTAAGTTGGCTCAGCGTACTTCAAATACACTGCTACAAGGTCCAGATAACAGGTTTGGTATTATTGTAATTATATTATAATTTCCATCACAATAACTAAAATTTCTCTGGTTAGCAGAAATAGGTTAGTGGTCCCTTTCTGGAAAGCTTTCCCCATAGGGAAAGGAAGTTATCTAAAGGGAAAACTCTAGTGCTTATGCTTTACTGGAGCAGGTGTTCAGATCACTGTCACCACAAGCTAAATTCCATTGATGGGAGAGTCTGCCAGACAGTTAACTCCATAAATAACATATAAAAAGAAAAGCTTCAGATTTCTGGAAGAGCCAATACACTGAAGGAAATTAAAACTCAAGCTACTCAAAGCTAGTCATCATAAAAACAACATTGCATTTGCCCCTGCATAATTTTATTACACACAAGAACAAGTTTTTGTGCTCTTTTTCTGGTATGTCAGGAGACTATTGTCATTTCAACAAAATCAGTGAACTCAAAAAGAGATTTGTGTTTGTGTATTCAAATGTTTATCCAAATCTAGTAAACAAAAGCAAAAACCTAGATGAGATTTTAAAATTGTTTCAATATGAATAAGTCTACTGTGGATCTAAGAGAGACTAATTCAACAAGTACTATTTATATTATAATAGACCTCAAGAAGAATGAAAAAAGTTGGAATTTAAATATATATATTTTGATGTATGCATTCCTCCAATCAGTGAAGCAGTCTTCTGTTTGTAACATTGCATTTCCTATATATATATATATATATATATATATATATATAGGAAATGCAATGTTACAAACAGAAGACTGCTTCACTGATTGGAGGAATGCATACATCAAAATATTTTGAGATGACTTTCTAGACAAAATTGACATCCTAGACACAAATATACCTTTAGATCTCCACAGCCACTGGAGAATACACCAGGAACAATTAGTTTATGAATCAATTCCTGCTAAGAGAAGCACTGATTGCTAAAGGGATCATTTGACAGAAATGGAAATCCTTTGCTTCTTTGAATTCCATTTATGGGCCTAATGGCTTGTGTAAGTGTTACTACTGTAGTACGCCTCCTTTCAAATAAAAGGCCAGATGGCTTATAAAATATTTGTTCAGCCTTTCTAGAGATGGAGGAGTAAAGTGAAGAGTATTAAATAGCACTCATGTCACGTGTACCTTTTCTTGTTTAAGAATAACCATGACTGCTGAATGGCCCAGCAACATCTCTGGAGGGGTGGAGATTATATATTTCGATATAAAAATATTAGCCTTTGTGTTGTATATCATGTCTAGATACTACCGTGATGGCACATTATGGGCAGATGACGTAGATTAATTCAGGGTTCAGATTCTAGCTGTGGTGGGCCCTGGGAGCACCTTATCACCAAACAGTTTCAAATGCTCCCACTCCAGAAAATTCCATTGTGACCAGATATATCCCTGTATTCACACCTTACACACTATTGTAATAATCTTTGTACAGAATATGCCTTGTGAGAGATCATTTGAAAACTAATAGCTTGCTGATCAATAATATCATTGTGAAATGTATGTAGCAACATTATATGTAAATGTATGAAATCCCCCATATGATGTTCTTAGCACAGGATCAAAACCATGTAGCTCTGCCCAAGCACAAGTATCCTGAATAAAGAAGTGTGTTTACCTCATTTTACATACAGGTAGTAAAGAGGGTCCTGAGGACAGCAGGGAAAGGAGATGGCAGGAGACAAAGCAAGTTTGCATTTCGGCAAACACAGGTGAGAAGATCATGGCGACTCCTTCACCATAGACTCCATGTTGCTTCCTATACTGTTTGAAGAAAACTTTGCTTTGGGATAACCCACAAAATAATTCATTTCAAAAGTTAACTGGACTATTTAAAAAAAAAATAAAAAATTAAGAAAAAACAACCAGGGAAGAAAATCCCAAGGTTGTGAGGTATGTGTGTTTGTCTCCCTCTCTCGTCCTTTGATTTGGGGTTCTGACCTGAGAATTTGGTCAGCCATGTTGCTGGAAACCTGTGGGAAGGATTTTATTTTGAATCAAGTCTAGCCTGTTAAGTTTTAGTTGCTAGAAAGCATTTCTCTTGTAACTATTTCTGACTTTAATACCTTATACTTGTACTTGCTTAAAACCTCTCTCCACAAAGAAACTTGTTTTATTTTTAATCTAAACTAATCCAGTGTTACATTTAAACTGAACTATTTGGTAACTCCATTTAAAGTAGCAAAATGTTGAAAATGGACCCTTTACAGGGGCAACAGACGTAATATCTGAACTGGCCAGGACAGTGCTGGCATGCAGAACACAAGTTTTGGGAAAATTCAGGACTAGGAGCATGTCAGGGTCACCCTGTGAGCAGTCACCAAGGCTGGTGGAAGCCATATGGTGACTGGAGTGTTGCTGACCGGTTGCTGGGGTCAGCATTGCTGATCCAGGGCTGTAGCTGTACACAGACACAATCTAGGTGAGCAGCCCTGGTTGGGAGCTACAACAGCAAAGCACTATAAGACACTCAGGGTTGCAGGGCTGGTGGTAACAACACCTCACTGGTATGGATTACACTCCAGAATGAGACATCCAGATCCGTATCCTCTATCAATGGCATTTCTATTTCAACATCCAATTCCAATAGAAAGAAAACAAGATTCTATAGCACCCAAGACAGTGTTATTGGTTCATATAGCATCCAAAGTGCACTTTCCAGTACATAAAAAAGGCATGATCCCTGCCCTGAAGAGTTTACGATCTAAATTTGAACATAATACAATGAATGATAGCAAACAGTACATAGGGTTAAAGGAGGTGGAGGAGGGTTACAAAAATATTTATAAAATTGCTTAGCATGCTATGTATGTTCCATCATCATCCCTTTTATATATACAATTACAATTTTAAAGTACTGGTTGTTATTGAGGAGTTATTTAGTTTCATGTTAGCAGGAGAATCTAGGTGGCTTCCTTAATAACTCAAGAAATCTATAGTCACTTCTCAATTATCTAATCTAATCCAATAGAATTATGAAAACACTGCTGCTAATTCTGAAGTACTTAAGACATCATGCCAGATGCAGACACACAATGCAATATACAATTCAAATTCGTGAAATTTTCTCCTAATAGGATATATAAGGAAAACTAATTTCTCCTCTCTAATCCACACTTCTGATCTATAATCTGCAATGTGGGTCTCTATCACAAATATTGCACTTATTCACTGCACAGAACTTGTACTGAGTCAATGGGAGTTCCATGCGGTAAACAAGTACATAATACTACAAAAGCCTACTCTGTGAATAGGATATCAAGAGTGTAGACCAAAGGGAGAATTCTTGCCTGTGGTTTTGATCATTCCCTATTGAAGCCAATGGGAGTTTTGCTATTGACATCAATAGGAGCAGTATTAGACCCTGTAGCTGAAATTATATAGACAAATTATTTCAAAAGGAATTATAAAATGGCAACAATGTTTGTCTCTAGGGTTTTGTGCATTGTGTTAGTTCTTCAGGAGAGTCTTTTCCTCATAACATTCAGTACTATCACAATTGTACTTGGAACTGCAATTTAAATTAGGTGCTTTAAAATGCATCAATATCATTAACTTCTTACCTTACTATATTAGTTCTTCAAAAGAATCAATTCTCTCTAACAATGAGAAAACAAAATCACTGCCTACATCTAGCTTTAATTAGTATTATCTGCATTAATTGTCACAGTTGATAAATAAGCAGCAAAATATTTATAATGATATTGTATTTTAAGATGTAATAACCATTTTAAGCTTCTATTTATATCACCTTAAACTCTGTGTCAAAGCAGGATTTTTTTTACAGAAATGAGCGAGTATTATTGTTTGAAAACCTATACTGTGCATAGTAATATCATACAAGTTTGTTTATGGACCAAATCCTTATTCTGTTTGGAGTTTATCCATAAAATGGCAAAAAAACAATATGTTCTTTTATACAGAATAATTTTGCCTTTGTGTTCTAGGTAGTGGTTGACATCTACATAACTACCCATCCAGATTATTTCGCTATATAAAAGCAAGAGTAGTTTGGGGGAGTGAGTATAGTAGCTGTAGGTCTATCATGTGATCCCAGTTAAAGCATGAATCTCACTTGTGTTAGGATTCATGCTCTAAAGCCCCAACTCAGGAAGGTAGTTAAGAACATGTTTACTATTAAGCTTAAATGCTTTGCTGAATTCTGCAGGACATCTGTTGGCATCTCAGTCGGAAAGGACAAGAGGGCAGTCTTTGCAGTGTCAATTCTATTGGAATAGTGGAAGCTAAGCTTAGGTCATAAACTATTGCACCTTGTGGTTCCCTAGGAGCCAGAATTGTTCATGTGTGCCTATTGTATAATGGAACATACAACGCATAACTGCAGCTTGCCCAATGAGGTAAGGTGTGCCATGTGCTGATGTTGGTACATCATTTTCTGTGATAATAGCAGTTAGAAATGTAATAATGAAAGAACAATTCACTAAGGTATCAGGGGGGTAGCCATGTTAGTCTGTATCAACAAAAACAACGATTTTATTTTATCTGGCAATAATCTCTAAAGCATTCCCATAAAATATTACAGAGAAGAAAAGATAAATCAAACACTTTAAAAATGAAGCTGATTATAATTGTATAAATGTGCATAAATCAGATAAATACTATGCCAGTATTTATATCAGTGTATTTAGGGATCACAAATATGATTACTTTGGGCCTCTCCAGCAATTAATAGCCCTTATAGTTATGTCCATGAGTATACAATAATTAAACTGTTTTCCCAGCTCTGGTTAAGTCATTTTCATAGTAAAAATATAGGCAATCATGTAAACAATTCGATATAGAATAAATTCCATGTATAAACATAGTGTTTAAATATCTTCATTTTATTGACAAGTAATTTATATTTTTAAAACATCTTTCAATATTAAGATTATTCTACATCTAAATATACAGTTATAAAAAGTGAAAGCAAGTGAATTGTATTATTCAGCTGTGAGTTATATTTACAGACAGTTTTCCAACTTTCTGGAAATAACCCATCTTAGTTGACAAAAAGCATCACACTTAAGATTAAGAGAGTCAGAGAACCTCTATTTCCAGCAAAAGCGTGTGCATACTTTCCCTGTTGACTAATTACTTTCATGTGCAAAAACACACCTGTTAAGCACCTGAACAGGTGAAGAGATGCCACTGTAATAACCCCTGCAATCTGCCCATACAAAGCAGACGGTACAGTTCAAATAAGAAATTAAACTTTCTTGTTTAATTAAACACTGCTGCACTTGGACAGCATCTGTGTTTTGTCTCAACTTATTTTATTATATGCAGGGCCAGCTCTAGGTTTTTGCCACCCCAAGCAAAAAATTCGCCGCCCCAAGCTCAGGTGGGGCTGGGGCTCACAGGTGGCCCTGGAAGGGAAGGGAGTGATGTCAATTTCTCCCAGCATCTGCAGGGGCTTTACCCTCTCCCCAGCCCAGCCGCGCAGAGAAGCCCCGATATAAGGGATGGCACAGGGCAGCGTAGCAGCCAGTGCACAGATGAGGTGGTGCAGCCCTGGAAGGACTTGCCCTCTCCTCCCCAGGTAGTGGTTGGGTCCTGGCAGCTCAGCATCCCGGGGCTGGGCTTCCCCTTCCAGCTGCGGCAAGGGGCACAGCATCCTCACCCCATCTATGTGCCGCAGCTCCGAGAGCGCAACTGCCCCCCCCGAAAAGGATGGCCCAAGCACTAAAGTAGTTAGTTAACAGGGAAAGTATGCACAAGCTTTTGCTGGAGATAGAGGTTCTCTGACTCTCTTCAACCTTTAGTGTGATGCTTTGCTGATGCCTAGAGCTGGTCCTGATGTGCACCCTACCTCTTCTTTCAGACATACACTCTTGTCTTATGCAATGATAGGAGAAACTGAAGTGTTTAAGGAGGTCTACTTTTTTTTCTACTACTACAAAAAAGACCTTAATTTTTTATAATAGAAAGTGAAGATTACAAGAGGCTTCAGATCCATACACTACTGTTGAAAGGGCAGTTCTGAGCAATTCAGGGGACAGTTTAAAACTGCTTCTTTTTTCCCCTCATGGCCCTTTCACCACATTTAGCCATACTCCTCCTTCAGCTGAGATTTTCTGTTGCTTTAATATATTTTAAAACGCAGCTCTACTCTGAAAAGTGATTAAATTAAAATGGCGCCATTTTATTCAACAGATCTGTTACTTCTGTGTATCCAGGATCTGAGGGTATGTCTACATTGAACTTAAAAAAACATTGGCTGGCCCATGCCAGCTGACTAATGCTCATGGAGCTTTGGCTAAGGGGCTGTTTAACTGTGGTGTAAACATTTGGGTTGGGGCTGTGGTCCAGGCTCTGGGACCCTGCCAGGTAGGAGTGTCCAGAGCTCAAACTGCAGCCTGAGCCCAAAATGTCTACATGGGAATTAAACAGCCCCTTAGCCTGAATCAGCTGGCACAAGCCAGCCACAGGTTTTAAATACAGTGTACACACACCCAAAGTGTCTAATCACTTAAGGTATGCCTTCACTGCAGAGTTAACTTGGGTACTTGCCCAGGTTTTAGCTCTATTCCCACTCACCCCTCCAAAGAAAAACCTCTTGCCCAGGTTTGAAGATGCTTTAAATCCAGGCTGATTTATTCATCTAGAGTTTGGGTGCTGCCTTCACTTGGGCTGGAACGTACCCACTTTGCAGAGAGAATTCAAGGAAATACTGCTGCAGTCCTCTAATGACCTTTTCACAATTCTCCCTGGAGGACAGACAACTTCCCATGCAATTGACAATTCACTGGGAAAGAATCCTCAGGTGTGTCAGCTCAAAGAACCGTGGAATATGCCACGCCCCGCCCACACAGGCAAATGCAAGAAGAGTAACATGGATGGGGTAACATGACTATGACTTTGCTGTGGAAATGCTCATACCAGGGCTAGGCTAACCCAGGTGCCAATCATCCAAGTTTAACTTTGCAGTGAAGACATAACTTATTTTTGTCATGTAGGGTTTCATTACTATTTACTCCTATTAGCCCTACAGGGCAAGCACAGGTAAGAGAATTAGCTGAATTATGTGCTTTATTTAAGCATTATCAACATAACTATGTATTGCAATCAGTTACACCTGGGTAACCCCACTGAGTCACTGATGTTGAACATGTGTTAGCAAGGACATAGTTTCAAACCATTGGGTGCATATAATTCATCCAGTAGAAACTTTATTACTGGTGATAATGCATAGGAACAAAAGAGCCCAGATTAAGTTTTTAGGCCACGCAGTTAGGAATAAAAATAATAAAAAAATCTAAGTATAAACTGAGGCTATTCAATATGGGAATCATTGACAGTAAATTTTCAAGCTCACAATGTAATTTTTTACTGTCATTTTCAGAGAACAGCTATATATTCAATGTCAATTTAATTGTTTAGGCAACTTAAAAGTAACCCAGGCATTTGTATATCTTGGTTGCCAGCCTGGCAGAGGATGATATATGGTTATCACATTTGATTTTGGTTTCTAAAGCTCTTCTAGTGATGAAATACCTAATAGAAGCAGTCTTATTCCTTCAGATCAGCCCTGGCACTCAGTTGCTCTCCAGAAAAAGTCTGCGTAGCTTTGACATTTTATTTTACTTCAAAAGCTGAATTGGGAGACAGTTATCAATTCCTTTTCTTAAGCAACAAAGCTTTAATTCAGCCTTTTGTCTGCAAAGCATACAAGCATAGCAGATTGCTCTGAAGCTATGATGCTGAATGTTTAAAGTTTTTAGTTCCAAGCTCTTTTTAAATCACTTTAATTTATTTTCCTTTCTTCATGCCAGCTGCAGATAGTGATGGCACTCATCTTTTTTGTGCCTTCTGGAGGGCCCCCAAAATGTACAGAAAACGGGGCTGGCATGTACACTGGAAAGTTCATTTCTGTCTAGGAAGGTTGTTACCAAGGGGAGGAGAGATGCTGAAAAAGAAGACTCAGCATCTTTCTCTTTCCTTTCATGCTTGGTTACTAGAGCTGGGGAAACTGTCTGCAGCAATGGATACTGGGGCCCTAGAGGAGAATTCCTTGGCTAGTACAGCTGTCTATCATATTTAAGAAGCTTCTGCTATAGATATATACTATCCATTTGCCTCTCTCTGAAGAGATATTTCTTTTTTTTTTCCTGTTTTAACTGAAGACTTTATAGGAAATCAGATTTTTCCCATCACTGTTTTCTCTACTCTTTATTTGAATTACAGAACATCTGATATAATTATCAGAAACTTATTAATATAAGAGTCTGATCTGTTAACTCACATCCAAAGCCAAATTATAATTATTCTTTACTTACAGCACATCAGCTAATTCGCTATCCACAGGGCAGAATTCTTAAGCAGCCAACTTCTTTCTAATTTCTAGGTTGTTTCCATGTAGTTCTTGCTGAAATGTTACTAAAGTCTAGATAAATTAAAATCACTACATTGATTTTGTTCACCAACCAGTCACTGGCGAAGAATGAACTTATACTTTTATGGCATAATATATTTATGAAGCCATACTAACTATCACTGATCAGGCTCCTTTTGGCTAAGGGTCTGAGCCACAAAGAAAAACTCCAGACACAGTTGCCTATGTACCCATGCATAACACACTGTGATTCATGAAATTCCTGCCTGGCTGCCACCAAATCCTGTAGGTGCCTAAACTCATTCAGTGGCTAACTTTCCACTGTAACAGTTCTGACATGCTTAATGCTTGCATACTGCTGCTTTTCTCTAGGTATTTGGATGCCTATATCCTGCTTAAGCCCCAGAACAATTCATGAACTAGAGGAACTTAGGCATTTGGCCACCCACTTTGTGTACAGGCCCTGATCCAGCAGGTGTGCTCAGAGGCCACTAACTGAATTGGGTCTCATTCAAAATTCAGATGGAGGAGGAGGAGATGGTGGTGCCCACCTTGTCACTTTTTTCTTGGTGGTTAGAGAGCACTCACCTCAGATATAGGAGACCCAGGTTCAAGTCCCTCCCTCCCTGTCCTCCAAAGGGGGAGAATGGAGACCCCTTCCCCCCCCCCCATGGGTGCCCTAACCACTGGACTACAGAATCAGCCCAGCCCAGCCCAATGACAATCTACAGTGGCACCATCACTGGGTGTGAGAGAGAACTCATGACTCTGTATCCCAGAGGTTCGGGCACCCACCTGGCAGGTGGGAATCCAGGATGTGGTCCCCCCTTGCTCCAATCTCACTTGCATTATTAATCCATAGTGAAACAGCTTCAATAGAAGATTGAGGGAGCCTCTCATCAGAATATCTCAGAGATTAAGGCATGCTCTCCTGAGAGTTAGGATTTGAACTGGGGAACTTCCTTCTCCCACTCTAGTAGAGGGGGGGAGTTGAACCTGGGTCTCCAACATCCCAGGTGAGTGCTATAACCGCTGGGCTAAATGTTATAAAATGGGCAACACCACCACCTCCTCCCCACTGTGCCCCTTTTGTGGGGAGCAAGGTAGGCACCTAACTCCAAGTAGTGTGTTTCCATTAATTGATCACACCACTCTGCAGCCTGAAATAGGTTTGGGGCTTAGCACACACTCCTCTGGCTGGTGACTCCCATTGGCTAGCAAAGGCAGCTCCCCTGGCTTTTGTGGATCCCATTCTCAGGCAATATCTCCCTCCATTAATTGAATAAGGAGCCTAGGATCTTAATTCAGGGTTTGTGCATCATAGTGTTGTTCCTGTGATTTGGGGGGCTGTCTGTAAGCAAGCAGGCCAGTGCTTGCTTACAGACAGCCCCCCAATCTGAAGCAAATACTCACCAGCAACCACACACCACACAACAGAACCACTAACCCAGGAACCTATCCTTGCAACAAAGCCCGTTGCCAACTCTGTCCACATATCTATTCAGGGGATACCATCATAGGGCCTAATCACATCAGCCACACTATCAGAGGCTCGTTCACCTGCGCATCTACCAATGTGATATATGCCATCATGTGCCAGCAATGCCCCTCTGCCATGTACATTGGCCAAACTGGACAGTCTCTACGTAAAAGAATGAATGGACACAAATCAGACGTCAAGAATTATAACATTCAAAAACCAGTTGGAGAACACTTCAATCTCTCTGGTCACTCGATTACAGACCTAAGAGTGGCTATCCTTCAACAAAAAAGCTTCAAAAACAGACTCCAATGAGAGACTGCTGAATTGGAATTAATTTGCAAACTGAATACAATTAATTTAGGCTTGAATAGAGACTGGGAATGGATGAGTCATTACACAAAGTAAAACTATTTCCCCATGGTATTTCTCCCCTCCACCCCACCCCCCACTGTTCCTCTGATATTCTTGTTAACTGCTGGAATTAGCCTACCTGCTACTCTGAAACCTACCTTGCTTGTCACCATGAAAGGTTTTCCTCCTTTCCCACCCCCCTGCTGCTGGTGATGGCTTATCTTAAGTGATTACTCTCCTTACAGTGTGTATGATAAACCCATTGTTTCATGTTCTCTGTGTGTGTGTATATAAATCTCTCCTCTGTTTTTTCCACCAAATGCATCCGATGAAGTGAGCTGTAGCTCACGAAAGCTTATGCTCTAATAAATTTGTTAGTCTCTAAGGTGCCACAAGTACTCCTTTTCTTTCTGTGATTTTCTAGACACTTAAAAGTTAGGTTTTGAGATCCGGGAGGGTTTAGTCCTTAGGGTGAAATGCCTGTCCTCTACCTGTGTAAGGACACTTCACATTTCAACCTTAAGTATGCATGTGAAGAAGTTTGCCATCCTATGCCAGGGGCCGAATAAGGCTTCCTTCATTGGTCCTACATTCCCTTGCCGGGGGGGGAGGCAGGAGGGGATATTCCCCTGTGGGTCACTGCTCCCTCTTTATAGGCCTTATATGATGTAGAAGCAATGTCAGGGGGCCACGGAGGGCAGAATCTGGCCCCTCGTGTCTCTCTCTGTACCCAATACAGTCTCCTGTCCCCAGCTCAACCCTTATGTTCACCTGATCCCACATTTTTCCAGCATTTCTCTTCTAATCTTCTATGCTATTGTCTTCTCCCACCCCCATCTCAATCTTTTTTGGACCCTTTCAGTCTCTCTTGCATCTCACTTTTCCCTGATCCTTGAATTTCTTTTGTATTCCACATTCTCTTCTCAGCATCCATTCTTTCTCTGAACTCACCTTACTTTAAATTTTAATTTCCCTACCCTCTCAGGCTCCTCTCTCCATATACTCCTGTGTCCTCAGAGTTTCTTGTCCCACACGCTTATTTTACAGTAGAGCCATTTTCCTAAAAGCATCCTAGCTTCAGTTTCATTGGAAACAATGGGACATGGTGGGCATGACGACTCAGGGCAGCCTCACTTCCACATGTAAAGACTGTAGTGAAATGGAAGCCACCTTGACAAAGGCAGCATGGCTTCTGCCCCTTTTAAAGTAACAGAAGATGGATTCCTTAGGAAAAATGTGCACATTTAATGCCAACAATCTTAACAATCAACTGAAAAGACAACTAAAAAGAAAAAAAATAAACACAAAAGTGCACACACCAAATACTGTGAGATTCGTGATAAAATCAGGAGAGTTGGCAAGTCTGGTAGCAGCACCTGTAAAATTTAGTTAGCATTCATATTTACGGGCATATTACAAACATAATATTTCTGTATAATTCAGACCAAGGACATGCGCTGCTGAAGGTATACTATACTATAAGTCAGTGATTCTCAATCAGGGGTACGGATACTCCTGGGGTTACACAGAGGTAATCCAGGGGGTACATAAACTTATCTAGATATTTGCCATGTTTTACAACAGGCTACATAAAAAGCACTAGCAAAGTCAGTACAAACTAAAATTTCAGACAATGACTTGTTTATACTGCTTTATATTCTATAAACTCAAATGTAAGTACTGTACAATATTTGCATTCCAATTGATTTGTTTTATAATTATATGGGAAAATGAGAAAGTAAGTAAATTTTCAGTAATAGTGTGCTGACACTTTATTTTTATGTCTGATTTTGTAAGCAAGTAGTTTTTAAGGGAGATGAAACTTGGGGTACTTAAGACAAATCAGACTCCTGAAAGGGGTACAGTAGTCTGGAAAGGTTGAGAGCCACTGCTTTAAGTGATAGATATTCCTTAGTCATAGCTGCAGTAATAATAAATTGACCTCTTCTGGACTACATGCTAATAAAGTGAAAATTCAACCATGATAAGAAAAAGTCAACAGGGATGAAGAAAAGGCAGTAAATATTTCATTAGTGACTATCAAACACTCAATTCGCTGCCAAATACTAGTATAAAATTCTGATTTAGTGAGATTTCAAAAGTTTGTGATTCAGGACCTCGAACAAATTTACTGAAACAGCACCCATGTTCAAGTTTTTGTAATAGATGCATGCATGATTTCCATAGGAGTCATTATGTCTCTAAGCATTTAATAAAAGGACGTCATAAAACAATATATATTGTTATTTGCAATAATCTTGTCTCCTATCTACTAGAAAATATATTTGCTAGTCATACAGTATGTTAGCAAATCTGAAGTATGAGAGGTTAAGTTTAAAAAAATAGGAAAAAATCTAAAACTGTCCAGTAAAATCATCATTAAAAAACAAAAAAAGCAAAAACACAACAACAGCAATTGTTTTTTCAAGAAAAGTATCAGAGTAACTTCCTGAAAAAAAGTTTTCCTGGGAAAGGCTGTGAATTGACTGAATTAGTTCATGGGTATCACAGATATGCATGCATTAACACTACCGCTGCAGTAGACAGCCTTTGGATAAACTGAGTTCTTCCATTCCCAGTCTCATCTGTTATCTTAAACTCCTGGCAACAAGGGTAGGATTTCCCAACACTAAATTCTAGTATTGTAATCATCAAAATGCCACTAGTTGTTAGTGTTGCAAATTCCCAACTCCCCATGTCAGCAAGTAAGTAACCCTTCATGACAATTCTATATCAAATATTAAAACAAATTGTCAAGATTTTTGGTTTATTATTTGCCTCTTTGAATTTGCTTTTTTTAAAAAAAATCAAGATGGCCTAGCTCATAAAATATGAAATAGATAGCAAATATTGAAACAAATTAGAAATATTTTATTTTTGTTAATTTTTTTTAAATTCAGGCTAGGTTCATCCAATACTGAATGTTAATGAAACATGAATATTAGAAAAGGGATGGAATATGACAGTGCATATGGAAAATGTTAGGGTTCCCTTTCACTGGGAACACAGTTTCAATCTAGTTCAGACTTGAGTGTTGAATATTACCTAAAGCTGAAATATTATAGAAAGTAAATATATACTTTTATTATCTATGGTGTCATTGTAAGCGATCTGAATGCTGTATGGTTTTGAACAATACACAGTGGTTGATATAATCTCACCTTTTTATATTCATATTTTGTTCACAAGTCTTATTACATGCTTCTATCTGACTTCCCATTTTCGTCCACCAGGAAGGATTACTTTAAATGTTCTTTTCCCACATGGTATGGATTTAAAGTAAATTGGCAATGATTAAGAGTTTTAGAATGGTATCATCATAGCCCTACCCATTTAGAAGTCAACATTTTAAGGCCTTTGATTTTTAGGGCCTAAATTTTTGGCCAGCTTGAGACAGCTTGGCCTGATTTTTAAAAAAAAAATAAAAAATCTCTCAGTTACCATTGACTTCAGCTGGAAGTGGGAGTGTTTAGCACTTCTGAAAGTCAGATCCAGGGAGCCTTAAATTGGCCAAAATTTGAGGCCTCCACTAATGGAGGACATCAAAATTAGAGGCTGCTTTGAAAATGTTGGGACATTTTGTATTGCATATGACCCGAGAGGCAAATGATAAAACTGGATTCCCCCTTTACAATGCATAGTAATAGAGGGACAGATCCTAAAACCTTTTCTCATTTGAACAATATCTTGCAATACAAAAAGTTCCCCTGAAATCACTGAGTCTATTTGTGTAGTAAGGACCTATGCAGTGTAAGGGAGGCACAATCAGGCCTTAAGTGACTAAAAAGGGTCTATGATTTCAGGATGCAGCAATTAAAATATTGCAGCAAATATATAACTATGTGCAATTCTAAAATGTACTAGAGGTTCTTGGCCAAAGCATTCAGATCAGTGGAATTATCCCAGATTTAGGACCTGCCTAAAGAAGTCAATGGTAGCCTTTTCAGTGACTTTAATGAGTGTTTAATTGGGCTCTTAAACTGCTATAAATGAGAGCAGAATTTGGCCCACTATCTTTTTGTGCTTTCTAGTAACAAAAATAAAACACTACCAAAAGTCTACATTTTATATATTTTAGAACTTTAGCATCAATGCCTGACTTTACCCTCCATTTCAATGTTATGAAAGGTCAGTTTCAAGAAGAAAAAAAGATACACTAGGAATATCAGCTAAGAATAAGTTTATTTTCTTTGGTAGATCATGTAAAGATAAGGAAAATATTTTGGGGGCTTTTGCAGCTTCCTGGCAGCTTCCAGAATATGGAAAATGGCTACATTTTTGTTGAATCAAGCCTAAAGAAGCATTTTTTGTACTTCAGGGCTATAATGTAACACTGCAGCATTTTGTATCTACAGACAAATGGAAATATATTGTTATGATGTTATTAGTAATATTTATAACAGCTCTACCATGTTTGATAAATGAAGCCACATTAATTGGTTTCAGGATCTTATTCAAGCTATGGCATATCCACTAGCACTTTTGAATACACAATTAAATATTTCAAAATGTCAGTTTTGTTATAGTTCCACATGGAATGCATACTGATTACAACTACTTGATTTTATTAGAACATTTATATTTATAAACAGAATCATCTACAGTTACTGGAGGTTATGAGCTGTCACATATAACATGCAACAAAATAATAAATAAAAGAGTGTAAGTATATAGTATACAAATGATTGACCTACTTAACTGTGTATATAGACTGCAAAAATCCTCTCTAAAAGTCTTCCATGCATTGTAGCATTGCGATATTTTAATCTTTTGTTCTTAAGAACTAGGAATAAAGCTAGAAATATTAGTTGCAATAGCTATAAATGCAGCTTATGTCAAAATATAGGCATTTGAGGGTTCAGTCATGTTTTTCACTATATGCACTGTTACATATCTGGGGAGGGAGGAAGAACAACTAGTGTATATTAACTCATAATAGTATGACTTGGAACCGGTTAGAAAATAAGTATTTCTATGAAAAGAAAGTTCAAAAGAAGTGAAAAATATAAAAACAAATCCAAAATTCTTTCAATAAAAACTAAAAAACAAAACAAACAAAAAAGAATTTTCAAGAACCACCACCTTATTTATTTATTTTCAAAATCTGGAAATTTTCTAAAGAAATTAAAAATATTGTTTAAAGAATAGAGTATTTTAAAATAAAAAAGCATTTCAACCATCTCTAGTTTGAACACAATTTAGGCTGCATTAACTTTTGAACTAAAATTCACTGGTAATTTGCTCTAGAGCTAATATGAAGGGTTACTAGGAGTGTTTTCCAACATATATTTTAGGCACTTCTTTTTACATATTTAGAGCTAATTTGGGGATTTTAAATATTAATGAAAATGAGACAACACTGGCTACATCAAGGGAAAGTACACTGTAAAATCCAATAGAATTCTGTTAATATTACTCTGTCCTGATCTACACAAAAGTCATAGTCTATATTGGTACCTCTCCTGAACAAAGACTACAAAATTATGTCAAACTGCATGGTTGTTAGCAGGAGTTGGTGTCAAACTGCATGGTGAGTAGAAGAGGGGATGTGTCCACCAAGAAATATTTACACCCAAACTCACTTCACATGGGAAAACACAAACATTTATATAGCATTTTGAAAATGCAAATGCTGATATAAATGCTATACATTCAATTGTTTATCAGCGCTAATCAGACATGTTTGAACTTCAGTCTTCAGAAACAAAAAGGCTACATCTTTTATATATATATATATATATACACACACACACATATACACATGTGTTAAATGTAACATTGACTCTTTTTCAGAAATTATGTTCTTAAGAATATTAAATTAAATACTAGACATGGCCAAATCCAATTTGCATGATATAAGAAAATGTTATGGCAATACAGATTCAGAACATTCAGAATGTTAAACAATTAAATATAATTGGCTGATCAAAGAAAATGAATAATTTCAGTTGTGTTTCAATATTTCCTTGCCATAACTCTCTTTCATATCAGTATTAAAAAAATACACACACACACACATTATTGTCTAGTGAAAACCAAACTTTTAACACGTAACATCATTAATCTTGTTCAGGACTACCTGAATTCCTTACATTTGATGTTACTCCTAAATAGAAGAGACCTTTCTATTGGAATCCCTTCATCTGGGCACTTGCAGAAAGCGCTAGCGCACACATGCACACACACATACACAAGGCATTGGTATTCCACTGTAAAACTAAGAATCAAATACTAGTCTCTAGGGTGCATGAAACAGGTCTACTAATGATATAGTGTGGATTCAAGAAGGGTAGTTGCCTAACACAGCAACAGAGCACACTTTTATAGATACAATTGATTTCATTTCACTAGAACATCTCAAGCTGATATCAGTGTTGCATAGCCTCACCTGCACAACTAATTAGGAAATGTGTGTGTGAGAGGGGGCAGTTATTTATGACAAAATGGGTAGTTGGAAATGTGACTTATAAGGAGTCTGGGAAAGTTCTCCCTCTTGAGGGGTTTAGGTCCAGATTTTTAAGGGTTTTTAGGTGCTTAAAGATAGAGATTGGCACCTAGGGGAATTTTCAAAACTTCCAAGACACGCAGTAAGTTATGTGCTTAGGGCACTTTTCAAAAGCAGCTAGTAACCTATCATATCTATAGGCACCTAAATACCTTTACAAATCTAGGTTTCAGAGTAGCAGCCATGTTAGTCTGTATTCGCAAAAAGAAAAGGAGTACTTGTGGCACCTTAAAGACTAACAAATTTATTTGAGCATAAGCTTTCGTGAGCTACAGCTCACTTCATCACATGCATCTGATGAAGTGAGCTGTAGCTCATGAAAGCTTATGCTCAAATAAATTTGTTAGTCTCTAAGGTGCCAAAAGTACTCCTTTTCTTTTTACAAATCTAGTCTTTAATATACATATGCAACAGACATTATATCCATGTGAATATGGAATCCTTTTTCTGGTTTCATTAGGATTGAGAAATATTCTGTGTGTTTAAGTATGAATAATAATTTTAAAAATACTTGGTTACAGAGTAGCAGCTGTGTTAGCCTGTATTCGGAAAAAAAAAAAGGAGTACTTGTGGCACCTTAGAGACTAACAAATTTATTTGAGCATAAGTTTTCATGAGCTACAGCTCACTTCATCGGATGCATTCGGTGGAAAATATAGTGGGGAGATTTATATACACACACAGAGAACATGAAACAATGGGTTTTATCATACACACTGTAAGGAAAGTGATCACTTAAGATGAGCTATTACCAGCAGGATGGAGGGGGGGAAGGAGGAAAACCTTTTGTAGTGATAATCAAGGTGGGCCATTTCCAGCAGTTAACAAGAAAGTCTGAGGAACAGTGGGGGGTGAGGCGGGGGGGGGGGAGAAATAACATGGGGAAATAGTTTTACTTTTTAAAAAATACTGTAATAAATAATTTAAGGGAACTTTAGATCAAAACTTTATTCAGCCCCTATAAACTCTCACTTGCTATTTCCACATTGTTCTAAGTGCCACATATGCTTACTTGGCCCTAGTCATGTAAATCAATAATAGTCAAACACTTGCTAGTAACCCCCTAATCCATAGTCTACTATGCCACGGAAATGATCTGGTAAGTGTCTCACTAATGCTTGTTCTGAATTACCCATTTCTTAAGACTCTTGACAGACCCCTTAGCAGCAGGAGGCCAGAATATGTTGCAGTCATTTTGTAGAATCCTGCTTCTTCCCTGCAGAAATGAAGCATTTTCAGTGGCTGGCAAAATATCATTAGCTGTGTAGGCTTTGGGGAAAAGGAAATAATGTGGTGTTGCCAGTGCTGATTGTTATACAATGTCCTTTACAAATCTGATAATGAAGGTAACCTTGGTATTTTTCAAAGACTTACCTACATGAGCCAATTACCCTAAAAAACCCCTCCTCATGGACAAATCTCATGTTTTCTTTCCTATACAGGACCTTCAGTGTTATTTAACAATTGTAAAACTGCTTTGATATTTACCTTTTGGAAAAGTTTGATGTCATTGTTATATGCTGATCCCTATATTATATCAGGTAAAACCTATAACATTCCATTCCATAGAAAATCTGCTTTTTAGAAATTGGAGTGTCAATTCTTTTGACTTTATCCTACTTCTGAAAGTAGGGATGAACTGTTTTCTGCCAGTGCTATGTTTTGCAAACATAGCAAGTTTAATGTATACATATATATAAATGCATCCGATGAAGTGAGCTGTAGCTCACGAAAGCTTATGCTCAAATAAATTTGTTAGTCTCTAAGGTGCCACAAGTACTCTTTTCTTTTCACTCTGGAACTAAGTACTTCAGTAAAATTGATTATAATCTAAAGAATCCCACATTTGTGGAATGATGTAGAGGAAACTCCTTTGCATAATTTTCAATAGATTAATAAAACCATATTCTTTGTTCTATGTTAGCTTTTTAACCTGCTACACTTATTGGGCTGGCATCACTTCCTCTAAGCTGCTAATGTTATCCCATCTCAGAGCAAAAATGCACTGCTATAGGTTTGGTTGGCTAATGCTGAAGATGAAAACGAATCATTGTGATATGTGATAGGAATAGCATACACAGGTTTGCTAACATGTATTTCGTATAAAAAAGACTTTGTTGCAAACATGTGTGGTGTGACCTCATCGATCAGCTGCTGAAATGCTATATCACATCTTTATTTAATAGCTGTTCATATGTAAATTGTATAAGGTTTCAAAGTCTGACAGAAGAATCATGGCATGATTTATGAATGTTTGGGTCTACCACTGTCAGTTCTTCAGCTTGAATTCAGATCAACAAAACCCTGTGGTATGCAACTTCATTGCTACCTTTTCCAGTATTGAAACTTGTAATACTGACGGACTTGATATAATTATTCTTGTATTTTCTTATTTGACAAAAGATTAAAAAATGGCCATTCAGCTACTTGGATTTCACTTCTGGCCTTATAGAATAGTCATAGAACAATAATGTCCACAGCCTTCTGCTTAACAATGACTCACTATACTGTCTGCCATCCAGTTTTCACCTTCTTACTGAATTTTAGCAGATCACTATATATGGGGTCAGGAAGGAATTTTCCCCCAGGTAGGCTTGGCAGTGACCTTGTGGGATGATCACCTTCCTCTAGAGCATGTGGGTGCAGCTCACTTGCCATGATTATCTGGGTCTCTTTCACTTTATCATTTCCCTTCCATTGCAGGGGCCTTGGGCATTTGGTGCAACTTGATCCCTTCTAGTCTCTGCCTGTGGAACATAATAGCCTAATCTCCTGTGGGTTGTAACACTTGGGTCTCATTTCAGTTGTTGGGCTGGTATGTAAATTAGGAATAAGAGAAATAGAGTACCTGGCACAATGGTGTCCTGGCACAGGACCTGTGTGAATGAGTAAGAGTTTATAGGATTTGGCCATAATCCTGTACAAAGTGTTTACATGAATTATTCTATTTAATCAAGAGTCAGTTTAAGGCAAGATGGGATAATGAGATCATCTAGTCTGACCTCCATTATAGCACAGGCCACCAACACCACTCAGCATTAACCTACCAACTGACCATCACTAACCCAACAATTGAAAGAAGGCGTCATCTCAACATTCTCTGATCAATGTGGCCGTTTGAATTTGAACTGTGCCCATGGTCATGTGTTAGACAGTGTTCAAAAAGAATAGAGTGAAATAGATTGGACACCACTGCTCTTCACCACAAGTATCAATTACTGGGTGGTAGATGGTGTGATGAGGTTAATTTGCTGATTTCTAAATATCTGGCATTTGGTACAGTAGTATGGAATTATCCACTGACTTCCAGAAAAAGTACAGAGAAAACTTATTTATAAACAAGGATTTTTAGCATGTATTATAACAAATCTCTGCTTGGATTTAGAATATTCTTCATCCCTGATTTAAAACAACTACAAGGGACACTCTGGAATTTACGAAAAAATTATCAGCACAAATGACCTTTAATGATGTTTCCTGATCTGACATTTGATCTAGGTTCAGTAGTTCCAATAATGAGTCTTTCTTTAATAAACCAGTAAGTGACCTTTTTTGAAAATTTCCAAAATGACAGGAACATGATACAGGTACCTTTCTTTTTTTTCAGAGTAGCAGCCGTGTTAGTCTGTATTCGCAAAAAGAAAAGGAGTACTTGTGGCACCTTAGAGACTAACAAATTTATTAGAGCATAAGCTTTCGTGAGCTACAGCATCCGATGAAGTGAGCTGTAGCTCACGAAAGCTTATGCTCTAATAAATTTGTTAGTCTCTAAGGTGCCACAAGTACTCCTTTTCTTTTTGAGGTACCTTTCTATATCTCCTCCTTATCCAAATGTGGAGCCATTGTACAAAGAGGATATTGTTACCTATCCTGTTTTGAGTTAAAGTGAAGTGTCCAGTGAAGTGCTACAAGAACTAGTGTTAGGTCAGTTCTTAATATCTTTGTATAAGATCTGAACAAAGCAGAAGACTGCATATTAATAGCAATCACAAATTATATTAAATTGAGAGGTGCTGAGAGGGCCAATGAGGACAGGGGAAGTAATTCATAGGGACTTAGAAAGATTAGACACATGGGCAGGAAATAGGAAAATAAGATTCAGCTTGAAAAAATGCAAACTAATATATTCGAGGGGAAATAATATCAAAGAAAGATATTCAATAGAAAGAAAAAATCTGGAAAGAAATAATGCCATAAAACATCTGGAGTAACAATGAGGAGAAAATTAGGTATGAACTTGAAATGCATTATGGCAGGAAAAAAAAGGTCAGTGTGATTTGGGGGTGGATACACAAAGATATCATGTCACAGAGCAAGGTGAGACTAGTCCTTCTTTATCTGACTGATGAATTTGCAATCAGGAACAGTGCATTCACTTATGACTCTCACTAGCACAAAGACATAGACAAATGTCTATAGAGGGAGTGCAGGCAAGAGCACCAAAATGTTTTCAGGGCTAGAAGGAATGATTTATAGCAAGGGTTTAAAAGAACTAAACATATATAACTAGGCTAGATGATGGCAAAAGGGACACAATATAACTGTGTACCAATATTTAAAGGATGTGAATACCAAGGAAGGACAAGAATAATTTAGCATGGAACAAAGAAAATAAACACAATGAGGTCAAAACTAAGACAATAAAATGAAGACTTAAATGATCAGATAATCAGCTGGTGTAAACTGGCATAACTCCACCAGCTGAAGATCTGCCTGCATATCAGAAAAGACTTCCTAAAAATGAAATGAATAAGACTGAATCGTTTCCAATGAGAAGATTCCACTGGAGATATTTAAAAGTAGACTGGATGGAAAAATAGATAACATATTGTAGGGCGATAATATTTCACAGCAAGGAGATGGACTAGATTACTTTAAAAGCTCCTTTCCCATCAATAATAGCTTGATCCAAAGCCCATTGAAGATGTTGGGTGTCTTTCCATTGTCTTCAGTAGGCTTTGGAAGAGGTCAAAGTTTCCGAGTTTCCAATTCTGTCACTCTTGTTCGTGTTGAGTAAGATATAACTAGTTCCACTGCTTTCAATAGTACAGAATAAATAATTGCCAGGGCATGCAGAGCTCAACCAATCTATTGCTTACTCCCAAATAAATATGTACTCATGAATTAAAGATACTAATCAACATGAGCATGTGAAAAAAAATAATATGTATACACTTTGGTCAGTCACATAATCATTCTCTGCCTCAGTTTGATCATACTGTGAAAGGGGAAAATGATACCTACCTCATATAGCGGTGACGTGGGGCTCAACTCATTAAAATTTATAAAGTGCTATGTGATCTCCAAATAGAAGGAAAGGAATTACTTAAGTGCAAATTGTTTATAATTGTTACTGCTTGGGTTTTATAATAAGTTTAGTGGGAGGAGACTAGACAAATACAGTGAGCTGGATTCTCACCTCAGTTATGGACATTACTCCAAGTCATTACTGAAGTCAGTCAAGTTACTTCAAGTGTTGTAACTAAAGTCAGATGTAACGTGCCTCTCTGTATTTATATTAGTAATAAAATGAGAAGTCAGTTATGATGCACTAAGAAAAAAAACAAGTAGTTCTCCACTTGAGTTTCCCATATTCAGTGTTGTTGCAAAGATACTATGAGATACTGAAGAATCCTGGCTAACACATCCACTGTTAAGAATGTACATTTTAAAAATAATTACTGTGTAAAATATTCCTGATTTGTTTCTCAGTCTCAGAGTTCAAAAGATGAGAGTGAACAGTTGTATTATAAAAAAAGGATTAGCATATTACTGGATTCTCTCTATCTGTGCAACCATTGTGGGTGGTCTGCCCCAAAGTCTATCTGCTGACTGTCCAGCTGGCAAATACAGAATAGTGTGTGTAAGAGAACTACAGTACAGCTGTATGCGTGCCACTGATGATTCATTTTTCAGCACATACCAAATCCCAGTTGCTTAATTTAGGGTGGGCTGGGAGTGAAAATCCATTAGACAGACAAAACACATAGCACAATTAAATAACTTTTTTCTTCCCCTGATGTTTTGAATCTGATTACCCTGTAAGGTATTTACCATCCTGAATTTACAGAGGTGATTCTTTTACTTTTTCTTTAATTAAAATTCTTCTTTTAAGGTCCTGATTGCTTTTTTCATTGTTCTTAAGATCCAAGGGTTTGGATCTGTGTTCACCTATGCAAATTGGTGAGGATTTTTATCAAGCCTTCCCCAGGAAAGGGAGTGTAGGGCTTGAGGGGAAGATGTCTCCAAGTGGGCTTTTTCCCTGTTCTTTGTTTAACACGCTTCGTGGTGGCAGCATAGGGTTCAAGAACAAGGCAAAGTTTGTACCTTGAGGGAGTTTTTAACCTAAGCTAGTAAGACTAAGCTTAGGGGGTCTTTCATGCAGGTCCCCACATCTGTACCCTAGAGTTCAGAGTGGGGAAGAACCTTGACAGCAAGTTACCTATAACCTGCACTTTCTTTGAGTTTGCAAACATCCAGGCAGACACGAAAGAAGTGATCCTTCCCAAGCACAATGGGGTACTGTCAAGCCACGTGGGGGGATATATTGACTGAACACTTTGTCTGGAAGTTAAACCAGCAGAAATATAGCCTATATGCATAGTTTTCACCCTTCTCTCCCAGTGGGCATGAATCAACCCCATTCTCTTTACTAAGTTTGGAAACACTAGTCAAAATTGAAGAAAAAATTAGGGTTCCCCCCATGTAGCAAACACCCACTTGGTATGTTCTAGTCAAGCAAGCCAGTCATCTCACAATAATTGTTGGGTTATTAGGACTTATTTTCCTGCTTTTTTTGAGGAGAAGGGGTGGGTGGAACATTTCAGCAAGTAAAATACAAAGTGCAAAATATGTTAATAATGGCCACCAAAGGGACTGCTGCTTTTCTAGCAGTTATAACAGATGGCCAGATAATGCAGTGTGATTAATAGGAAGGAATTCTCCCAGGGACTGAGCTTTTACTGGGTGTTAGAACAGGTGGCTGTGATTAGCAGGTGAATGCTAGCTCAGGTTTTTTGACTTTCCTTATTATCAGAATTGTTTTTTCAGGGCCAACATTTTAGAGATTGTTTTTCTAAAATTAAATATCTAAATCCATACTCAGTCACCTGGGAAAGCAGTCTGATCGTCAGAGGAACTGAACACCCATTTGAAGTCAATGAACTATATTAGAGGGAATATGTATTAACATTTTTGAGTTTTTTTGCATGTTACAGTAAATTTAAGATTAAGTTATACAGATATTTGAAACTAGTTGTATATTATGCTGATCACTTTTAGCTCTGTTTCTATTCCAGCTAAAGGTTAATGGGAAGGTTAGCTCAAATTCCATACTTGATTGTTTTTTATATAGCAGAATATAGAAATTTAATTTTCATATATGGCTTCTTTTATTTAATTCAGAACTGTGTCTATTATGAATAAATCCATAAGAGTCTATGACTTATATTAGAAGTAATCAAATTACCAAAAATACAGCTAGTCAGCTGGAAGATCCATTAGCAACAAGGAGTTCTGTGATCAAGATTTAATGTCCCAAAAGTTCATGTAACTGAGGGAAGGATTGGTGCTCAGATAAAAGGAAAACTGAACATCTGCTATTTCCATAAAACAAGAAATCCAATGCTTAACTTGAAAATTATGCTTAATATGGTAATAATTAGAGTATGAAGAAATTCTGATGTAATAAATACTTAAATAATCAGTGGAGCAGTGGGGAGGGGAGCTTGGTTTTCTACCTCCCAGATGAGTGCCATGACACCATCCTATAGAATCATTCATTCTTTTTCTCTCTGGTTCAATAATTGTTTAAGTGGTTAGGATTTGAATATGCATGTCCCACCTCTCAGAAGATCCTTTCTCCTTATCAGGCATAGCAGGGGACTGAATCTGGATCTCACACATCTCAGGTGAATGCTTTGACCACTAGGCTAAAAGTTATAAGGGAGTCACCACCACTATCTCCTCCTTTGGCCAGATTTCATATGGGCCCTTATCCAGCCGCCAAATCAGGCCCCATATGTCAGATAGGCAAGAAAATAAATATTTCTACCTGGTTTGAGGATCCTGCTGAGGCTATAATGTCTGGACACCTAGAGTGAGGCATAGTGCACATGCCCAGCAGGAGAAACCTCGGTGTCTAGGTGACAAACCTGCAGCTTTTACTTGTGTGTTCAGCACAAATATGAATTTTTTTTAAAGCTAGACCTTCAGATATGGGAGGGAAAACCCAAGATTTTTCCCTCATATGTAGTGTTCTAGCAACATAAGCAACAGTAGCTAGAAACTTAAAAGTTGGCTTGCTTTGTAGGTTTTAAATATTCATATGAAGAATATTAGCCTGTAGTATTCAAAATATCATAACATAGCTGTGGAAAGGACCTATTACTAAAGTATAATAATCCATCTCCCTATCAGTAGAAAATTGTGCCTTACTGTATATACACTCAGTAGTGTTTTGTCAAGTCTAGACTGAAATATGACAAACTATGAAGCTTCCACCTCTTTTGTCAGAAAACTATTTCATGTATTTTAACTCATAAGAAAAATGTCCTGGTAGCAATAGGCCTTGCATAAAAGAAAACAGAAGTAGGGAAAAAGAGGTTAACAATGGACAACGCCTAAACTCACAAGTAAACTTGAAAATAACATAGTTAATAGATAAAGAAATAGAAGAGTAATGTATGATAAGCTTGCTTACTAGCATACTTTTGCAGTTTGTGGACATTTCATAATCTGAACAGGGATGGGTTACAGAAAATAGACCAACCATGATATATTAACCAATAATATTAAGTGTAAATGTGTATATAAGCTGATACATTGGATGTCTGGTATACCCTATACGCACACCCTACACTTAAGTCTGGTTTAACAGGGTTCAAGAAAGAACTAGCATAGTTTAACAGGGTTCAAGAAAGAACTAGATAAGTTAATGGAGGAATGGTGCATCAATGGCTATTAGCCAGTATGGGCAGGGATGGTGTCCCTAGCATCTGTTTGCCAGAAGCTGGGAATGAGCAACAGGGGATGGATCACTTGACAATTACCTCTTCTGTTCATTCCCTCTGGGGCACCTGACATTGGCCACTGTCTGAAGACAGGATAGTGGGCTAGATGGACCTTTGGTCTGACTCACTATGGCTGTTCTTATGTTCTAAAGAAACCTCAGTAATGAGTCCAGAGTTGAACTGGTTTCTTGAATTCCAGAGAACTGGATGAAGTGTTCTTCCAGAACTGGATGAGGTGCTCTGGATAAGTTGAGTGGCGAAGAAATCTCATCAGTAGTTACCCCAGGGCCAGCCTTATGGACAATGGCACCCTGGGCAACTTTCTTTAAGACCTTTAAGTACAGCAGGTGTCATGCTGCCAGGACTGCTGAGAGGGGATGTGTGTGAGTGCCTGGCTCTCGTCCTGCAGTTCCCTTTATCTCCACCTTCTGGGTGGGCACGGCTCTTCTGCAGCATCTTGAGCATGCTGCCCCCTGCAACCACAGCACCCTAGGCTGTTGCCCACATCACCCACCCATAAGGCTGGCCCTGAGTTACCCTGAACTATCCTTTTCTAAATTTCCTCCCATTATTCCTGATTATTTTCAGAATTCCTCAGATTTCCCAGTCATGTTTTCAGTCATCAAGACTGATAACTGGGTGAAGAGCTATATGCGAGCTTTTCAGAAACACTCATTCTTGGCCTAACACTTCTCCCCAGTGAAATTAATGGTAAAAACTCACACTGCCCTCAACAGGAGCAGACTAAGGTCAATGTTGAGTTCTCTTGAAAATCATACCCTACTATCATACCAAAACTGTCAAGTGAGGCTCAAAATATGTTTGAAGAGACCATCATCTATTGTAAGGGAAGACTTCCTGATTCTGTTTGGATATCAGCCTAAGAACATATGGAATATGTTGTTACATGATTCTGTAGCCAAAACTTGTTTTGGGGAGATAAAAACAAAGCCAAGAATAGAAACTTGATCAAAAGGATGTACAGAACTATGCTAGCATAAATAGCAAGACTGGGCAATAGGGAAAGCTGTTGGTCATGAGAAAGATCATGAAATGTTGAGTTTTCTACAGTAATTCAAAATGTACTTCTTATGCGAAAATACAGTAAAAAAGTTAGAATGGCATGTTAAAAAATTGGAGGAAACTTTAATTGGCTAAATCATTAATTACTCTACACAAAGTATGTGAACCTGCTTATGACAGTTCTCCACTCATGCCAATGTATCTTCTTCAAATGTGAAACCGGAGAGGCTGCCGGTAAGCTGTTTTTCCTATTTTTAACCAATAGATGCTGAGATAATAAAGATAATTAAAATTAGGGCTATCAAGTGATTAAAAAATTAATCACGATTAATTGTATAGTTAATAATGGAATACCATTTATTTAAATATTTTTGGATGTTTTCTACATTTTCAAATATAAATTAAATTACAACACAGAATACAATGTGTATAGTGCTGACCTTATATTTATTTTTATTACAAATATTTGCACTGTAAAAACCAAAAGAAATAGTATTTTTCAATTCATCTAATACAAGTACTGTAGTGTAATCTCTTTATCATGAAAGTTGAACTTACAAATATAGAATTATGAACAAAAAATAACTGAATTGAAAAATAAAATTATGTAAAACTTTAGAGCCTACAAGTCCACTCAGTCCTACTTCAGCCAATTGCTCAGACAAACAAACTTGGTACAATTTGTAGGAGATGCTGCTGCCTGCTTCTTATTTACAATGTCACCTAAAAGTGAGAAGAGGTGTTTACATGGCACTTTTGTAGCCAGTGTCGCAAGGCATTTATGTGCCAGATCTGCTACACATTCGTATGCCCCTTCATGCTTCGGCCTCCATTCCAGAGGACATGCTTCCATGCTGATGATGCTTGTTAAAAAATAATGTGTTAATTAAATTTGTGACTGAAGTCCTGAAGGAGAACTGTAGGTCTTCGGCTCTATTTTACCTGCATTCTGCCATTTATTTCATGTTATAGCAGTCTTGGATGATGACTCAGCAGATGTTTGTTTTAAGAACACTTTCATAGCAGATTTGACAAAATGAAAAGAAGATACCAATGTGATATTTCTGAAACTAGCTACAGCACTCAACCCACGGTTTAAGAATCAGAAGTGCCTTCCAAAATCTGAGAGGGACGAGGTGTGGAGCATGCTTTCAGAAGTGCTAAAAGAGCAACATGCAGATGCGGAAACTACAGAACCTGAACCACCAAAAAAGAAAATCAACCTTTTGTTGGTGGCATCTGACTCAGATGATGAAAAGGAACATGCATCAGTTCACTCTGCTTTGGATCATTATTGAGCAGAACCCATCATCAGCATGGATGCATGTGGTTGAATGGAATCGGCATGGAATGGTGGTTGAAGATGAAGGAACATATGAATCTTTAGTGCATCTGGCACATAAATATCTTGCAACGCTGGCTCAACAGTGCTATGCAAATGTATGTTCTCACTTTCCTGTGACGTAAATAAGAAACAGGCAGCATTATCTCCTGCACATTATAATCAAGTTTGTTTGTCTGAGTGATTGGCTGAAGTAGGAATGAGTGGACTTGTAGGCTCTAAAGTTTTACATTGTTTTATTTTTCAATTCATAATTCAGTACATAATTCTATATTTGTAAGTTCAACTTTCATGATAAAGAGATTGCACTACAGTGCTTGTATTAGGTGAATTGAAAAATATTATCATTTTTACAGTGCAAATATTTGTAATAAAAACTAATACAAAGTGAGCATTATATACTTTATTCTGTGTTGTAATAGAAATCAATATATTTGAAAATGTAGAAAAAACATCTGAACATATTTAATAAATTTCAATTGGTATTCTATTGTTTAACAGTGCAATTAATCAAAATTTTGTGTTTAATTGCATGAGTTAACTGCAATTAATTGACAACCCTACTTAAAATATTTCTTTCTCAAAGTCTATTGACCTTACTGGTAGCCAATATGGACACTGTTAATAGAACAACTCTTCTGGTAAAACATAACCTGATTGATGCTGGACAGCAGCAATGGACAGAAGCAAATTGCAATGTAGTAGAGGCCCTGACAATTGAAATGTGATTCATTAACTTATGTGTGGGTTTTCAGTAAGCAGTGCTGACATCTGTGAAAATTCCTTCTGATGATGAAGAATCTGCATTGCAGCAACCAGATGATTTTCTTCAGTGCAAAGCTGATGCACCACCTGCTGCTTAATATGCTGCAGCTGATGGTGCTTTAACAGTTTGTGAGGAGCTAGGAGTAGAGAGTGAAGAAGAGCCTCTCATCTGAGCTTCAATCCACATTACTGAAAAATCAGCAGGTGATGCGACTGAAGAAGATAAGGATGATAGAGTTACTAATGAAAGTCCTTCTTTTTCCTCTCCTGAATTTCACATTACAAACTAAACACGTAAACAGCAATCAGTGTGCCAGATGAGTAAAAGGGTTTCTGTACAGAACACAACTTGGGTCTGCTGGAAACAATAAACAATGGAATGGCAGTCACATCACTAACAAAGTGGAGATTATTGACTTTTTTTTGTTAAAGTGCCATTTGTGGATGTAATTTGACTTGTTTTTTTTAAATGGAAATATCTGGGTGCACAATTTTGGTTGTGCAAAATTGTAGACATTATTGAAGCCTCTAAAATTTTGAAGAGGATTTAAAGTTTAAACTTAAGATTTTTAAATGTCAGGTTAAAGAAGAATTAAACAATGCTCCTGTTTCTTGCTTTATCTCTTTTTGATGTTAAAATTGCTCCTGAGCTCGATGTGTAAGAGTAGGCATTGTAAAGGACAAGTGAACAGTTCTTGACATTGTTTAAACAGCTAATAAGAACACTTTACAATAAAAAGAAACAGGCTGGTGAGCTCTTATCATATGTTAAATATAGAGACAAAATTTCAAAGCACATTTATTTTTGTAGAGATTCGAAGAGTAGGGGGTCAGGGAACTTCCAGGAAGTCTTATATGGTTAGGAAGATACCAAAACACCATTTTGTAGTTTCCTGAATTTGATGGCCTTTCAGCCACTGCTGAAAGTATTTTAGGTGGATTATTTAATTGTTCTAAATATTTTTCAATTATTTTAAATTTCTGGTGGGAAGATATTAAATAAATATTGTGGAATATTAATGAAACATTATTGTATTTAAGAATAACCCTGTCAAATAAAAATATTTTTAAAGGTTACTAAATAATTAGTGCTCCTTATAATCCTTTAGAGCGAGCTGGGTATCTTTATCTGTGTTTTATCATAGCCACTTATAGAGTAAGGCTTGGATCTGCAAAGAGACTTAAACAGTGCAATGCTGAGCATCACCATGCCTAACTTTTATGTGCCTAGAAAGTCACTGGATCAACAATGGGATGCACAAAGTCTGAGTTAGGTATCTATGCTCCCTATACAATGAATGGAGAGAGATAGGCAACCTGAGAATGGTGTCCACACAAGCCAGCATGGTAGGCAGTTTGCTGCCTAAACTAGCTTATAGGGCTAAGATTGTGTCCGAAGCCTTGTCCCTTTGACAGAGTTCAGTGCCTAAGTCTGGGCTGTAGAAAGGTGCTTCTCTCTGCTTCAGGTCCACAGCTGTGAACCCTGCTGCTGGAGTCAGGCAGCTTAGGTACTAAACCATTTTTTGAAAGAACGTGTTAGGTAGCTACCTAAGACCATACAAGGTGTGGGGAGGCAGCCTCTCTAAGAATGGTTATCCCAGTGATTAGACTACTCAGCTGAGATGCATAAGTCCCTGGTTAAATTCCCCATCTCTGTCTGATGAGGAGAAGGGATTTGAACTTTTGTTTCCTACCTCTTAGGTGCATACCCTAACCACTTTACTATAAAGTGATTCTTAGTCTCTGTATAGCCTAATTGAAGATGTAATCATTTAATTAAGTGGAAGGCATTCAACAAGAGCTCCCTTTCAGACTAATCCATAATATAGTGGTTAGGATATTCAGTAAAAAGATGTGAAATCCATGTTCAAATCCCTTCTCCTCATCAGGAAGAGGGCTGAGCTAAATCAGGGTCTCCCTCATCTCAGGTACCCTAACCACTAGGCTGAAGGGAAGCCCCTTTTCCTTTCCCACAGGTCATTTTGTGCAGAGTTGGGCATACTCAAAGCACGGCTAACAGATCTTCCCCTGGTTTGTAGATTGCAATGAGGCTCGGGATATGAGATAGGCAGGTGACTGGCTG
Source organism: Dermochelys coriacea (assembly GCF_009764565.3). Lineage (NCBI taxonomy): Eukaryota > Metazoa > Chordata > Testudines > Dermochelyidae > Dermochelys > Dermochelys coriacea. Next base: position 105,762,604 of record NC_050071.1, read on the forward strand.
CCTAAGGGCAGCAGTGCTCCTTTTCAGAGGCAGGAAGTTAAGCAACTAGGGGACTTTTATAACAGAAATGTAGGCACCAAGTGAGTTTAAGTGCTGACAGAGTTAGGCAGCTGCTGAGCAGGATTTTATGGATCACAGTGATGCCTAAAATTAGGTGTTAGGTGCCTAATCCCTTTGTGGATCTGGACCTTAACTGCTACTCAGTGAGAGGGAGGGTATTGCAATATGGCAGTTTGGAAGGAGATACTCAGGGTATACAGGACCAGATTGTTAAAGGTATTAGGTGCCTAATTCCCATTGAAATAAATAGGAGTTAGGCTTTAAAGTACTTTAAAAATTTCAGTGAGAGATGGGTAAGTAATTCCTCTTTGCAAAAAGAAAAGGAGTACTTGTGGCACCTTAGAGACTAACAAATTTATTTGAGCATAAGCTTTCGTGAGCTACAGCTCACTTCATCGGATGCATAATAATTCCTCTTTGTGACTTAGAAAAATCTCTCCCTAAATTACTTAAAAAAATAAAAAGCTGTGATTTCTGCAGTGCTAAAATGTAGGGGTTGCTGAAATGAAGAGGAATAGCCAAATTCAGACCAATTATTTTTTAACATCTTTCGTTTTACCCTACACCACCTAATTGATGTTTGTTTGTTTGTTTAACAGGTATTGGCTGCCACTGAAAATCTTTGCAGATTTTTTTTAATAGCTTATACATTACATTTGCAAGTGACTATTCCACAAAATGAAGTAATCTCTCTTTAGGGAAAAGAAGAATTGCTTAAAATGTTAGTTTGTCTTGTTCTGTGTTTGGAATGATTAATTTAATTGTTTAATAATACAGTACATATTGTACAGCTTCAAAAACAGAAGGGTTCTGAAAAATATTCTAAGTATTCCTTAGTGAAATCAGATGGAATTTCATCTTGCATGCCTGTGATTTATTTTTTTTGGAATGTGATTGTAAAATTAATTTCTCTGTTCTGAAGGATTAACCATTGCTCTAAAATAATTTGGCCCTACATCACCTGGATTACAAAACTCAGTGTTATGCTGTACCTAACAGTCTGAAGGATTTATACTGATATTGTGCTGTGTTTTACTCTTTTTTTTTAAACAGCATTTCTTCAAGTTCAGTCCTATGATCTGATATTTCTATTTGAATCAAATCTCCAGTTCTGGACAGGGAAATCTGATATCTTTAATATCAGATTGTAGGTTTCTAAGCAGTAGTTTCCAGAGTACAGAGGTTTCAGAAAATCCACTTTTATAAATTTTGATTTCACTCAGATATTTTTTTTAAATTAACCATTACAACTAACAGAGTAATGAAAAAAGAAATGATAGAATATTTTTCTCCCAGTTTAGTGTCAGTAAATCTAAAAGAACATTCATGATGTTAATTTGCTTTCTTTGTGCTCTGTAGATATTAGCATACTATTTGGGCTTTTTTAAAAGTTATCCAGGAATATCATGTTTTTCCTCCACACTCTCAGAGTATGAAGGACTTGAGTACTGGATAATCAATATGCACTGGCCTCTCATCTCCAACTCTATGAGAGCTTCTCTGTGAAATATGCACATTGCACACTATTCTAGAGTAAAAACAAACAAAAGAATCCTTTTCAGATTGCACTGGCACTACTTAGCTATAATAAAATTAATGATAAAGGCTCTGCTGAAGTCCTCTCAGATAGTGAGTTTCACCCAGCCTACTGGAGATGTTGATCCCAGAAGGGGGTATTTAAAGACAGGGAGTTCCCTACAGAAGCCCTCACTGGCAGGGGGAAGATAAAAAGCCCAAACCAAAGGAATAACGGATCTCTGTGCTGCTTGGACTCTGGAGGCAAGGTGTATCTAGGCATAATGAAGACACCCCCAGCTGCTTAGCCTGGGTTAGTCTTAAAGGACAAATAGAGTTTGCTAATTATAGAAGCCTATATTACCTTTTGGAACCTAAGACTCTAACTCATTCATATATCCATGCTATTTAGTTTAAACTCTGCATTAGTTGAGATTGGTCATACAAGCCTCTTTAAAGTACAAAATCATGCTAAAACTGATTTGTAGAGTTGCAGGATGTCAGCGTGACCACTTCCAACATGCCCCTCATGGCCTCAGGGGTGGCCCTGCAGTCAGCTCCCTGCCTCAATTTCCCTCTTTCAGGCACTCAGAGTTCCCCTCTTCTCAGAGGCCAATTACCCTCCCCTTTCTCCATCATATGTGATATGGTGGAACACTCCTGTGACAGGACACAGCATGCCTGGTGTGTCTGCCTCGGTTTCCCTTTTCTTCCAGAGACCCTGGTAATTCCATGCAAGTTCTTCACATACAAGTAGTCCTGGAAGGGTTAATTTAGTACAAAAATCCTATGCACGAAAGTCATAACAAAAATTCCACGACCATAATCCATTGTTCCCCAACACAGTCCAAAAAGTACATTCACTCTTTCAGTTCCTAAAATTCCTTCAACACCAGATACAGCTCCAGCATTGTTCACCATGCGCCGGCACTCCAGCACGGCTCTTGCAGATCTTGATACACTCCAGCTCTTCAGTAAGGCTCTGGCATCTCTCATCACTCCTCACCCCAGCCTCTTTAGCTGGATTGCTTTTCCATCCTCTTTCCTCCTCAGGTCTGGTTCTAGCTCCTACCCAGAGACAACGGCAGGTTCACTCTTCCATCATTCCCCAGCCCTCTCTGACCCTCCAGCTTTAGCTTTCTAGCACAGAGAACCAAACGGCATCTCCCTCTACTATCTTCATCCTTTGGCCCTCTCTGGCCATGGATTTCTGGCCTGGGTAGGTTTGTAGGTGATCACCCAACTGCCTTCCACTTTCATTAGCCTGATTTAACTCCACTACTTACTAGGTAACTCTCACTGCTTCCTCCTTCGGGGTCTTTCCCTTCCCTGAAGCTCTCTACTCAGCTCTGCTCTGATGAGCAATCTCACTGGGTTTTGAACTTTCTCTCTTAGCTTTCTGGGTTTTGAACTGGGTTTTGAACTCTTCGTTTTGAACTTTCTCTCTTAACTCTGAAATCACTCTTGCCTTGAGCGCTCTCATTTATAAGCCCTAGGGCCAGCCCTACTCTCCTGATTACACCAAATTAGGGTGCAACTGGAATAGGAGGGCTAGGCCAATGCCATTAAAGGCCCACCCTGTTACATGGGGAAAAAACAGTCATTCAAGATAATGTTACGCATTGGAGCTGGATGTTCTGGAAAATAAATCTAGGTCCTCCAACTCTAGTGTGTTAGGTTGAAAGAAGGTGAAGAAGATAAATGAATTATTACTCTGCCTATCTCACAAGAAGAGCATTTAAATGCGACATCTGACACCTTGTTTCTAACCCATAGCAAGGCATCTGGAAACTACCAGTGCAAGAGGGATCAGCAAATAGACTGGTTTATTCATGCTTTCTGGGATTTTTTTTTGTTGGGTGGTTTTGTTTTGTTTATTATTACCATCAGTATTTGTAAATGATCATTATAGGGCCTGAAACAGATTTTTAAAACACACAGAAAAGTTTAGTTTTTTCAGGTCACCAAGTGTTAATGTTTCCTGGTGTGGCTAGGGAAATAAGGCTAGGAGATAGACAGTCAGACTTCTTAAGGAAGATTTGCAAAAATTGGTAGTGGTTCAGCAATTTTTCCCTGCCAAATTTTTAACAACTTGGGAGGATAAACAATACATTTTACTGGCTACAATTCTGAAAGTTTTGTGTTGTTTTAATCTTCAAATAGGTTTTATTGGCAAATGTGGAACAAACTGATGGATTAGATGAAGAGTTAGAATTTACTAACTCCTTGTGTTCCAGTAAATAGGCTTCTGTATGGAATTTTACAAAGTCTATTAACTTTATGTACACTTGGAAAGTTGTTGCCAAGACTTAATATTGTCTATGTAATAAAGCACAATAACAGTGCTTTGTTTAGGCAATGTTGATAGGATTTTCTCACTCTTTTTTTGATTTTTCTCTTTTAATGCACTGTAACTATAGTCTGGACTTCACATTGGAGAATCCACTCTACATTTGGAGCACAACAGAGTCACCCTATCCCAGGAGGAGCACTGGTATGTATAAAACATCTTGACCGAATGGGGGAAGTAGTGAGACCACTGCTACACCCCTTTATGAGGTTCAGCTTTGTACAAAAACAGAGATCTATGTGGACCAGTGAATGAGGATCCAGAGACATGGCCTGCCTGTCCTCCAATTCCCACCCCCTTTGGGGCACTAGGCATCCCCTGGGGAATTAGGATGGAGCAGTCCTTGCATTTTTGTCTGGCCCTCACACAGGCCATGCTTAGATGTGTGCGCGCTGTATGTAAAGACAAATTAGTCCTTTAATGTGGAACATATAAATTCTGTGATTATCAAAGCTAGGGGGAAAATGATGGTAAGAATTCAATGATTTGGCTGTCCTAATGTTGCCACTTTGGATGCCTAAAAGATGCTTTCCCTGAATTGTCCCTTCCAATTGTCATTAGGCAGAGAGACCAAGAGGAAACACTCTAGGGCTGAGCGGGGAGCATTGTTTGTTTTGTTTTTACTCAGAGTTGTGAATAATGAAATTCAATCCTTCAAAATCAACATGGTTACTACATACAGGAGTAGAGTACGCTACCAATAACCCTGTTAGACTAAAGTCTTGAATGAGATGTTTTAAAAAACTACAACAATTAGAAAGTGCAGAACATGATCTTGTACTTCATCATTACCCTGAGATAATATACAGGCAATTCAAACATTAATGGAAAATTGGAAATTCATTGCAAAAGCCAGAATAAGTGCATTTGCTGAAGAAGCAACTAGACAGAAAGACAAGACATGCATGTCTGATGTTGAAGAAAAGCATGTTGTGCCTAATACACTGGAGAAATTGTTCAAAAATAGTTCATCCATGTGAAAATAGGACGGCTGTAATGCTGCCAAGGTCAATGAGACCTCGGGTGACCTGCTGAGGAAGTGCAGGTCATACAAGTTAAAGCTGCCTAAACTTTAACTTTAACTTGTGTGTCCAATTTTTCTAGGATTTAAAACAATAATAATAGAAATGAGAATAAGTATAGATTCTTAATTTGTGTAATTTCTTCTTTTTCTATTTTCACCCCCTCATATCTGATACATTTTATAAATTTTAACTTAAGAGTACAGACTGGTATAAACATATTTGCTTGATTTATGAGAGAAATGTCTAGCACTATTTATCAAACAAATTAAGCACATTTATGTGATATGAGGGGTAAAAATAACAGTATGTACCTTATGAAGTCTATATATTGTTAATTAAAAAACGGTTAGAAACATACACCCCGTCAACTGTAGGTGCTAGAAAGATTGTAGAAGAAAAAGAAAATAGAACTTGGTTAATTTAACTAGGGATATGAACTCTCTAATGACTTCTAGCCTTACAAGATAAGCTTAGTCAACATCGGGCATGATGTTCTATACTCAGATGTCTTAGTCTTGAGTGACTAGATTTAGGCATGAGGCCAAAGGAAATGGTGAGTCACTCTGAATAGCATCAATCTGATTTATTCTTACATCAGCAGAGGGTTTTATTATTTATTTATTTATTATTGTTAATTAAGGGCCACAGAACAATGCTGAACTCTGAGACTTCCACTAGATTAGTATCTTTAGTAAAATAGCCAGCTTTTTCGTTATCTTTAGTCTTTCAGTAATAATTATATATACTAAATAGGAAAAAGAAGAAATTATACTTTTAAAGAAGAGGTCTCTCAGCAGGAATAATTACTGGCAACAGCAACCTGGGCATTGTCTTATTGTTTTTATCAATGGAAACCCAACAAAACTGACACGATCTCAACTTACTCAACTTCCAAACATCGGTGAATGCCTCCAACAATAAACTTCACTCAGAGGGAACTTGTATAACTAACTGGACAATCTTTTGACATAATCCATTAGGAACTGATTCACTAAAATCCTGATTCACTGCAGCCAACATTGCTTTGTGTTAAAAGACAACGATATCACTGATTATTAAGAGCATAACCAGAATTTTAAAAAAGACATTTTGTATTTACTATGGGCCAAATTGTGCCTAGTCCTTGAATGGTTCATGCAGAATATACCATACATCATTCCAACGAAACACAATAGTATAAATTAACCTAGCTACACAAGAAAATTTAGAAAACTCAGTTAAACATATGACTGTTAGAGATATGGTAATTGCAGACATTTTCTGTAGAAAGGTAGCACAACACCCAAGAGAACAAAATTATTAATTCATTAATGAGAAGGTTGTTTATGCCACTGAGGCCACCTCAGGATTTGCAGAGATTTGCTTCACAGGCTGTAGGAGAGGGCATATTAAATGAAACTGAAATGCAAGCTTTAAAGAGCTTATACCTACCAAGAAATAGTGTAGAAGTATACAAGCCAACCCCAAAGGAGCAGCCATAATGGGCTTGTTACAGACACACTCTCCTCACAATAAGGAATGTTAAAGACAGGTTATAGGACAGTCAAGGTGTGGTGAAATGTATATTTATATTATATCAGGGCATTCAAGAGGGAGGAAAAGGATGAACCAGAAGGGGATACATTTCCAAAAGTGGGCTATACCTGGTTATTTTCTTTCTTTCTTTCTTTCTTTCTTTCTTTCTTTCTTTCTTTCTTTCTTTCTTTCTTTCTTTCTTTCTTTCTTTCTTTCTTTCTTTCTTTCTTTCCTTTTTTTGTGCTTATCTTTAGAAAGCTAGGGTCTGAATTTCAAAATTGATAATTTTCACAAATTCAAGTGAAAGGAATGATGTGTGGATGTTCTGCACCTTTATAAACTATGCCCTAGGGATAGAAAGTTTATGCACCTACTGAAGAATCCCAAATCTCAGTCCACCTTTGAAAATTTGAGCTTTAATGTAGTGGGGCAGCATGGCCAAGATATAAAGCAACATATTAGAAAGCAGGAGATGTATCAAATATATCATTCCAATAATCAGAAAGAACCATAATCTATCCCAACCAGATTATTTAGCTACAAGACCCAAGAGAGTAGCTGCATTTTTTCTAAAGTTTATTATATATTCATGTCTACCCTTGGTAGACTTCTTTTCAAAGTATCTTGAATTTTTACATTTTGCCAAACAAAACAGAAAATGCAGTGACTGCCAAATTAAAATTGCATGTGTGTGATATGACTTTGAGTGATCGTGTTCCATTTGGAAGCAGAGAAATGGGTAACTCTGTAAAAATCTTTTGGAGTGGAGTTCACCCACTGCAGTCCAAGATACTGTTGTAGCCAACAGAAATGATGTTTTTATGTTTACAAAGAAATGCTGAAATGTAAGTAGGCCCAAAAATCTATTTCGTAAAAATAGGTTTGATGATAGTCAAGCAGGGCCTGGTAAAACATGAATAAAGTGAAATGAGATAATGCAGAGGCAAGTTTAAGATAAATTAGGACATAACCCCAGGTTGTGCTGTAAACATGTTTTTGTCCTAACAGGTTTTTATAAGTATTTTAGATAAAATGTTAATGTTTTGGAAAATGCTACTTGTATTGATAGTTATTGGTGTGGCATTTACACAGATATTAATTAAGATGATACTTCATGTTAAATAGTCAATAAGAAAGTAGAAATGTTTAAATTATGGTAAAAAGGTGGATTTAATGTTAATTAATGAAGGAACTTTACTGTAATTGATTATAAAAAGGTAGCATGTTAATTTTAGATTAGGTGCACCCATCCACCGCCAAAGTACTGTTAGAGCAGTGGGTTTCAACCAGTGGTCTGTGGATGTCTGGGGGTCCACAGACTATGTCTAAGGCGTCCATGAAAGGTTGTCATTACCATAGAATAGTGGTTTTCAACCTGTGGTCCATGGACTCATGGGGGGGTCCACATACTATGTTTAAGATTTCCAAAGGAGTCCTCAACTCCATTCAAAAATTTTTAGGGGTCTGCAAATGAAAAAAAGGTTAAAACCATTGTGTTAGAGAAAAGATTATACCCATTCTCCTCATTTAGGGACTGATCATCCTTAAATGTATCATTTCATCTTTGAATGTGAGTATCAGTGTGGTGTAAGGTCATAGTATAATGGCTGTTTGCTTAAATAACTATTTTATATTAAGTAGTCTTTAATTTTTATTATTCATTATGTCATTCACAGTGCTCCGCTAAATTAAAATATCCGTATCTGCCCTGGAGGCTCGAACCTTAAATAATTCATTTTGGCTTTATTCTTTATTTTAACTATTTAATTGGGAATAGATAAATCAAAGGCTACGCCGTCAATCTGACAGAATATCAGAAAGAGCCATTCAAACATTAAAGTTACTGTTCCACAAAACATTTGCTTCAAAGATCTAAGATATGTCTATCTTCTCTTGTGTTGAGAACCAGAAATGGAGTACTCTTCATTCCAATTAAAAGGATCAGGTGATGAGACCACCTTTTCCATCTTCACATGAGGTGATAAAGCCTCATATACTCAATCAAGTTAATGGCTAGAGGTGGTCAAAAAAAGGAGGGGGTGAACTGAATGAAGTATTCTAATATCAGTCCCACCAATGACAAATACTGGGGTAAAATCACCTCCCTGCTCATCCTCACTATTCCACAGTTTATACATCCAATGATCCCATTAGTCCTTTTTGTCACAGCAATGCACTGAGAACTCATGTTGAGTTGCTTGTCCACTATGAGCCCTAAATCCTTTGTAGTCACTGTCTTCCAAGATACAGTCCCCTATTCTGTAGCTACGACCTGTATTCCTTGTTGCTAAATGTATATCTTTTCATTTGACTCTCTTTCACATAAAAGTACTGAGAAAGATTTGGCAGTTTCCTGTAATATCCTTCAAAAACCTCATTGAATTAAGTTTAAATATCTTTGGGTGTTGATAGTATGAAATGCAAACGGTATGTATTACTGTGATCTGGGGTTATATGTAACCTCTCTAAGGGAAGAAATGTGAGATAAGGCCTGGATGATCAACGGACTATATTGAACATTATGTCATACAAAAATGGACTTTTGGGGCAATATATGTGAAGTGGATTTCCTGGGAAATACCTAGGGAGAAGTTAATGCAAATTCTTCACCTCTAGTAATGCAGAAACCCAGCCTTTTGAAGCTATGCCCTGAGGAGAGGTTCTTTATCTGCTGATTACCTTTCTTGGTCACTGGACATCAAAGGCCCAAGCTGTATAAAGGAAAGACTGAACAATTCATGGTTGTTCTGGTTGTGAATATGAGACAGTTATGAAATTGTAACCATGGGGAAAACCCAGTTATGGGTTTTGAAGGACTGACACTTACCAGAGCCTGAAGTTGCAGTTGGAGTGATCCCTGGGAAGCTGTTTAGTATGTGTGTAGGTTTTTATTGTTTTTAATATATTTTCTCTGTTATGCTTTCATCTTGAGGATAAATGCACTTGCTAGAAAAAACTGTGTGATAACTTGTAACTGCTGGCAATTACAGCCATTCCCATCCTTCAGAGAGGAAGCAAAGCACAGGTGCTGGCCTGTTTAGGCAGCCTGGCTTGTTGGGAATATCTAAGTGTAGACAGGGAATGGTGCAGCCTGTAAAAACCCTGATTAGGAGGGAGAGAGACGTGGGTCTCTGCCTAAAAGAGAAGATGGCTGAGTGACCAGGAGCTTATTGCATGCCATTGAGGTACCACATATGGGAAACCCAGATGCAGTTGCCCTTGACTGTGATAACAGCTTTTATTAATACCACTCCTATGAATGACAATAATAATAATAATAACAATATCATATAATTAATTAATAAATATAATGAAAAACTCTAAAAAGGGTAAGATATAAATATTCAGGTAATAGACCAAATGTACAGGCTGCATTATCCATGTATGCTGAAAAGTCATGTGTATCTTTACAAGGCAATTTGCTAAATATTAATTTTTATTCTTTCTAATGTGAAGCATCACCCTGCTTGTCATTTTTGAATGAGGCCTTGGGTTGCGCTAACAGTACAATTTGTTTTTGTGCAGGAAGCCCTGGTTCAGGAGCAACAGTGTGAAACTTGCTCCTGGACTCGTCATGAATAAATGTGCTTGAGAGCTGGGTGGTGTGCTTGGTCTTAAGGAAGTAGAGGGAAAAGCTACCTATGCTACTCTTAGAGACACTGCTTCTGCCCGCCCCCCTCCCCCCAACACACACCTGTCTATGAAGGGAAAGGGATTTTTTCATCCATTATTCAGGACAAAAGCAAGGGATGAGGCGATATAAGATAGCAGCAGGATTCTCTCATTTTCTTTCCCTGTTAGTAGGTGCTGGAACCCTGCAGAGGGCTTCAGGTTAACTATTGATGACTCTTTGGGACAATTATGGATTATTAGACTCCATATTAAATGTAAGAGAGGTGAGAGTAACTTTCTGATAGGGCCCAAGGTCTAGGATAGATTCTGAGGGCATGAGAACCAGCAGCGGCACCCCCATGCCCAGGCTTGGGCTGTGAGGGATCATACAGTGTTATTTTGGAATTACTTTATTTTATTAATAAACCAGACCCCAGGAATGGTGGCATCAAGTGTGTAGGTGGCAACTGCTGGAAATGAAGGAAAAATATGTAAAGGGAAAATCAGTGACAATACTACCACCACCAGACCTTCAAGAAAAAGCAGAACCAGATTCAATGGAAGACTATGCACTTTGACCCATTATTATGGCTATTAAGCCTACACTTTGTTTTGGATGTACAACCTCAAGGGTTATCCTGTCTATTCCTGTATTTGTCACTCTGCAGAGACTTTCAGTGTCAGCTAGTGATCATTGTAATGGTTGTTTTGTGATGACAACACTTGTTGCAGGAATGGCACCTAATTGTAACAAAATAAATACGTAAAATATGATAAAACATTTGAAATTAAACACTGATTAAAGACTCTCTTTTTCCTGTTCACTTTCCGTTTTAGTAATTACAAAGATTTACAGCTAGTGCTGTATTACACGAACCACAGAAGAGTGTTGCTTGCTGATTCAGTTAGAAATCTCAATTCCAAAAAGTGGAAGTAATGTTCTTCTGACTTAAGTCATTATTAGTTATTTCTACATTGTTAACTCAAAAGATTGTTACTTCTATATTTGGAAAACATATGTTCTATTTGGATTTTTTCTACCTGTTTGATATAAATTATTTCCACTGTTCTATAAATGTACACATATACACCATATAAATCATGTACGTCCAATAGTTCAGGATAGATTTATGTATGCTAGGGACAACTTCACTTTTAAAAAGGGTTGGTTTGTGATGGTGTGGCTTTCAAAGTTTTGAGAAGTCTTGATTTCAGACTACTTTGAAACAATGTTTTGGATCACACTGAGTTTGGGAAAGAGGAAGGACTGCACTGGCTTGACTGTCTCAAATTCAGGTCATGTTTGGGTTACTGTAACTCAGATTGGCGCTAAAATCTTAGTTTGTTTTGCAGCTCTGATTAATATATTAAAAAAACTACGTTGAAGATAAGTTTAATAATTTTAAAGGTATGAATATTTAATGTTACCAAAACTTTTACTTCACTAGAGCTACACTGATTCTGAAAATCTGGCCTATGAATATTAACAAAGAGATCAGCTCACTCTACTAAATTTGGATCTAGATTTCATAGGGGGCTTATGATTAAGCAGCTCATAATTAAAGTAGGGAGCAGTTGCAGGTCCAGTTTTGGATTTAAAATACTTCAAAGATTTGGTAGTGTTTGAATCTCCTTCTGCCTTTTCTCAGTAAGGGCAAAATTCAGTCAAAATATACATGTCCACAAAAGGTAAGAATGGGAGTTTAAATAGCGCATAGAAACTCCAAATAGAAATTTAATAGGCAAACCAAAAGCTAAAACATATGGGAAGAATTCTCACTTCTTTTGGGGAGGATGGAGGGACGAGAGAAAAGATTTATACAGGCAATAATTTGTAAATCAATAGGATAAATAGCCCTATAACTTGCTAATATAAGTGGCCCTATAGTTTAACAACACAAACATAAGACTTGTAAAAGCAGAAAATGAACATGTGTTACTTAGTGGATAGTTATTATACAATCTGGAACCATCCCGCAATAGCACAGGAATGGACCAGATGACCTAATAGGTTTTTTTCTGCTTCTAATGCAGCAGTTCTGATTTCTGTACTTATTAAGAGAATAATGAGCATAACCAACTAAAGCCACCACCATTCTCATTAGTTACAGGTTTGAGGTTTTACTTTTTATATGTTCTATACAAAGTAGGACAATCTAGGATTTTTTTTATGTATTTCATATAGTAAATATTTTATGTCATATTATTATAACCCAGTTACCTCTGATATATAACTATTTATTCTACAGAGTGATGTTGCAGCTCTGTTTTTTCTATCCTTGCCAGGCTAATAAGCTGTACAATACATTATCATCGTGAGATTATGGCAACATTCACAAGAGATTGAATACCTGAATATTTTGCCATTTATTACGCTTCAAGCCAAGTAATTTCCTTTAACGTCATGTGAGCAAATGTTGACTATAAAACTTTCTTTCATCAGGCTAAAAATCAAACAAACCCCAAATCCCAAGTGCAACAGGAAGGAATATTTTCTCTGCTCCATGTACAGAATGCACTGTTGGAGAGATGTATTTATTTATTTTATTTTATTTTATTTTATTTCTGCATGTCCTGTTTTGCAGCTGGGGTTGCCAACTCTGACTGAAGCTATTCCGGGACTTTTTTTTTCCCCAACATGATGTAATGTCATTAATTTTACTGTACCTATTAAAACCTCCTGGATCGCTTTCAATAGTCACCAGGAGATTGATGCCAATTTTGGTAGACTCCCAGCCAATCCTGGAGGGTTGGCAACCATATTTGCAGTGTTGAATTGGTCAAAAAATATTGCAAATTTTGCCTGAAGTTTTTCACAAGGAATTGTTACTAGTTTATGACCATCTTACATAGTGGCCAGACTTTTTCAAAAAATTGAATCTTGACAGAAAATGTTCTTCATTTTTGACCAGAAATAAAGAGTCAGGAGCTGGGCACGTGCCAAAAGCAGAATATCAACCTGGATGATTTTACTGGGGACAGCAAAATCCCAAGAGCCAATATTTTCAGGTAAAAATATACATTTAAGACCAAATTTTGCTTTCAGTTACACATGTGCAACCCCACTTTCTTTATGAGGCCTCATTCCTGCACTTCTTTATGAGGCCTCATTCCCACATGCTTACTTATAGTACTGTGAACAGTTACACTGGAATCAATATAAAGTTAAGCATGTATTGCAAGTGTTTGTAAGTCCAGGGCCTAGAGTGTACTCATGTAAAGGAGAACCGAATTTGGCCCATTTAATTCAATGTGATACAAAAGTCATCAGAGAGTGAAAACTAATTTTTGATATATTACCATGAAAATACTCACTTATTTAAAACTGTTGAAAGTCACTGTCTTAAAAAAAAAGTTTGCATAATGAAGCAATTAATTAAACATGATTTTTTTCTGTTGTAAACTGATTACTTTTTGCTGGATGAACTTAACCTTTAATTGGATGTAGCATGTAAATAATTTAAAATGATAGATTTATGACACTTTAAAACATTATTGTAGGGAAAAAATGTTAGCTACAATACCAGTATAAATACAAAATGTTCTTTTCTTCAGCTAAAGATTCTCATTTATTATAATTAATGCCATAAAGTTTCATTGTTTGTCATTTTCACATTGGTAATTATACTGTTGTCATATAATTATCTTTAGTAGTTTCTTTTATTTTATGAAACAATTAAAATAATAATTAAAAAAAACCCTGCAGATGTGTTGGTTAATATACATTTCTGAAATGCCTGCAGCAGACCTGGGATTTTTAGACTTATTAAAACCCAAACTGAAATGGAAGGCTAGTTTTCAGGAGCACTTTGATGCATCTTAACTAATATATTATATGAGGTCCTTCTTCTTGATTTAAAATCACACCCAGTACTCTAACAGAACAGACTGCCATTTCTATCTGAAAGCTTGGGGGGAGGTGAAAACACCTACAAGGATGACTCACCATTGTCTTAATCACAGCCTTAGCTATTTCTTCTTGCATAACAAAAAGTTATAACAATTACATCCCTTAAGCAATCAGACCATCCAGCAAAATGACCTGTATTTGAATGGGGTAATAGTATCATGACAGTTTAAGGTTGAGACTAGCTTACTGTTTAACAGCAAGTTTTATTAAGTGCTCTGAAATCCACATGCTTATTCAGAGAATCTTGAAAATCATTGTGCTTCCTGGGGGTCCAGGGCAGGGTTAAACTCAGCAGAGGGCAGGGGATTGTTTTATCAATTAGGCTGCTGATCTCACAGAGTAGCCTGAAGCTTTTTATAAATTTGTTGCACCAGTGCTAACCTAAAACTTGTTAGAAGAAAAGGGATCTCCTGACAAAATTGTGGCTTAGCAAGGATGCAACCCTGCTTGATCTAATGAATAAGAGGTCTCAATGAAGTTCTCAATAGAACTCTGCAGTGGGGTTTGGTCCAATATACAGTAACTCCTCACTCAAAATCGTCCCAGTTAACGTTGTTTCATTGCTGATCAATTAGGGAGCATGCTTGTTTAAAGTTGCACAATGCTCCCTTATAAGTTGTTTGGAAGCTGGCTGCTTTGTCCACTACTTGCAGGAAGAGCAGCCCTTTGGAGCTAGCTGGTGGGGGTTGGAACCAGGGTGGACTGGCAGCCCCCGTCAGCTCCCCGCTCCCCTAAATTCCCTGTGCGGCTAGGGTGACCATACAGCAAGTGTGAAAAATTGGGATGGGGTAGGGGGTTATAGGAGCCTATTTAAGAAAAAGACCCAAAAATTGGGACTGTTCCTATAAAATCGGGACATCTGGTCACCCTATGTGCGGCAGCCACCGAGCAGGCTATCAATTGCCCGCAGTTCAGCTGTCCCTTCCCCCACTGCCATGTGCCGCTCCTGCCCTCTGCCTTGGAGCTGCTCCCTGAGCCACCTGTTTGCTGGGCAGGGTGGTGAAAAGAGGGGGGCTAATGTCAGGGTGTCCCCCTCCCCCTGTTCCTGCCCCCCTCTTACCCCATCTCCATAGAGCAGGGGCGGGGACATGACAGGGCTCAGGCCAGAGAAAGCTTGCTGGCAGCAGCTGCTATCTCAACTTGCTGAGCTACTTAAAAAGGCAATGTACTTCGAGTGGGTCAGCATACTTAAAGGGGCAATGCACATCTCTCTCTCACACACAAAGTGTGTGTCTCTGTCTGCCATGCTGTCTCCCTTCCCTCCATTTGTGCTGCCTTGCAGAGTGTGAGGCTATATTAACAACAATGTGTTAATCCCTTGAGGGCTCAGCCCAGTGCTAGTTCATCATTTAGCAGTAAGGCTTCCCCTGGGAAATATCCCACCCTGTGACTCCACCCCTCAACCAAGCTTCACAATCATCATTGCTGTGTACAGTATATATATACAAGTCTTTTGTCTGGTGAAAAAAATATCCTAGGAACCTAACACCCCGCCATTTACATTAATTCTTGTGGGGAAATTGGATTTGTTTAACATCGTTTCACTTAAAGTCACACTTTTCAGGAACATAACTACGTTAAGCGAGGAGTTACTGTATGTACTTTCCTCTTTTCAAAAAGAACTTTCCTCAGTCATTTCCCTCAGAACAATGCCAAGTAATCCACTTCATCAAGAATTGTAGATGAAGATAATCTCTATTTGATTTCTAATGTTTTCTTAATCAAACTAAATATTGAAAAATGGACACATTTTAAAGTTACAGAAGCTGGATTTTAAGGTGGAAGTGATGTATTTTTAGCTGTGTCAGCATGATGCCACACACACACCCCCCATCAGTGTTTCTTATAAAGATTCATATTTGGCAACCAAAGTTGATGATAAATCATTGATTAATTGTTTGCTGACCATTTTAAATTAAGACATGATTTTATTCTATTTCTGCAATTCTCCATCTTGTTCCTACTGAAGAGCTTCTTTTCATACAGAATCCTCATTTCTTTTTATTTTTTTTAACTTAAAATTAATATTTCCAGTCTCATGCTCTTATTTCTGGGGCAGAAATGGTCTATACATGATAGAATACTTAGTCAAGGTAGGTGGAAATGCCTTGCACTATGTAACACTGAGTTGTCTGCATGATTAAACAGCAACTATGAAGCTATCAAAGGACATCTAACTTCAAATCTAGGATAGAAAAATAGTGACTATACTGCAGTACTAAGAGCTTATCTACAAGGAGAAAGGGGGGGAAATGTTTTCCTTTTCTTTCTTTTCTTCTTTTGGTTCCATGCTGCAATGTTACCTTCGTAGAGGACAATTTTATTCATTTTCAGGAGCAGCTATAAGGGGGCTTTTGGGATGTTCAACAACTAGGAGGCCTTAATGGACAGAGGTCTGTTCTCATGAGAAGGACTCCACCTGAGTATGGAGGGAAATGGACTTGATTAAATAGACACTGATTAAAAAACACTTAAGCTAGGAATTTGAGGGAGATGGTTGAGAAATGCTCATGTAATCTCCACGCCTGATTCTAATATTCTGAGTCTAAGCAGGAGGAAAGTAAAACAGAAAGGAACAGAGAGTAGGAGTATGGATTGCAAGAGGAAAGTTAGTGACAAGTAGGCAATAGAATGATTGTATCCAGTTGATCAAGGAATCTGGGTGAAGTCAAACAGAAACAGCTAAGATGTCTATACACCCATGCAGAGAGCGTGGGTAACAAAATCGAGTAACTGGAACTACCGGTGCAGGAAGTGAAACAAGATTTTATAAGGATAACAGAAACATGGTGGAATAATGGTCGCAACTGAAGTGCAGGTATTGAAAGGTATGTGCTGTTCAGGAAAGACAGAAATAAAGGTGGTGGAATAACATTGTACATTAATGATGAGGTAGCCTGTAAAGAAATTAGAAGTGATGGAATGGATAAAACAAAATCTGTTTGGGTCAAAATCACTTTGGTGAAGAAAGAAACAGAGGCTCCACTGGGGTAGTGGTTGGGGTATGCTACAGAACTTGATTTACAGGGTCCTTGATTTCAAAAGAGAAAACTTAAAAAAAATTAAGGGGTTTCAGTTATGGAAGTGGAATGGACTGAAAAATTCAAAGATCTGAACATAGAGAAGGCTTGAAATTACTTTAAAACAGAGTTGCAGAATCTACGTGAAGCTGGCATTCAAAGCAAGGGGGAAAAATTGCAAAGGAGGATTGCAGACTGAACTGGATGAGCAAGTTTCTCAGACAGGTGATTAAGAAAAAACACAAAGCTCACAAGGAATGGAAGATAGGATGGATCAGCAAAGAAAGCTACCTCTTGGGAGGAGACAGAAAGTGTAAGGGAAAAGTGAGAACTGCTAAAATCCAAGCAGAGTTGGATCAACAGTAAACCGACCATAAAAGGTTCTATAGTCATATGAATAAAAAGAAAGAAAGAAAGAAAGAAAGAAAGAAAGAAAGAAAGAAAGAAAGAAAGAAAGAAAGAAAGAAAGAAAGAAAGAAAGAAAGAAAAGTGAGACAGCTAAACACTGAGGATGGGGTGGAGATTAAAGATAGTCTAGGCATGGCCAACATCTAAACAAATACTTTCCCTCAGTTTTCACTAAATGTATCGAGAAGCTTAGCGGTAGTGGCAGATTGGCTAATGGAAATGAGGATATGGAAGTAGACACCTGAAGGGGAAGTCAAAAGCAAACAGTTTAATGGGACCAAATTAAGGGTCCTGGATAATCTCTATCCAAGAGTATTAAAGAACTGGCCCATAAAATTGCAAGCCCAATAGCAAGGATTTTTAATGAATCCATAAACTCGAGGGTCATATCCTATGACTGGCAAATTGCTAATAAAGTACCTATTTTTAAGAAGGGGGGGAAGTGTTCTGAGAAACTACAGGACTGTTAGTTTGACCTCAATTGTATGCAAGGTCTTGGAATAAATTTTGAAAGAGAAAGTAGTTAAGGACATACAGGTAAAGGTTAATTGGGATAATACAACATGGTTTTATAAAAGGTAAAACAACATGGTTTTATAAAAGTCATGCCAGACTAAGTTGATCTGTTTCTTTGATAAAATAACTTATTTTTAGACAAAGGAAATATAGTAGATCTAATATATCTGGATTTCAACAACACAAGGTGGGTGAGGTAATAACTTCTATTGGACCAACTTATATTGGTGAGAGGGAAATGTTTTCAAGTCACACAGAGTTCTTCTTCAGGACAGAACCACAGGTGCTGCCTCTCTAATATCCTGGGACTGACACAGCTACAACAACACTGTATGAAACAATGGATTTCAGTAAGGCATTTGA
Organism: Dermochelys coriacea; assembly: GCF_009764565.3. NCBI lineage: Eukaryota > Metazoa > Chordata > Testudines > Dermochelyidae > Dermochelys > Dermochelys coriacea. Next base: position 105,780,898 of record NC_050071.1, read on the forward strand.
TACAGTTCCACATGGGACATTATTAGTTAACTAGGAAAAGATGCAAAAAAGAAAAGGAGTACTTGTGGCACCTTAGAGACTAACAAATTTATTTGAGCATAAGCTTTCATGAGCTACAGCTCACTTCATCGGATGCATTCATCAGAAAAGATGGGGATTAATATGAGAATTGAAAGGTGGATAAGGAAATGGTTAAAGGGGAGACTACAGCAGATCATACTGAAAGGTGAACAGTCAGACTAGAAGGAGGTTACTAATGGACTTCCTCAGGGACTGGACTTGGGACCAATCTTATTTAACATTTTAATTAAGGACTTTGGCACAAGAAGTGGGAGTGTGCTAATAAATTTTGTGGATCACACAAAGCTGGGAGTTATTGCCAGTATGGTTGAGGACTGGAATATCTAACAAGAAGATCTAGATGAAAACTGGAGTAATAGAAATGGGATGAAATTTAATAGTTTAAAATGCAAAATCATGCATTTAGGGACTAACAACAATAATTTTTTGCTATAAACTGGGGACTTATCAGTTGGAAGCGAGAGAGGCGGGAAAGACCTGCTAAAGACCTGGGGTCGGAAAGGAATTTTTCACTAGGTCAGATTGGCAGAGACCAGAGAGATATTTACCTTCCTCTGCAGCATAGGCCATGGGTCACTTGCAGATTTAAACTAGAGTAAATGGTGGATTCTTTATAACTGAAGTCTTTAAATCATGATTGGAGGACTACAGTAACTCAGGCAGAGATTATGGGTTTATTACAGGAGTGGATAGTCCAGGTTCTGCATCCTACAATGTTCAAGAGGACAGACTAGATGATCATGATAGTTCCTTCTGGCCTTAGAGTCTATGAGTTTGAGTATGTCTACACTGCAATTAAAAACCCATGGTTGGCCCTTGCCAGCTGATTCAGGGTCATGGGGCTTTGGCTAAGGGACTGTTTAATTGTAGTGTAGATGTTCTGACTTGGGCTGGAACCTGGACTCTAAGACCCTGTGAGATGGGAGGGTCCCACAGCTTGGGCTGCAGCCTGATCTGGAACCTCTATACCGCATTAAACAGCCTCTTAGCCTTAGTGCAGAAAGCCTGAGTAACCTGGCATGGGATAGCCACAGATATCTAATTGCAGTGTAGACATACCCAATGAATCTGTAAGGAGACCTGAAGTAGTAGATCTTGAAATGCTTAAAACTACACTGGTGAAAACAGTAGAAAATATACTTATAGGCAACAATCTTTCTATGAAAAAAGCCAGAATATGATCTAATAGGTCTTTTACACTTTTTATTACTGTGATTCTCTTAGTAAAGCTTGTTTCATTTGGTATTCATATTCAATGCAACATGAATATTCTAATGTTTTTAGCAATGAATAGTGCCAAATTCCTCTATCCACAGATTATACAGCATGGGTAGCAGAAATGCAAGTTTTTGCCCTGTTAAAGTGCCTTAAATCTGCCTGGAGTGACTCTCTCAGTCAGTATGCCCATTGAGGGCTTAATGGACTTTGAACCAGCTCCTGATTCCTTGGCCTCTTTGATGACACTTTCAACCAGGACGCTAGTTAGCACCATTGGTAATGTAAGCACCAGTCCAGTAGATACTGCTCTCAGATCACTAACTTATTTTACCCAGACTACTCAGCAGCCAACGCAAAGTAACGATCGCTTCTGATCTAGGCTAGATTCAATTTTCTTAAAATGTATCTTCACTGTAATAAATAAATCTTGCCGGTACAGGTCACTTATATAGATCCTCTATAACAAAACATATTCCAAAATCCCTGTTAGAAAACTGCAGGAAAAACAAAAACACTGGCTAGAGATAAACTGTCTATGCCAGGGTTAAAAAATAGTTTTAGCACATTTGTTGAGATAGTCCAATAACATAACATTTATCTAGAAACTTTCGGATTATATGCACCTATGAGGCAACATGAGTTTTATTGTATTCTCCCACTTATAACTGGGTGCTTAGAGCTGGCTGTGTGAAAGGTTTCTATATCTCTGCTTCTGGAAAGTAAGCTCTGCCTTTAAGGAATAGCCCTCACTGTGGATGGCATGGCACACAGTTCCAGAATGGAGTCTGGAGTCCTGTACATTGTCCTTTATAAAGATCTAGTATTTGCTCCCCTTTACTCTGCTCCCCACTGAGCTTGGCCATGGCCCAGTCCCATTCCTGCTCCTTTATGCTGTCCTTTACTTTTCTAAGTGCAAGGTCTGCAATTGTGAATAGGCAAAAGGGGGTGATGAAAATCCATTTTGCTTTCTCCCTTTACACACCTGTGCTGGGGAAAGGCATAATGTGCCCTCACCCCTTGCCTCCCAAAACACACACACAGGGTATCCTGGCACAAGAGAGAATCTGGACCTTTTCTTTTTTTGTCTTTTTGGTGATGGCTACATAAAGAACTGAGAACAGGCCATGTCCTAGCTGCGAGATAGATTGTAATTTTTCAGTCTGTCCTGCATAAGGGTTGGCATGTAATGTCACAGTTGTAGAGTCCCAATGCCCCTCCTAGTTTCCCTCTTGTTTCAGGATAAAAAATAATCTGGCCTATACCTAGCATCTTCTCCATGCCAGCTAAACTATACTGACCAATGCTTTGTGCTGGTGGAACCAAAGCTCAGCCCATCCTCCTCCCCTGCCTGCTCACTCCCCACCTACCCGCACACAGGACTGATGGGGAGAAATCAGGGCCCCACTGAGGCTCCTTTCCCACTCAAAACTGTGACCCACAATGTGGGTAGCTCATGAAGGTGAGTAAAAGGACGATTTAGCTGACTGCCAAATGGGTTGGTCACAATCCTGCCCTTGAGAAAGACAATAGTTTCATTCTAATACTTGCTTTACAAGTCCTTAAGTTATTTCTGCAATCATGCTATTAAAAACTCTCAGTGACCATACTTTTAAAACTGCACCAAGTACAGCATCTTAAGCATGAATTTAGTCATCACCATCAAAAAAGTAATACTTGGAGCCTTTTATTGCTCACCTTCTTACAACACTTAAGCATAAAAAAACTTCTGTGTCCATTTTCCATCCTGCCACCCCAAAGTAAATCAGTTATATGATTAATCTCTTCACCACTACCTCATGCTCCTGCATGGAAGATACCTATCAGTTACACCAGGCAGAATAAATTTCCAGAGCTGTCGCATGTACCAAGTATATCAGAACATGAGAACGTAAAAGGAACCCCATCACAAATGATGGAATGCAGCAGATATGGTAGGGGTCCACCAGCAAGAAGATTTAAAAGCAACTATACAAATAAAATTAATATTTCGTATGATATACCAGAAATGTTATTTTTAAGTAGCTTAATAAAATAATCTGCATGATAAGGGAACAGAAGGATCAGGTGTGCTGTTAGCTAACAGCAGTGAGTCGGAAAATTACATCAGATCTCATTGCCATCCCATCTTAAAGCAAGCTTGTGCTGTTAAACTCCACATGCAAACATTACATTAACTTTGCAGGAGCATATAAATGTCATTTCACTCTGACAAAAAGGGAAATAGTCTCCCTTTCGAAGGAGCAATATGCACTCATGGAAGGGGAAAATACCCCTAATTGTGAAATCAATTAATCCTCTGTCATACAACAAACCACAGAGCAGCTGGAGCATTTTAAAGACATTCCTGAATAATACAGCACTATACAAATACTGTGTATTTTTGCTTTCTGGAGACTCAATGTAAAAAAGTGGCTCTATAAGGTTTTCTCCATGGACATCATTTGTCTTTATAGCACTGTTACAAATCTAAAAAAAATGAAAGGAGAATCGTTTGATCAAGAAAACAAATCAGCCATTACCCCACAGGGGAAAAAAAAGCTTCAATACAAGCTTGTCTTATGGCTTGTTTACATGAATGTTTAGATATCACTTCCCTTGCTGATGAAATAAAACATATTGCTCAGTAAAAGAACAAGTACCCATGCAGGGCTCTTTAGGGTTGATTTGTTCCTTAGATATAGCAAAAAACAGGTTAAGACAAGCAAGTTGGGAAAACCAGTATGGGTATGTTTGTTTGGTTTTGAGGGACCAGGCAACTATTAAAATAAGGTAACTACTTAAGTATTGTTCCTCCTCCACTGGCTTCACATTTTTCTTCTTCGTGGTCTTCTACTACTTCTTCTTCTGTTTCTTTGTTTGTTTTGCTATATATTCAGCAATATGACCTAGTTTCAATTATTTTCCATAGGGTAAAGGGCATAGAATCTCTCCTCTGTTTTTTCCACCAAATGCATCCGATGAAGTGAGCTGTAGCTCACGAAAGCTTATGCTCTAATAAATTTGTTAGTCTCTAAGGTGCCACCAGTACTCCTTTTCTTTTGGCATAGACTTTATGTATCTAAGTGCCTATTTTCTGGTGTTCACTGAGAACTCTCAGTGAGTTTTTCATAACTCTAAGAATCAATTTAAGAATGACCAGCTCTTTTAGAAGATGAATTAATTCACTTATTGATACAAATTTAATTCTAATAACATGTTCTAAGTTGAATGAGCTATAACTGTTTATTTCGTAATAGAATTTGACTTCTGAAGGCATATTGTTGTACTATTGGAATATAAGAATAATCTCTCACATAGTATTTTTGTCTTTCCAAAGAACAGCCTTTGATTTTGCTGAGAACTGAACACAGAGAAGGTCTAACGGGTTTGGCCTACAATCCATTTTTTAAAATTTATTTTGATAAATAAGTTGACCTTTTTTGTGTATTTTCATTTAAACTTCACCTACTGGGGACTTGATCCTACTCTCAGATATTTAGTATAATTCCTAGCAAACTTATGGAATCTAGTACAAGTCTTGTGCAAGTCTTATGCAGTGTATATAGGTGATTGTTGCATACCTACCACAGCCATAAAATGCCTAAAATATATAATTCTTCAAGGTTTTACATCCATAGATGGTGCAGAAAGAGAGGGGAATTGTTTTATTACTTATTTTAATTGTAGACATGTATTCAGATAGTTAGGGTACACCGTCACTGCAAAAAAAGAACCACAGCAGCAAGTCTCAGAGCCTGGGTTACTGACAGCTCACAGGACAGGGCTAAAAATAACAGTTTTCAGAGTAGCAGCCGTGTTAGTCTGTATTCGCAAAAAGAAAAGGAGTACTTGTGACACCTTAGAGACTAACAAATTTATTAGAGCATAAGCTTTCGTGAGCTACAGCTCACTTAGTGTAAACATTCCTGCTTGGGCTGGAGTCTGAGCTCTGAAACCCAGTGACAGAGGTGGGTCTCAGACCCTGGGATCCATTCTGAGCAGGTATGTCTAGATTGCTCTTTGTAGTATAAGCCCTGTGACTCTGAATCAGTTGATCGGGGCTCTGAGCCTCACTGCCCTGGTGTTTTTAGGGCAAGGTAAATGTACTCTTAGAGTGAAATGGTCCATATAAGCAGACAGACACATTAGACAGATAACCAAGATGAAATAAGAAAAGGAAGACTTGTGGCACCTTAGAGACTAACAAATTTATTTGAGCATAAGCTTTCGTGATGCATCCGATGAAGTGAGCTGTAGCTCACGAAAGCTTATGCTCAAATAAATTTGTTAGTCTCTAAGATGCCACAAGTCTTCCTTTTCTTTTTGTTGAAGTATTGCCACTTTTAGGCCTGTAATTGAGTGACCTGAGAGACTGAAGTGTTCTCCAACTGGTTTTTGAATGTTATAATTCTTGACGTCTGATTTGTATCCATTTATTCTTTTACATAGAGACTGTCCAGTTTGACCAATGTACATGGCAGACGGGCATTGCTGGCACATGATGGCATATACCACATTGGTAGATGTGCAGGTGAATGAGCCTCTGATAGTGTGGCTGATGTGATTAGGCCCTATGATGGTGTCCCCTGAATAGATATGTGGACACAGTTGGCAACAGGCTTTGTTGCAAGGATAGGTTCCTGGGTTAGTGGTTCTGTTGTGTGGTGTGTGATTGCTGGTGAGTATTTGCTTCAGGTTGGGGGGCTGTCTGTAAGCAAGGACTGGCCTGTCTCCCAAGATCTGTGAGAGTGATGGGTCATCCTTAAGGATAGGTTGTAGATCCTTGATGATGAGTTGGAGAGATTTTAGTTGGGGGCTGAAGGTGATGGCTAGTGACGTTCTGTTATTTTCTCTGTTGGGCCTGTCCTGTAGTAGGTGACTTCTGGGTACTTTTCTGGCTTTGACAATCTGTTTCTTCACTTCAGCAGGTGGGTATTGTACTTGTAAGAATGCATGATAGAGATCTTGTAGGTGTTTGTCTCCATCTGAGGGGTTGGAGCAAATGCGGTTGTATCGTAGAGCTTGGCTATAGACAATGGATCGTGTGGTGTGATCTGCATGAAAGCTGGAGGCATGTAGGTAGGAATAGTGGTCAATAGGTTTCTGGTGATGTTTATGTGACCAGCGCTTATTAGTACCATAGTGTCCAGGAAGTGGATCTTTTGTGTCGACTGGTCCAGGCTGAGGTTGATGGTGGGATGGAAATTGTTGAAATCATGGTGGAATTCCTCAAGGGCTTCTTTTCTGTGGGTCCAGATGATGAAGATGTCATCAATGTAGCACAAGTAGAGTAGGGACATTAGGGGACGAGAGCTGAGGAAGCGTTGTTCTAAGTCAGCCATAAAAATGTTGGCATACTGTGGGGCCAGGCGGGTACCCATGGCAGTGCCGCTGATTTGAAGGTATACACTGTCACCAAATGTGAAATAGTTATGGGTGAGGACAAAGTCAAAAATTTCAGCCACCAGGTTTGCTATGACATTATCGGAGATACTGTTTCTGACGACTTGTAGTCCATCTTTGTGTGGAATGTTTGTGTAGAGGACTTCTACATCCATAGTGGCCAGGATGGCGTTTTCAGGAAGATCACTGATGGATTGGAATTAATTTTCAAACTGGATACGATTAACTTAGGCTTGAATAGAGACTGGGAGTGGATGGATCATTACACAAAGTAAAACTATTTCCCCATGTTTATCTTCTCCCCCCCCCCAACTGTTCCTCAGACATTCTTGTCAACTGCTGGAAATGGCCCACCTTGATTATCACTAGAAAAGGTTCCCCCCCGCCCCTGCTCTCCTGCTGGTAATAGCTCACCTTAAGCGATCACTCTGGTTACAGTGTGTATGGTAATACCCATTGTTTCATGTTTTCTGTGTATATAAATCTCCCCACTGTATTTTCCACTGAATGCATCCGATGAAGTGAGCTGTAGCTCACAAAAGCTTATACTCAAATAAATTTGTTAGTCTCTAAGGTGCCACAAGTCCTCCTTTCTCATCTGAAACCTGTCGAGATAAAATATTTTGTATTTCAAAATATAAACAGAGTTAGAGAAGTCACAAGAGAAAGATGTGTTCATAACTACACACTGATCAACCTCAATAACTCATTAATATGCAAATTTCTTTCTATAAACTCAGTCTTGCCTTTCCTCATGGAAAACTGGCCTTTAACACTATGGAGAATGATCCTGCCTGACTGTATGGAGTTAAATCAAAGAGGCTGTTGGGGAAACAAACAGTAAATGAAACAATGACAGATATAAGTTACCTTCAGAGAGAACACCAAGGATCCTTAAGGGAATAATGGGGGAGCTATTAATTGAAAAATACTTACCCCCTGGTTTCCAGCCAGGCTAGCATGTTTATTTTTCCACAGTCCAAGCCCAGGATCAAAGGGACACCAAAACATTAAAACACTAAAAAGAACCCTGCCTAGAGAGGAAAGAGGGCTGAGTGGGCAGCGGTGGCCGGAGATGAGTCCCTGTATGCTGAGGGGGATATTTGTATCTCCCAGGCCACTTATAAGGATGTCTGAGCTGAGGGCAAAAGGGTGAAAGAAAAGAATAAAGTTTAAGTAAGACCCAAGCATGTAGGCCTATTACTGTTTAACTCACTTCTCTGAATGCTATGTGCCTTTGAGTAAATAAATAATACTTTATTTTGAATACATTGTTTTTGAGCCACTTTATTCAGCCACTAGTCACAGGAAAAGGTAGGGTGACCAGATAGCAATGGTGAAAATTGGGACGGATGGGGGGTAATCGGCACCTATATACAACAAAGCCCCACATATCAGGACTGTCCCTATAAAATCGGAACATCTGGTCACCTTAGGAAAAGAGCATATAAGTGCCAAACACAGCTGGAGCTGTTATGTTATCACAATTAGTAAACAGGGGTGCTGTAGCCCAGAGACCCAATCTGAACGGTAGGGCCATCTGGTTCCACTCAGAGCAGAGTGAAGATAGCAAAACCAGTCACTTTAGGGCACTTGAGAAGGCCTAAAAAGGATTTAACGTGCAACCCACCTTGTAATCATAACAAGCACCAAAAGTAAAATTAGAAGCAATAAAAAAAAACCCTATGTTTAATGCTGACAGCAACATGTTAATTACCTGTAAAAAAAATTAGCAAGATATCTGTCCATAAAAGACAGCTCTTTATACATTAATTGTATCTTGTTTGTGAAACATCCCTCAGACTTGTTCCTCAGAAAGAGTAAAAAATTAAATCCATGTGGCTATGTATAACTCGTTAGCACAATAATGTCTTTTCTCATTTCTTCAGTATATATGATGAAAACATACAAGTTTGTTGGGATTTATGTGGGCATTTTTGGTAGTCTTTCAAATTTTGTGGATTGTACACTATAATTTGAATCAGAGTACCTCTGTTTCTCGGAGAACAATGTGTTTGTACTGGAATAAGTATTTGTTAGTGAATCAAAAAAGGAAGAAGTTGTTTATTATAATTATATTTTTTGGTAAGCCTGAGTTCCATTGTTCTGTAATGGAACTTCTACTTCTTTTTTGCACATAATAGGTCTGATGCTGCCTTTGTTTCACAGTTACCATTCTCAATAACTGCAGCGGAAGTTTGGAATGAGAAAGAAATGCAAGATTGGGCCTTGTTTTCTTGTATGTTTTATGTATTTTGTCACAGCAGTTGTTTTGGTGACTGTTTTGTAATTTTGTAAAACTTTAATACATAGTCCTTTAAAAAAAACAGTACATTTATTTGAAGAAAACTAAGAACAAACAGTTAAAACAAAGCACTTTGCAAAAAACAAAACGAAAAACAAATACAACATCTAATTAAGCTGAACATGTATTTGCATGTAAATAATTCAGGTCAATAATTACATCTCCTTGTATATTTGTACATACCAACTAAACAGGAGCCTTAATCTTGATTAGAGATAATTACAAATAGTAGTAATAATAATGATTATAAAAAATAGATGGGCATATTTCCAGAACTGCCTACTTCTATAATAATACTTAATAGTTTTGGGGTTCTAATTTATGTGTGTAATAGTTGTATGCACTTAAACACAATCTGTTGGAAATGTTAAAGTACATGCAGGTTCAATTACTAGACCAGTTAGGCATGCAATTGTCAATTTGGGACTTTCCACAGGTGCATCTTTTTGAAAAAGTACTCTGATTTTTTTCCCTATGCAGTACAATGTATCATACTTTATAATCACCAAATGAACCCACACAAACAAATTATGATTTCTTCTATTACTTTTATCTACCTTTGTTCCATGAGGAAAAAGAAAAAGCCTGCTGATACCCCAAAACAAAGCTATTGTACCTATATGCATTAGATAAAACTAATTAAGTATTTCAAATGGGGGAGGGGGTGTACAGGCTGCAGTGGAAAAAGTAAAAATGGGCATTGGTAGCCAGCAGGGGAGAACAAAACTCATTTGTGATTGAAATGGAGAAGATTTGCCCAGTGCAAAGGGATTTATTTTGGAACTTCATTATATTTGTAGATTAGAAAGAGCTGAAAGACCTAATGTTGTCCAGGTAACTGCAAAAACAGTCATCAAATACAAATACTCAAACAACTGAGGAAGACTCAATAAAATAGACAATGCTGAATGGAGTGCAGTGAATTGAGGGAAAATACATTTTCTGTTACTGTCTGCATTAGACTCTTCACTGGAGGAAACCTGGACTAGATGCAAGGTTTGTTAATTATTCTTCAGACAAATAAGAAGTTTCTTCTCCCTTCAGTCTGGAAATTTAGGAGCATGTTCTGCTTTCAATCCATGTTTAGAGCTCAGAATAAATCAAAGGGAATTATGCAATCTGCATTAGTCAGAGGCAGCATGGACTAGCTGTTGGTGCAATGCACTGGGACTCGGGATATTAGGTGAAATCCTAGTTCTCATGAAGTCAATGGCAAAACTCTCATTGACTTCAATAGGGCCAGGATTTCACTTTGGTGTCAATTCTTCACTCAACCACCAACTTGTTGTATGATGCTGGACAAGTCACTTAATCTTTTGGTGACTGAGTTTCCACATCTCTCAATTTCGACTATTAATAGTTACCTCTGTAACCGATTTGATAGTCATGGATAATGCAGATTATATAAATTATTGTCTCTTTTACGCAGGACAAAAGATTTTAAATTATTCTAAATAAGTGTATTTTAGAAATTCTCTTTAGATCTCATAGTTGATGATCACACACACACTCGCTTCTTTCTAACACAGATTATGGGAATACACAAGGGCTACATAGCTTTTTCCTGCAATGGATACAGTAATAATAGAAGCTCAGCTGCAAAAGGGCTGTCTTTTGTCTTCAAAAGATAAAAAGAAGGCTAAAGAGGTAGTGAACCAGGAGTTAAAAATTACTTTACATTAATAGTACTAACTTTTATGAGCACAGTACAGTGATTGGTGTAAATATTTTTCTTTTTGAGAAAGTAGGGGCTTACAGGTAAAGGAGAGAATGGTTTTTCTCATAATTTAAATTTAAAAGGAAAGGCCAAATGTTCTTTTCCTTTGTGAGGCACAAAAGGGAGCTAATGTAAATAGAACAGAAAGTACCAAAAAGAGAGCAGTGTTATCGCCAATTAAAACAAAGCTATAGGTATGAATGTGGATTTCAAATTCAGTAAGACTGATCTATTTTTATCATAGCAGACACAATTATGCACTCTATGAGAACCCAAAACCATGACTGATCTGAAAGCACTTCACATGGTATTTTGCCACTCAGAAGTACATTCTACCAATGGTCAATGCACAAGCGATATTCTATTTCTGGAGACTGACTCAAAGAAGAATAACTAAAAAAATAACTATTCCACAAGTCAAAAAGCCATGTACAGTCCACTCCTGGTGGGTTCATAGGTGCTGGAACTAGGGGTTGTGGGGGTACTGATGCACTCCCTGGTTTGAAGTGGTTTTCCATCATATACAGTGTTATCGTTTGGTTCAGTGGCTTTCAGCATCCACACTATATACATTGTTCCAGCACCCCAGAGTGGGTTTAATGAGAGTGACCACCACACACTGCAAGGCTGCATTTGGTCCTGTATCTTATTCTATGTATATAAAGTACAATGAAAACACATAGCACTATTTATTTATAAAAATAAAACCATCTTATCTTGTTGACATGTTTCTCTACTAATACAATACTGTATATAGAATAAACTATTATCCTGTTATATCCCTGAACAACAACTATTAGCAGCAAGCAAGCAAGATACACCTGCCTAATTTCTGGTGCAAAATACTAAAAAAACTATTTAAGAGCAAACACTACATAGCTTTGAATGTAAAAATGCTACCATACATATAATGAAGTATTAACTGTTGGCTGGATAGCATGTGATATATCACTATCTGGTATACAGTGGAGAAACTCACAGAAGAATCAGGTGTAGAGGGGAAAAATTCCAAAGATGTTTTTTAAATAAGAAAAGGAGAAAATAGGGCAAAAAATCTACTCCCAAATAGAGCCATTGGGAGTAGGATGTCATTAGTATAATGGGGAGACAAGGTGAGTGAAGTAATTTATTGTATTGGTCCGGCTGCTGTTGATGAAAGACACAAGCTTAGCTATGCAGAGCTCTTCTTCAGATCTGGGAAAGGTACTCAGAGTGTCACAGCTAATTACAAGGTGGAACAGACAGTTTGGCATAAGTAGTTAACACATAGTCTAAGGGGCCATTCAAAGTGGCCATTAACACCCCTGTAGTCATAGGACAAAACAGTGGGTTAGGGGATTATAGTAGGTTATAATAAACTGTAAACCATGATTTTTGTGTCTAGCAAAGTTATGAATTTAAGCTCCCAGGCTCATCTATTAAAAGTGTTGTGCAGGTTTCCTTTGAGGATGAGGACTGAGGGGTTAGATATGGAGTGATCATTTTGTGAAAAGTGTTCAGTGTTTTGTCTTTTAGTATTATTCTGTGTGAATTCATTTGAAAGCATAGTGATTGTCTGGTTTCACTCACACAGTTTGTTATCTGGGCATTTAATGCACTGGATGAGGTACACCACATGTTGTGATAGGTATGTGCAGGGCACATATATCTTGAAAGGGGATTATGGGGGTATTGATCATTATAGATGTGGAGATACATCTGCAGGTTTTGCATCTGTTATTCTGGCAGGGGCTGGTGCTGCTTTGAGACCTTCACCAAAGGCTTTATGTATTCTATAAAGTGAACTGAACTATCTTCTCTTCGCTCAGATAGTTGGCTGTCTTTTACAGTCTACAATAGCTCATTCTCACAATTAACTGTCTCTAGGCTTATTCCATCATAGAAAGTGTAATTGTGATCCAAAATATCATTGTGGCAGGATGCTAGGATCACCTGGGTCAGGAGTTATCTATGTGAATAAACAGCATGCCGTATTTTTCAGAAGCAATTAAATGAATGTCAACAGGGTTTTTGTTTGTTTCGTTAGTTGTTTTTTTTTTTAATATGTTAGTAGTCTGGGAGAAGCGTGCAAAAATGTATAAATGTACAGCAACTTAGGAACAACCCGATGAGTTTCTGCTTGGTATGTTTGTATAAAAGATCCTTAAACTTTGGGGCCTGCACTGGGGTAATGTTCCTAAAAACAATTTTAAACCTAATATCCCTGGAATAATGTAAACTGTGTGTGGACTACATTCTTCTTTACCTTTACTCATATTTATTACCCTACTCCATGAAGCTGACTATGCTTTACAAAAGAAAGTATGGCAGACTGAGCCCCTAAATGAACAAAGCTGGATTGCGCTTGGTATTTATTTTCTAATAATCTGAAATCTCCTAACGCTTCATATGGGGAAAAAAGGCTGCTCACCTTATACACAACTAATCCTTCTTGCTCTGTTAGCATGGATCTCTAATTTTGCACAACCAGTTTGATACCTAAGAACTAAGTTGAAACCACCATAGGTAAAATAATGCAGTAATCAAATCATATTGCTAGAACTGGACAATACCATTTTCTTTCTTGTCCTTTAGCTATTCTTCTGTTGATTGGAATATCATTTAACTACTGCTGTCTTTTAGGAGGGAGGAAATTGTCTAGTGACTATAAAAGAGCAATGAGGGTCAGGAGTTCTGAGTTCTACTCCATGTTCTACCACTCATTTCCTGTGAACCCTAGGCTAGTCACTTAAACTTCCTTTGCGTTGGTTCCCCCTTCTTTAAAATGATGGATATATAAATAATTTCTTTTATTTTCATCTATAGATATCCAAGCCCTTTATAAAGGCAGCTGATCTCTATTTTCCAACCTTTACAGATTTGGCAATGAGACACAAGGAGTTTGAGTGACTAGACTAAGTCAGTGGTAGAGACAGAGACAGAAACAGAACTTAAGTCTCTTAACTCCCAGTCCTATGTTCAACCTAGTGGGCCACAGCTATCCTCTGAAAAGCTCATTGTGAGACTTAATGAATGGTTGTACTTTGCTTCCTTGTCCTTGGATGAAAGGTGCTACTATATGTATAAAGTAAATTATAATTTTATTAAATCTAAATTATTTTGTTTAATTATGACTAGAGAGGACTATTCAGATGGGCCTAACAAAGCTATTTTACTAGACAACAAGATGAAAGATGAAATGTTTTGTTTACAAAAGCAGGGTTGTGCACATCAGAAGGATTTATTTGAACTAATCATACACACTGTCGGGTTCCAAATTAGCCCCAGGGAAAAAGACATGGGCATCATTACAGGCATGTCAATGAAAAGTATTGCCCTAATGACAGCATGTGTAAAAAATGGGATAGAAAATAATACTGAACGTATTGTGATGCCCTCATCTGGAATACTGTGTTCAATTCTGGTCACCCCCATCTCAGAAAACTTCTAGCAGATATTAAAGTTCAGAGATAGGCAGCAAAAGTTATTAGATGCACAACAAGACTTTATCTATGAGGAAAGATTGGAAAGGCTGTGAATGTAGTTCAGAGAAGAAATAAAAATGAGGCCACATGATAAAGGTATAAAAATAAGGATAGAAAAGGTAAATTGAGCACTATTATTTACTCTCTCTCATAATACAAAAACAATTAGATATTCAGTGTGGTTTAAAGAAAACAAACATAAAATTTATAAAAATGAATAGTTTTTTACCCAACTGATAATTAACTTGTGGAACACATTGCCACAAGAGATCACTGAGGCCAATAATTTTGTAGAATTCATAAAATTGCATGTATGCACAGTGACAACAGTTGTAATGAAATGAAATAGGATGAATAATCTTTTAGAAAATATAAATCTTCATGATTCAGGGCATAAGCAGACAACTACCTAAGGGCTTGTCTTCACTTAAGTGTAAACACTACAGAAAACAATGGGGGGGGGGAGGGTAGGTAATACACCATCGGCATAGGTAATACACCTTCCCGAGAGGTGGTGCCTAGGTTGACAGAAAAAATCTTCCATTTACCTAACACTTACCTAACAAAGGGAGTTAGGTCATCTTAACTACACTGCTCAGGGGTGAGGATTTTTCACACCCCTGACTGATATACTTAAACTAATCTAATTTTCTAATGCAGACCAGGCATAATAGAGATCAGGAGAGAAAGTTATTCCACAATTTTCTATTATGTGGTTTCTTGCACATTCTTATGAAGTATCTGGTACCTACTGGTCACTGTCAGAAACCAGAAACCTTTTCTTTTTGCGAATACAGACTAACACGGCTGCTACTCTGAAACCTGTCAGAAACAAAATACTGTGCTTGATAGACCAGGAATCTGATCCATTATGGCAATGCCTATATTCACAATAAAAAATCATGTTGTAAAGAAAAATAATATGTCCTCTTGAGAAAAGCGGTGTGCAATTTCTGTTAAAAGAATGTCTTTTTAAAGACCACATTAGAGAAATAATTAATGTTGTTTGGACAAAATTGCAGAAATGAGTAGGATTTCTTTGTAAAGAAAGCTGCAAGGGCAGGGGGGAAAGACTCAGAAGTTATTTCTGGTTCTCCAGATCTTACGAATTAGCAAATCTTTCATACTGCATTTTCACAGCCGGTCTGCTAACTTTTCTTCCACCCCACCCCACTCGGCACAGCTGACACCACATCTAATAATGCAAACAAAACTCAATCTACATCTGACATTCATGTAGGCTGGTAATATACTGTGCAGTTGATTATAAAGAAAACCAACCCACTTGGGCTATTGTTTCAATTCTCTGTTTTATGCTAACCCGAAAAAGTAGAAAGAGACCTCTAACCCATCAATTTGGGAAGTTGCATTTCATTACCGATATTTACTCGGCTGCAGTAGATTCAGCCTTCTTCCACTTGCTGAAACATGAAAGGTTCCTTATTTCATTAGTATTCCTATCTTGCACAGAGACTGTATCAAAAGTATCAGAAGGTTTTACATTACTGTACTGAAAATTATCTTCTCAAAGTTTAAAATGAAAGTAAATCCAAAGTAATTAGTTATAACTGCATCATTTCGCACCGATTGAAATTAAATGGTAAATATTTGAAGTAATAACAATGAAAAACTAAGATAGCACTTTGAAAGCTGTTTCCATGGAAAATCCAAATGAAAATCCAATACAAATCCTGATTAAAACCTAACCAACCAAAACACTGCAGATTACCGAGATTCCAGTTAAATATGACACATGAATACCTGACAGGTTTCAATTCCAATTCTATTTATATCAGAATGATCCATTAATATTAAAGATTAAATTACCAGAATTTGAGCAATACAATTGTTCTGTGTAGCTAGACAAGTCATCTTAAAATTTGGATCAGAGAAAGCACTCACTCAAATGTCAAATGCTACATTTATAGAAGACCAAAAGCTTATGCTCTAATAAATTTGTTAGTCTCTAAGGTGCCACAAGTACTCTTTTTCTTTTTGCAAAAGTGCATTGCATCTTGTTCTGTCATCACCTATTGACTAATGTTAACAAAAATTACTGGAGGCAGATGACATGCCACTGTCTAAATCCTGTTTTTAAAAGTGGCAGCAGAATTCAAAAGTCAGTGGAGTATAATTTTCATTGCAATGTCACCCACCTTTCATGGGGTTCAGTTCAAGATTTTGTGAATATGACAAAAAATCTCCCTTATTGTCTGTAATCCTTGCATTAGACCATGTGAGACTTTATCATGCTACTCTTGTTTTGGAGGCGTTCATGGCATAATAAATAAATTTAGTAGTTTGATCTGGTTGTGCTTCTACTTATTCTGAAATCTTTCTAATTTCAAAGGATAGGTATGTAATCCTAACAAAGAAAAGTTACTTTCAACCTCCAAAAATAGCCTAATTTCATTTTAAAGTTTAATAATTAATGCAGTATAATGGCAGTTGCCCCACAATTTCCAAAATTTAAGCAAACTAGAGTCCACTGTATGTTGGAATTTCTGAGAATAAATTTGGATAAGATCATTTTCATTATCTACTGAAGAGTACATCAAAAGTTAGGATAAATCATAGTCCTACAGTTCATCCAAGATTCTGTGTTTATATATTGCTTTATACATATTGTGACTCAGAAAGTTTCTGAAGAACTGTGAATTTATTCAGTCAAAAATACTTGCCTTCATTGCACTGTATCTACCTGGATATAGCCAGTGCTTTAGCCTCATTTTCCTAAGCACTAAATTTCACCCTTAAATTAACAAAAATACAAATAAATAACAATGTAGGAAGCAAGCTCCCAACAGCTTTCATTTTTTCTACCTTCTAAAAAGAAATTTTAATACACACACATCTATAAATGGGCAAATGATAACTTAACTTACGATAATTATTTTTTCCATGAGGGGGGGCGGGAGGGTCCATTAATCTGTATGACTTGAAATAGTCGTGCATTGCTGAAATGCAGACCTTCAGCAAATGCAGACTGCTGCAGTCCTCTTCCTCATATACATTAGATATGTCAATTTCCTGACTACAGAGAATGATCTATTTTTATTGGGTCAATATGTCTATTTTAGGAATAAAACAAGAACAATTTTTAATTGCAGATCTAAGCCTTTGAAAGAAGCTAAAGTCATGCGCAAAGCCAAACCAAATCTATACTGGGTTTGAGGAGCTGATGACACTCACATACACAGCTATACAAACTTGATTAGTAAACTCCTCATTTCACACGTCAGCACTATGTACTCTTTGACATGTGGTAGTTTTTGACATGAAGTAATCTACTATATAGTTTAAGGGTATCACTGAAAGCCCCCTGAAGTCAATGCACATTGACTTCAAAGAGCTTTAAATAAGGGTCAATAAGTGTGGAACAGTAAATTATTTAAGATCTATTATAAAAAGTATTTTAAAGTTCACTATTTTCTAATTGTAGACACAAAAGAAAATTGCAAACTATTAAGTATTTAATTACCATAATTTTGTAATTGCTGAAGAATTACTCATACTGCAAATCAGGATGCATTCCCAACCCCATCCTCATATTTCTAAAAAAATCCTTAATTTAAATGATATATTCTAAAAGTATTTTCCACAATATACCATGTAGCAAAAAATAAAACAGTTCTTTCCTTTTCTAAATAATTCAACATGGAGTAGAAACCTCAATATTGTTTTGAAAACATGTTACATAATATTGGGGGAAAGGGAAGACTCTAGAAGGAGATTTTTAATTCCTATTTTCTTTATGCTGGTGCTGCACAAATTCAATTTCAGGAAAATGTCATAAGCAATGATTGTATGACAAATAAAAAATGGAAGTAGAAAAGAGAATGCATGTCCCTTATCAGTTCCTTTTGTTAAAAAAAATATTGTGTATGCAATTTAATTTCCTTGAACCCAGCCCCTGCATTGATATTTTTTTAATTATTTAATTGTTTCAGCAATGTAATTTTGAAATTATGTAAAAAAATGCTGCTGATGTTATTTGTATGGTTATGTTCCATTATTTTGTATAGCTGTATTTTAACAAATGTTACCATTTAAAAGAAAATAGTTATAATTTAAGCTATTTATTTTATTATTTTGGACTGAACTTTCAACATGTCTATTTATTATGGCTCACTAGTGTGATTATGTGTGTGAATGTCGTGTTTGCCCCTACCATTTTCCATATGCTCTGCCTCACCAACACTGCCATCCGGCGTAGTCCTTTCGTAGTTGTCCTCTGGGAGTGGAAGGGCACCCAGTCTTGGCCCTGATGAACTCTTACTGCTTGGTGTTTCTGACTCCTCCAGACCGCTGTCATAGCAACTCTGCAATGACCCTTGATGTGGGTCCTGAGGCTGACTCACAACAGAAAACGTCACTCTACGAAATGGCTGCAAGAGAAAAGATTCTGAATGTCACTGAAAAGTTAGGTCTTTGAACAAGTGATTCTCAAAACATGACTTAAAACAAATTAATATCTTAATGTTGACTAACTGAACATAAAACTTTGAAGTTTTGCCTAATTTAAAATAAACAATTTGTAGTCTTTGACATTGCACGAGGAATATCATGGATTTTTCAGTTTGCAACACTATCAAGTACCTTCATGCAATCTCGCAATACATCTGTTTAAAAAAACCTATATCAGGTAAGAGAGAAACTATACAAGATTTACAAGATAAATGCTCAAATTTGAATTATGTTGTGGCAGCTGGTAACATTAACACACACATAGACCTTTTTAAAATCTTTGTCTGTGGTTTTCGAAGCCCATCCACATAAGAAAGATAACAGAAACAGAAATGTTAGTTTCTCTTTTGCCATAAAATGTAATGCCTGGAGATTGGGTGTGCTGCCAGCTGACTTTATAAAGCCTTTAAAGTACCACTGGCACAGCTGAAACCAGATGCTTCCACTGGGGCCATTCAAATGTTGATTATTATGGATTTGTGTTCATTCAAAATGTCAGATATTACAGAAGAAATAATTGTCACTGTAAAAGTTTACCTATTGAACTCTGACATTCAAGAGTATACCAAGAAGTGGGTGAGTTCTACTCTCAACATTTAGAAGACACTTAAATGTAGACTGGGGATTAAAAAAAAAATAAAAAAGCTAGGTGTCTACCTCCCATTGAAACATACTACACATTTCAGTTCATTTTAATGAAAGTTAATAGATATTAGGTTTTTGAAATATTGTATCCGTAATAACAAACAATAATAATACATTTAACTTACTATTAATAAACTGTATTTTGTTATTTTATAATGGCTGCAACAAAACCTATAACACTAGAAAACTAGACTATATTTAATCTTTAATCTATTTGCACATGACACTCTTGTTTATTGGTGATATTAGTAATTCTATTATAGTTATATATATATAATATATATATATATATAATTTCACCTTGCTGTCATCTTAACAATCATATTGACATTATCACTTTGGATTTTCAAAGCACAGTGCAAACATGGATACTAACAAAAGCTACAATCCTGCAAAGAGATGAATGAGACTCTATAGGTTTAAAGATGGATCTTTTTGTTTGACTGAGGCATGCTTTGAAGGTATAATGCAATATTTAAGTGCTAATGTTCAATAGGTTGGTAACTAGGTAGCATTATGGATATAAACTAATAAACAACAACTCCTGGAACAAGTAAATCAGCACCGATTATAAACGTGATTGTTGCAGTTAATATAAGAAAAATTTGAGGTTAACAGACCTGTGGTATTGTCATGGTAAATCTTCAAACTTTTAAAGTTTGCTTATATTTATTGCTATGGAGTGCCAGTATGTCAGTTTTACTCATGGCTGTACAGTACGTTCACTATGCGAAGAGAGGAAAGTGTAAACAGTGTAAAATGGGGCAAATAAACCACAAAAGACGTGGAGAGCCAATGCTACTAAAGTGGGAGAGGTGAACAGACAACAATAGAGAGGGTTAGAGCCTCTGTGTAGGGACCCGGACCCTGTGTGATCTAAGCTTCTTTTCCCCTGAGAAACCTCAAGAAGGTGGATTTTGATGGTTATATCCCTTGCCACATCACAAGACCAGAAGCCCTCCTCCTTAAATTGAGCATTCTGCAGAAAATCAGCTCATTGAACCTCATAGGAATTTTAGAGCCCTTCCCAGGTGTTTTAAAACAGTAGAGTAGAATAAAGCCCTTAATATCCTGAACTGTGAGATGTTTGGATCATTTGTATTCCATGTCATATGTTAGATTACATATTGTGTTATTTGCTATTAACAATTTACTCACGTATGCATATGCTCACATATACCTTGTATTTAAGTAATGGTAAAGTCCTTTGTCCTTATAGTTTTAGAGCTGAGTAACTAGCTATCATGTTATCTTTAGTACTGAAGAGAGCCACTTCTACTCAGTGTATTTTCTCACTCCACTGGACTTTAAAGAATTTTAAATGGATGCCAAACACAGATATGTCTTCTTGATAATCTGCCATTTTTCTCTACCATGACTTTTTTCAGATAATTTAAGAATACTCTCAAACACAAGTGTGAACTATATGGAAAGTTACGGATAAGTAAAGATCGCTATTCTCGTTGACAGAACTCACTGGCTATTTCCACTGTTCCAACATGGTTGCTATATTCATGTCTTCACTTTGTGACCATGTAAGGTGACTGGTTGCCTGATTTTATTACATTGGAGATGAGATATTTTTGTTTTGAAAAATATGGGCATATTATTTCATAAGGAATGTTAAAAGCTCATAAAACATTCCAAACTGGTGATATACTACTGCCCAGACAACAACTCAGTTGTATTAAAAGGGGGGTAGGAGGAAAAGGTTTGTGCCAGTTATAAAGGTTTTCGGAACAAGAAACACAAAATGCAGAATGTACTTAAAATAAGCCTATTTACCTATTTAAGTTTTATACACAACTGACTAACTCCCTATGACTCTAAGGGAAAATGAAAAGCAAAAAGAGAGTGTCAACAAAAAATGATGCTCCCAGCTAAACAATAAAAACATCAAGATCTTTTTTTTAAATAAGGTTAAACTATGATGTGTAAGTAAAAGCTGTCAGTGTATTCTGAGCTCTAATAATTTCAATATTCTTTCATTTTAATTGAGCACAACATTATGCTTAGAGGGACAAATCCTGATCCTCCCCTACTGCTTCAGAGGGACCCCTGGCAGATAGTTGCATTTATTGCACATCCTCTTTGCAGCACAGAATCTTGGGTGGATAACCAGAAGCAGAGCCAGAGAAATTACAACTATTTGAACTGCCCCTATGTAAAGTAAGGGATGAGGCATGTAAAGCCCTGTGGAAGCCTTATGGCATAGCCGCCACAGTTGCTCCAAGGCCTATAAGAAGGATTCCTTCCCTCTCACCCCCAGTTTATCTGCCTGGTGCCCCGCATCACTACTCGGGCTGGGTCCTGGGCTCAGGTGTGGGGTTCAATGAACTGGCCTCCTAATAGTACTCTGGAGCCTGCATACAGTGAAATTCCATTCATAATTAATTAAAATGAAAGACTTGAGTTTTTCAATGCTTTGCAAGGCACAAATTGAAAATCTGGTAATAGTGAACCTGTTCTTATGCTGAAGTTGCTCTGTGGCGGAAAAGTCACTTAGTTATAAGATGATTCACTGCAGGTATTTTTAAATAATTCAACTCCTCTTATTCTAGCTTTGGAGCAGGCTGACACACTGAACTGAAAAGTAGGAACTCACTCAGAGTTTACATATTCTGTACCTGATACTTCTTAACTTTCTTCTTCCCCCTTCAGCTGGTTTATATGTTCATTTATAACGAACAATTACATTTACACAGGTGAGGTATTATGTTTAGAGAGGATGGCAGGAGCAACTGAGCAATGCAGTGGAGAGCACCTGAACCAGTGCTGCACAGCACATTCTTTGTACTGCAACTTTCATTCTGCTTAGCAAGTAGTACAGCAAAATAGCAGCTTTTTAGAGTAGAATATGTAGGAACTTCCACAAGGTGAGTAAATCTAACCTGGGCTGAGTGCAGCCCCACAGAGAGACATTGAATGAGCTTCCGCCGCGGGGTGGGGAGAAGAGGCATTCCAAATTCTAATCCTGGTGAGAGTGGTGGTATGTGACAAACTGCACTACTAAAGGTACAGAATAGCTGTGAGCAATTTTGGTGTGATCAATGACTCGAGAGCTCTACAGTCTGAGTCACAGATCACAGAATTAACCTCACATTGGCTAAATCCACCAGTTCATACAGAAACTTACCAGAGGAAGATTGAAGATAAATATATTTTCCCTACCTAACTCCCAAATGAAGAAAAGGTTGCAGGTCTTGTTCCGCTGAAATAAGTGATAAAACTCTGCTCAGTGTAGCGTCCATAGTACATGAACATAGAAAAAGGAAGACATTCCGTTATCTTGCCTACAGCTGTGTTGCTGAGATGCAGTGTGTCTGTCCTAGCCAACACTCCCTTAACCTCATGTTCATTTGGCAGAATATGCATAAAAGTGAATGCCTGAAACTATAGTAAATAGTATTCTAAAAATACCCCAACATTTAAGAACAGGAAGGGAAGAAGCTTGTTTTCGTCAAAACAGCATGTGTACAAAACATATACATGCATCTGTTTTTTGGCAAGAGGATGCATTCTGCTTCCTGGTTGAGATAATATATAAATATACTGTCTTATGGTTATATCCTGCCTTGAAAAATGTGTACTTGTAACATGCTGCAGTGAAAGTGTCCCATAACGTGAGATACCAGACAAGCAGGGATAACTCATATTCACCCCCCCCAGTAAAACAGTAGAACTATAAAAGACAATACACTAACAAGTACAAACAAGACAATATATACAAGTACAGAAAACTGTAAAGGGTGGGGAGAACTCCAGATGATGTAAACTGGTGCAACTCCATTCATGTTAATTGATTGACATGGAGCTTTGCTGATTTGCACCAGCTGATAAACTGGCCCTTTATTTTGTTGCATGATGATTAGCATACAGAGATGTGAGGTCTTAGGTCTTACTGTTCTATTAAAGGCTTTGTCTGAAGTAGGGTTCAAAGAGCGATGGTAGCATGTATTAGTTAAATTCCCACTGACTGCACCACTGTTTACGAATCCCCTTAGATGTCTTCTTGCTCATTATTTAGACTAAAACGTGTTTGGTGCAGGGATCATCTTTTTGTTGTGTTTGTACAGTGCCTATTACAATGGGGTCCTGGTCCAGTCTGAAGCTCCTAGGTGCTATCACAAACACAAATAATAATAAATTATGGCACTATGCAGAAAAATGTGCCTACATTTTGACCCAACTACATACCCCCTCCCCACAAATATATGTATCTGAATCCAGATATATATATACAGACCCCTCCCACAAATATATATATCTGAATCTATCTATCTATATCTATATCTATATCTATCTATCTATCTATATCTATATCTATCTATCTATCTATGGATTCAGACTTAGATGCTGTTGGACAAAATGTATATAATCTATCAGATCAGGAGTTATCTGCAAGAGAGACTGGGTGATCAGATCAGGGTCCAAAACAAATTAGGGTACATCTGCACTGCAGATGGGAGCATGCTTCCCAACATGAGTAAACAGACCTATGCTAGCTCTGCTGTAGCTAGCATGCTAAAAATGGCAGTGTAGCCAGGGGTAGCACAAGGATGCAGCTTGGTCTAATGAATGAGTACAATCTTGCCCCAGATGCCCATGGTATGTACTCATGCAGTTAGCCTGAGCCACTGCCCATGCTACCCCCAGCTACACTACTATATTTAGCACGCTAGTTCGAGTGCATCTGTCTACTCGTGCTAGGAAGTATGCTCTCCTCTGATTCTTCTACAAGGTGCTAAATACAATTACAAATTAGCTGAAGTTGGTGTGTTCTGAACCTCACAGAGATGCTCAGCACCTTGCAGGATCTGGCCTAAAACACAAAGACCATGCCAGGTTCCACCATCCAGGAATCACTCATCTGCAGCTCTGGTCAATCAATAATTGGAGAGTATGAATAAGTTATGGTAAATCAAGATTTGGTGGAAGAGTTGTGCTTTGTGATTTTTGCCCCCCTACCCCAAACTCCTTGCCACACACACCTTTTCTGTTTACCACTAGGCAAAAGAAGTCACTGAAATACCAGTTTGAGGCAACTTCTTTGCAATTCCCCCATTGAGCATTGAATCCCAAATGTTTGCATTGCCACCCACTCCTAGAGATTCTGCTTTAAAAAGGGGAGGCCTACTCAGAGGTTTAATGAGGTGTGAGGCATTCTCCACCTAGAGATGTGAATGATATCAGGGATTTGAGACCTCCCTGTCCTTCCCATATTTGTTAAAGGAATAAAGTTCCCAGCTAGGTCATGACAGACAGAGAGGAGATTCTAAGGGAGATGAAAAAGAGGAATGTGCTATGGAAAAGGTTGAAACCCTGAGTATGGTTATTACTATTTATTCTCTACATTTAAAAACATGATGGAACTTTGTGAATTATTAAAAATTACATTTTAAAAAACGCATTCAGGTTTTAATGTTGCCATTTTCTCTAGTGCTAGTCTGAGTAGGAATTATCTGACACAAAATTAACACACATAATATTCAGTTCAGTACAGCCCATTTAGCACATTCCACTGACTTAAATGAGTGTGATATATTCCAGCAAAATCCTTCTCCAAGAATGATGTGCAAATTGGTATTTTGTAGCATTTATTACATATTTAGAGACAATACAGGCATTAGAATTCTGAACTCTATATGGCATTACTTCTAAGAATCAGATCTTCACCGTCAAATGTATTAAAAAGTTCAATGTATCTGGCCTCATGGAGTAAGATCATGGCCTGTACTTCCCCGATAAAAGAAACAAACATTGATGGCAATATGTTTGCTATCAGAACAATTAAGGAGCATTGATGTTGATTATTTCAGTACACATTAAAAATAGAAAATTCTGGACATATAT
The DNA here is from genome assembly GCF_009764565.3 of Dermochelys coriacea. Classification (NCBI taxonomy): domain Eukaryota; kingdom Metazoa; phylum Chordata; order Testudines; family Dermochelyidae; genus Dermochelys; species Dermochelys coriacea. The sequence goes on from NC_050071.1 coordinate 105,806,030, forward strand.
ATGCTGTTCACCATGACCCTTACAATAATCCACAACAAAATGCCAAGCGCCATATAACTGGAATAGTATAGTCTATGTACTACTGGATCAGGACATTACTAATCCTAAGAAAACCAAAGTGTTACATCTTTACATTCTTCGAAAAAACCTGACTTTCATTAACGGGGGGCACTTGGAATTAAGTCTGGCAGATATAGTTCACCTTTATGCAAAACACAAAACTGTAGGGTGTCCATATTTTTTTTAAAAGTACTGGAAATTACCAGAATGTAAGTTGACTTACATATATTATGATCCTTTCAGTAAACATATTTAATTAATGATACTACGGACATGAAAATTCACTTTACACATTCATAGAATCATAGAATGTAAGGAGAGGGATCTGCAGGGACTTTGGAAATGACGGTTCCAGTAGCCCCCACTATGGGCAGGGTGCCAGGATATGCAGGTATGACATGGTTGCGACTGGTCAGCCCAGTGCTATTCCTGCATCCTTTGTAGTGACACCATGCAAGAGGGATCTCTAGGATCACATTCAGATGGTAACAGTAAGGCATCTCTGTTTGACCCTAGGAAGGAGTAGTCCAGTGACAGTGGAAATAGGACAAGTGGTGAAGTATAATATTCTCTAAATGGCACTGCCAAGGAAGGATGTCTTTATGTGATTCCAACCTAATGTTGCATTGGTACAGATGATGTCCCAGAGAGGATCTCAATGTTTCTGTGAGAGCATACTTTGGTCTTGTAATCACACCATGGTCAGTTCAGGTGCCTTCATTGGTGTCAATGCTAGTTGTGTCTATTTACCTAGCACTACTCTCTTGGTAAAGGACTTAGACTCCTATCCCTGGAGGAGTGATATTTTTTCTCTCTGTAGAGTGGTGCCTCTCTATGCTACGAGCCATGTTTGACTTCCTCTCAGCCCTTCCTTTTAGCCTCAACCTTCTGTTGGGCACCAGTGCCAGCGCCACTGTAGCATCCACACTGACACATCCTCGAAAAACAGTATTTATGCATCAGCTGCAGTGGAGCAGATATGGATATTTATGACAAATAAAGCTCATAACTTCATTTCATATACCTTAATTTAAGCATGAGTCCTTGCTTAGATCTAGATCTACCTAACCTTGAAGTTTTAAAACACAGCCATTTGTAAATTAAAGTCACTCGGGGTGGGGGGGGGGAGGGAAGGGTGGAAAGTAGACACTAGTTGAAATATCACAGAAAGGAGTCACTTTCAACACTATAAAAACTAAAACTTTGTCCTAGATGTCAGCAGTGAAATTTCGATTACCAATTTTTATTACAAAGCCTACCTAGGGGATTTAAACCTGGAGAAAAATAAATATATCCTTAACTATGGAGTTGCTCCTGATACATTCATAATGAGATTACACAGGCAAATTGACACAAGAGTCTCCAAATGCTTGGCAAACATGACAACATATCATAAAGGGCTTTTATGTTTTAGCTGTACCATTTCCAGTGCCCAGTGATTCTGCTAGCATTGTGAATCAACATGATAAAGCTGCTCCAGACCCAACCAAACCCACCTGTTGCTGCTTAGCATTTCTTTCCTACCCAAAAAAATTCTTGCTAATACTGCAACTCAGTAAATGGAGTGCAGTTGTGTCTGATAATGGTCCTCCTCATCCTCGGCTCACACATTGCTGTCCCTCACATGCTCTGCTAACAGGGCATGGATATTGATAACTCTGCCACTGATTGTGTCTGCCCACAAGGGGAACCCCTGCAACTCTCCTTCAAATTTGCCCACAAGGTAAATAATGAATTCTTTCCTGTTACTCCTTAGTCTCATGAACCATGCTTCACCTCTCTCCCCCACTCCACCATGGTAAAATTAATCTCAAAACAGAAGTCCTGCATGACACCCTACTGCTTCCACATTTTAAGCCATTTTAAGGATTTTTGTGGTGTACATCACCTTTCACCCTGCACTGACTGAGATAAATTATTCCCTACATGACCAAGAAAATTAAATCACATTAATACTTTTTCCTTCTGAGGGATGGCCAACCCTAACTTCAGTTACCAGTACCTTGGATGTATATTCAAGCCAGGCAGATTAGACAGAAAGATAAAGCTAAAGGGGAAGAAAACTAGTAAAGCCTCTCCTACGATAGTGCTTGGGGTGTGCTATAGACCTCCGGGATCTAATTTGGATATGGATAGAGCCCTTTTTAATGTCTTTAATAAAGTAAATACTAATAGAAACTGCGTGATCATGGGAGACTTTAACTTCCCAGATATAGACTGGAGGACCAGTGCTAGTAATAATAATAGGGCTCAGATTTTCCTAGATGCGATAGCTGATGGATTCCTTCATCAAGTAGTTGCTGAACTGACCAGAGGGGATGCCATTTTAGATTTAATTTTGGTAGTAGCGAGGACATCATAGAAGAAATGGTTGTAGGGGACAATCTTGGCTCAAGTGATCATGAGCTAATTCAGGTCAAACTAAATGGAAGGATTAACAAAAATAAATCTGCAACTAAGGTTTTTGATTTCAAAAGGGCTGACTTTCAAAAATTAAGGAAATTAGTTAGGGAAGTGGATTGGACTGAAGATTTTATGGATCTAAAGGTAGAGGAGGCCTGGGATTACTTTAAATCAAAGCTGCAGAAGCTATCGGAAGCCTGTATCCGAAGAAAGGGGAAAAAATTCATAGGAAGGAGTTGTAGACCAAGCTGGATGAGCAAGCATCTTAGAGAGGTGATTAAGAAGAAGCAGAAAGCATTCAGGGAGTGGAAGATGGGAGGGATCAGCAAGGAAAGCTACCTAATTGAGGTCAGAACATGTAGAGATAAAGTGAGACAGGCTAAAAGTCAAGTAGAGTTGGACCTTGCAAAGGGAATTAAAACCAATAGTAAAAGGTTCTATAGCCATATAAATAAGAAGAAAACTAAGAAGGAAGAAGTGGGGCCGCTTAACACTGAGGATGGAGTGGAGGTTAAAGGATATCTAGGCATGGCCCAATATCTAAACAAATACTTTGCCTCAGTCTTTAATAAGGCTAAAGAGGATCTTGGGGATAATGGTAGCATGACAAATGGGAAGGAGGATATAGAGGTAGATATTACCATATCAGAGGTAGAAGTGAAACTGAAACAGCTTAATGGAACTAAATCGGGGGGGCCCAGATAATCTTCATCCAAGAATATTAAAGGAATTGGCACCTGAAATTGCAAGCCCATTAGCAAGAATTTTTAATGAATCTGTAAACTCAGGAATAGTACCGAATGATTGGAGAATTGCTAATAAGTTCCTATTTTAAGAAAGGAAAAAAAAGTGATCCGGGTAACTACAGGCCATTATTTTGACATCTGTAGTATGCAAGGTCCTGGAAAAAATTTTGAAGGAGAAATGAGTTAAGGACATTGAAGTCAAATGGTAAATGGGACAAAATACACATGGTTTTACAAAAGGTAGATCGTGCCAACCAAACCTAATCTCCTTTTGAAAAAGTAACAGATTTTTTAGATAAAGGAAATGCAGTGGATCTAATTTACCTAGATTTCCGTAAGGCATTTGATACCGTGCCACATGGGGATTATTAGTTAAATTGGAGAAGATGGGGATCAATATGAACATCAAAAGGTGGATAAGGAATTGGTTAAAGGGGAGACTGCAATGGGTGCTACTGAAAGGCGAACTGTCAGGTTGGAGGGAGGTTACCAGTGGAGTTCCTCAGGGATCGGTTTTGGGACCAATCTATTTAATCTTTTTATTACTGACCTTGCACAAAAAGTGGGAGTGTGCTAATAAAGTTTGCAGATGATACAAAGCTGGGAGGTATTGCCAATTCGGAGAAGGAGCGGGATATTATACAGGAGGATCTGGATGACCTTGTAAACTGGAGTAATAGTAATAGGATGAAATTTAATAGTGAGAAGTGTAAGGTTATGCATTTAGGGATTAATAACAAGAATTTTATTTATAAGTTGGGGACGCATCAATTAGAAGTAACGGAAGAGGAGAAGGACCTGGGAGTATTGGTTGATCATAGGATGACTATGAGCTGCCAATGTGATATGGCTGTGAAAAAAGCTAATGCGGTTTTGGGATGCATCAGGAGAGGCATTTCCAGTAGGGATAAGGAGGTTTTAGTACCGTTATACAAGGCACTGGTGAGACCTCACCTAGAATACTGTGTGCAGTTCTGGTCTCCCATGTTTAAAAAGGATGAATTCAAACTGGAGCAGGTACAGAGAAGGGCTACTAGGATGATCCGAGGAATGGAAAACTTGTCTTCTGAAAGGAGACTTAAGGAGCTTGGCTTGTTTAGCCTAACTAAAAGAAGGTTGAGGGGAGATATGATTGCTCTCTATAAATATATCAGAGGGATAAATACAGGAGAGGGAGAGGAATTATTTCAGCTCAGCACCAATGTGGACACAAGAACAAATGGTATAAACTGGCCAACAGGAAGTGTAGACTTGAAATCAGACGAAGGTTTTTAACCATCAGAGGAGTGAAGTTTTGGGAATAGCCTTCCAAGGGAAGCAGTGGGGGCAAAAGATCTATCTGGTTTAAGATTCTACTCGATAAGTTATGAAGAGATGGTATGATGGGATAATGGGATTTTGGTAAGTAATTGATCTTTAAATATTCAGGGTAAATAGGCCAAATCCCCTGAGATGGGATATTAGATGGATGGATCTGAGTTACTATAGAAACTTCTTTCCTGGGTATCTGGCTGGTGAATCTTGCCCATATGCTCAGGGTTTAGCTGATTGCCATATTTGGGGTCTGGAAGGAATTTTCCTCCAGGGCAGATTGGAGAGGCCCTGGAGTTTTTTGCCTTCTTCTGTAGCATGGGGCATGGTTGACTGGAGGGAGGCTTCTCTGCTCCTTGAAGTCTTTGAACCATGATTTAAGGACTTCAATAGCTCAGACATGGGTGAGGTTTTCATAGGAGTGGGTGGGTGAGATTCTGTGGCCTGCGCTGTGCAGGAGGTCAGACTAGATGATCAGAATGGTCCCTTCTGACCTTAGTATCTATGAATCTATGAATCTAAAGCAACAGTAGTAGCTGCATCATACTTAAGCTTGACACATGCTTTCCATGACATAAGACAGAATTGTCCTCTAAAGTCCCCAGTATATTTTTTCTCCCCAGTTTTCCTTCTATTGCAAGACTTGCTTGCACAAGGAGGTCTGCCAACTAGTTTTTCAATCTGGATTGGAGACTGTTTTTGAAAACTCCCTTTTTAATTTTAATTCTGTTTGGTGAGTAAAATCAAGAATCTTTTATGTACCGAGGGTTTCTCACTAGTTAGGTCTCCAGAACACTCTTTGGACATATAGATGGGTCTGAATCTGGAATACGCACAGTACACTTTCTTTAATTTTTAATGGAGTAAACCCAGTATTCTCCTTTTTTTAACACTATTGTATTTTTGGAAAGTATCGACTAATTGGTACCTTATTATTATTTATAGCGGAGAAAAACATTGTGTCTCCTGGTATCTCTAAATTATTTATGGATTGTGCCTTTTCACCTATTTCCCTAGTCTCTGCACAGCAATTATTACTAACATTTTTTACTTCAATGTGATTCAAGTTCCTGTTCAGGTGTACCTGTACTGTAATGGAAGGATGGATGAATGAGTCCTTTCTATATTTGAGATCCAGGTAATTCAGAAATTAATTGACAACCCTTTGCTGTTACAGAACATATCTCTCAACTGCAACTGTACATCAGGATATATTGTCTTATTGGGATCCGGGAAGTGGGCGGGCGAAGCCATATGGCTACAGAAAAGTAGTGGGGGATAGATATATTAGCTCCAGGTGAAACAAATCCCTGGTACCAGGATAAGTTAAATGGCAGCTGCTCCAGGTCAATTAAGACACCTGGGGCCAATTAAGAACTTTCCAGAAGGCAGAGAGAATGCTAGGTTGACTGGGACACCTGAAGCCAATCAGGGACTAGCTGAAACTAGTTAAAAGCCTCCCTATTGGTCAGGTGGGGGGCAGATGTCAGGAGCTGTGGGAGGAAGTTGAGTGGTTGGAGAGACTGAGCAGTACACACCATATCAGGCACAAGGAAGGAGGCCCTGAGGTAAGGGTAAAGTGGAGCCCAAGGAAGTGTGAGCTGCTGTGGGGAAGTAGCCCAGGGAATTGTACATGTCATGTTTCTAAAAGGTCAGCTACCATAGCTGATACTATTAGGGTCCCTGGGCTGGAGCCCAGAGTAGAGGGTGGGCCCGGGCTCCCCCCCCTTTGCCTCATCCCTGATTAATCACTGAGCCTGGGAGACTGTGCAAGGAAGGATAACTTCTCCTCACTTCCCTCGCTGGCTTATGATGAAAATGGCTCAGTAGACTGTGACCCTTGTCTCTAGAGAGAGAAGTGTTACATGGAGGGTCACAGTGAGCCTCTGAGGCTAGCAAAATCCGCCAGGGACCCACAGAGACAAGGACAGAGCTTTGTCACTATATATATATATATATATATAATCTTGGGACTGAATGTATTTGTGTAAATAAGGAGTAACTCTGGTGTAAAACTGGTGTAAGTCAGGGAACAATCTTCATATGTATATATGATAGACATAGATATAGATAATGTGGCTGGCAGGCTATTGGAAGCTTGACTATTGGAAGCCTGTCTGGTTTTTGGAGGAAATTCGTCAAATAAAATCATTTCTCAACTTTGGACCAATCTGGTGGCTGGACAATCACAAGATTGGGAGGAGGGGCATTGAATAGGTTTAAGGCACCTTTGCTCACACTTCTCAAGATTCCCCAAGCACAATTAGGATGCAACCCAGGATCTAGCCCATTTTGCCAAGGTGTATTAGACTACACAAGAGCTCTGATTATTCCTTAACTTACACCAGTTTTAACCTGTATTACTCCTTATTTACACAAATACATTTGGGCCCAAGGTATGTGGCAGTCAAGAATCAGGTCCACAAAGTCTGCAGCATCAGAACTGCACTCATGCAGCAGCACTGGTTGACATCACAACCACTTTTACTCTCCCTGCTTTTCCATAAGACCTAACAAGGAAGGGTAGGAATTCAGACAACCACAGTGATATTGGCACTGATATTTAGTATCACTTAAATTCAGTGACAACAGCAGCCATTACCATCACCGTACTAAAATGATTATTGCTCACTTTTGTTGGTGTTTTACTTATCTTCATTACTTCCACTGCTGTTGGTGTTTATCCAACCACAGATATTTGAAAATGATGCTCTAAAGCTAGATGAAGATATTATGAGACAATCACCACTAGTCACAGAGAGTCAACAATGTCAAATGATAGTGAGATAAATATAACGACATTGATATGTGTATGGAACAGATCTGCAGAGTGGAAGAACAGTAATATCAACTAATCACACAAATTCAAGGTGTTTCTTTAAGCATTGGATTTTTGACAAAACATGCAATTATACTTTTCTTTGTGTTCATTCTTAATTGCTAGCAGCTAGTTAAAAGACAAACAAAATATTAATGCACAATTACTCTTCTCCGTGAATGCATTCAACCCACACAACTCTTTGTTTCCCCTTATAGTCACACATTTCTATCATTCTAAATTCCTATTGTGTTTAATGTACAACTGGAAAATTAAACAGACATTATTTTTCAATGAGAAGCCTGTAACACCTTAGAGAAGTGCTACAACAGAAAAAGAGAGAAGAGAAATACTTTGACAAGAATAAAGTCCTTGATTATTAGCTGCAATCATTAACAAATGAAGATTGCATACAATGGTTGAATAAAATGGTAATAAATACACTATATCAGAAAGAAACTCAAGGCTTGTTTTTATGGCCCTGCAGTTCAGACTCTGGTGGCTGGACTGCTCCTAAGTGAATAAGCACAATAAAAGAAAAGCTGGGACATTTGTTTGTTGATGTTGACAATGGCGATTCCATTTTAATTATTTATGCTCATACTTCATAATGTACTAGTAAACATACTGTAGTGTATTTTGTAAAAAAAGAAGAAGAAGAAGAAGAAGTCTTAGTAATCCAGCAACTCACTACCGTCCCTGCTATTAAATCTGTGCTCATAGGTGTAGCCATGGCTGGTATTTTATGAGAATTAAAAGGTTGAGGATTAATGGAGAATAGGTTAGTAAGCTTTCACTTTGCTGAAATATCACCAGAAGGGAATCCAAATCATCCACTCTGCAGCCATCCTAGCCAGCAGGGTCCCCATCCATGTTGTCTAACCACAAAGTCCTCCTTCTCTCCTGATTCCCCCTCGTTTTGCCCCATACATATTCCTGAGAATCACCTTTCTCTTTCCCATTATCTGACATGTTTAGCCCCTTTCTCTCTCCCTCTCTCTTTTCTTAGGCCTTACAACTTTCTTTTCCCTCACTCCTGCAACCAATTACAGATGGAGTAGGGGGCTTATTGCTGCCATTTGGCATCACTATCACCTAACGACTAAATATGCTCTCTGCTCATGGCACCCTCTCAATTTTCCCAGCTTTGTAGTGAGATGCAGAGATTGAGTTGGAGCTAGGAGTGGAACTGGGAAACAGAGAGCATGCTGAGTGAGCAAAGATAGGACTCTCAGCTGCCGGACATGCCTATATGCAGCCAGGAGGGTGGTCTCCAGGAACAGATGAGAGACAAACACTTTTAAAAAGTTCTAACAGCTGGCCAGAAAAGCAAGAGATGCATGAGGGAAGTTGGGGAGCAGAAAAAGAACCACAAGATGAATGTTAAGTAGATCTGCCTCCAGCTCAAGCATCTTCTTGTTTTGTGATAGTCTTATGGCAGCGGCAGCAAAAAAGAGGCACACAAAGAAGCAGAGGGCATATGAGACATTCCATTACAGCAATTACAGCTATATGAGGAGCTGTGGTGGAGGTGGTTGAAATGACTGTTCATATTCTTTTTGCCTGCTTCCAGAAATACATTTACTGTCAGATTGTTGTTTCAGTGTCTCACCATTTGGGCTGTTACTAGAACCAGGAACCTGGAGTGTCCTTTTTTTCAAGTCTAATGGAAAGGGAACATGAGTAGTAATTTATTGGTCTTCCCAACTGTTTTTATATCATTTTTTAACATTTTTATATCATGCACCTTTATCATATTTCTCCTTTTCCTTTCCAGATGCTGCTAAGGTTTTTGTGTAGGGAAGTGCAATTTCATCAAATCTAGTATTTTCTTTAGATCCTTGTACAGAATCCATTCCCACTCCCCACACATCCTTCCAATCATTTTCATTGAATTCATCTGAACATTTTGTTTATTTCTTTCCTGTCCTTTTTAAATGTAGCATCCCAGGTGATGGGAATGCATTAATTTATATAAGTGGTACTAAAATATTTTCCATATTATTCACTTTTTCGTAGAGACGAAAACTTTAGTTTTGAACTTTCCTCAGTTATGCCTACATCATTTTTCCTGAGCGGTTACAACTAGTTGAGAAACCATCAATACATATGGGTAGTTTAAACTGTTCTTTTCAGTGTGAATTACCTTGCACTTGTATGCAACCGTTGTCTTGATAAAGGGCTATAAATGTCTAGGTCTTCTGGAGTTCCTATCTCTAACAGTGTAGCTTTCATTATGTGTCCTTTGGGAAAAAAATTCTACTTCACATCCATCCCTGATCACTTATATAATGTAATAACTATATTAAACTCTGATCCCAGTACTAATCCACTTATTAGTCTTGACCTCTTTCCATGCTGACCTTTGGCCATTTTCAATCCACAATAGGATTTTCCCCCTCACTGTGTGTTAACCAATCCTTAGTAGCCTTTTCTGATTCTTCATAACAAAAATCTTTTCAAAGTCTAGGGCCTTGTGCTTTTTCACTCCATTGTGTGGCTGTGAATAAATCATATGTACCAGTTCTGCCAAAGCTACTATTTTAGTTCCTCCATGCAGACAAATTCTAGTTGCTTGTGCAAGAGTGTGGAAGCAGGTTGGAAAGGGCTGAAAGAAAGAAATAGCTCTCGCATCTCCTTTATATACATGTCGCCCCCGTCCCACAGAATTCTGTTTTCTGCATTCAGCAAATACAAGGTACAAGAAAGCATCAGTAAATGACAGCAATGCTAGTGAATGCTTGTGAAGGAACCTCAGAAGACAGTTTTATGACTGTTTTCTGTAGTGCAACCCTCCCCTAGCCAGACATGGGGTTTTGTGTCTCTTTATGCTGCTCTGGCTCTTTTAACAAGTGTAAAAGGGCTGGAGCAAGGGTGAAGCTCTCACCCCTCATGTCTACTACAGAAAAGATCTCTGAAGGGAACCATTAAGCTTAGGGAAAGGCTTACCAGTAGATTGACATTTATGTTTTTATTTTTATTAATTACCAATAAAGCCAAATCCCAGGAAGGAGGTACATCTGGACTAAATACAGTGAACTAGATTGTGGCTTTTAAACCACAGCTGCAAGTATGTAGTCACTACACACATTTTGCCTCAGCTAAGCACAATAACTCCTAATGCTGTTCTTTGTGCAATCATTAAGATGCAGTAGCTTGCATATCCCAGTGTGCCAGTCTTACTCTACAGTGTGGAATTGGGGGCAAACCCATGTCCCTGTCCATTTCCCACCACTTTTTGGAGTCCTGTTTTCCAAGATAGTTTGTAGGGGTGATCAATCTTTGTGCTCCCCAGACACAGGAACTGTTTTGTTAGTGTTAGTGTGTCATCTGAGTGTAGCCTTCTTGGCTTGTGCTGAGGCTGTTCAGCCATTTAGAAGCTCAAAGTGTGGAGCAAAAAGTGGGTTTTTTTGTTTTTGTTTTTTTGCTTAGTAATGATGTTTGAGAAACTATATATATATGCCTGTGAAAATGGTTTAATGCTTGCATCACGTGCTTAATTTTGTGCAGATTATATACTCTCAAAACACATATATACAAGTGTATAATATAAACCATTTATATATGGTTTATATTATACACTTGTAAAAGCCTGGAAATGTGAATTTTGATAACACGAGAACAATTTTGTTCTCTTCCACTTGGACATCAGAATATTTTTCCTGTGTTTTCAATTATTAAGTTTTATATAATGAAACAGCACTGGACGTCAGTTGAAATGAACTGAATAAGTAGCAGAGTTCCCTGATCCAAAGAATCTATAGCCTAAAGGCACAGTGGATTCAATACAGTTAGTACACTAACAAACAAGCAGTATGCTAAATAATCATTATAGCTGAAACCCACCTAGATATACAATGATTTTAAAGAGTTTTCTGAAAGACTGGGAGGGAGCTGGCATACACTAATAGGGAGGTTGGTCTGTAAAAACTGGTCAGAAGGATACTAAAGCCACAAGGTATGTAGTGGACAAAAGACACAGTAAGGAGAAAATGGATTTGAAATTAAAATTCCTGACCATGACTCAAGGTGAGCACTGGCAGAAGAATCGGGCCTCAGAGCAGTAACTCCAAATTAAGTCACATGCACTCCTGAATGCAGGGTTGTATCTCTTTTATATTAGAAATATCGTAATGAAAAGCTGCATAAACAAATATTCTGAATTATAGTCTACCATTCTACAGAAAATATGAACTTATTAAAAATACTGCTGAATCATCATGCTAAGTCACTCATTTCTCATCATCACCAGAACCATATGCTAGTAGTTAGCATTAAAAGCAGTCACAGACAGTTGTAGAAGAGTGTTTTATGGGATACAGGGTTTCAGGTCTCAGAGACAGAGAAGCCCTGATAAGTAAAATGTGTGCCATTCTGGAGGTAAACAACATAGTTAGTTCTGGCCTAAGTGCCTAGCTGGGGATTCCCTTTGTGAAGAGGAATCCCCAGGTGGATTGGAACTTGCACATCTGACTCAGTGCCATCACCATCAATCACAGTCAATTCATGGGGGGGAAAGTGGTGTGGATGGAGTGTTTTTGCTTTTTTGGTGATCCCTGGCTGACACAGTGGACCACAGGGGTCTGGTGTACCTCTGAGGTTCTAAATAACATAAGGAAACACACACAGCTTCCTTTTAGAATAGGGTATGGGAATATAGCAATTAGTTAAGTACAATGAACACAATGGAGCTACCTGACCATTATTATGTCATTTTGCTATAGAAAATACAAGATTGCTCTGAGTAGTGTTGTAGAACACCACCCAGCAGATAGAATTTGGCATACACTCAAGAATATTTAAAACTTACCTCTTTTATATTTTGTGTAGCATTAGTTCACAGGACACATTTAGGCTCTGATTCTGCAAAGGGATCCATCAATGCATGCCCTTACATCTGTACAGAGTCCCACTGAAAGCAATAGGTCTCTGGAGAGTGTAAGTTTGCACGTGCTCTTTACAGGATCGAACCTTAGCATTGTCAAAAGTGTACAGCTGAAGTGTAAACCAAATACTCATACACCCACATTTCTGCCAAAAAGTTACCTGAAATATAACTATTTTTACTAGATCTCAGTTATCACAGAAAAGAAAAGAAAACCACCCCCCCACACACACAGACCACCCCCCAAAAAATTCCCACAACAACAAAAACTTGCAATTAAATTATTAAACACATTATCGAGGGCAAGAAATAATGACCTATGGGGCACCTCATCTTCTCAGTAATGAAAAACATTCTTGCTGCTGAGATTAGATGAGACATTTTGAATACTCTTGCCTTTAGATCACAGTGTTCAATATAAGGTACATTAGATGAACTGGAAAAAAAATGAAGCATCAATAAAGATTTGAATTATTGATATGTACATTGCAACAAAGCTGATCTGTTTGATTCTTGAGTTTCACCTTATGCTTCATTTCACTTTCTACACTGATGTTTTTGGTTGTTTTGTTTTTAATAATTATTATCAATAAAAGACAGGTACAGTCAGGCCCAGATTTGTTAAGATATTTAAGCACTGCTGTGCTCAGTGTTGCAATACGTAACTGATTTAGGAGCCTAAATCTCATTTTCAAAAGAGCTCTAGGCACTTAGGAGTCTATACTCCATCAACAGTCTATAGAACTTAGAGTCCCAAGTGCCTAAATCCCATTTGAAAATTAGATTAGGCTCCTAAATGCATTGTGCAATGCCTAAATACCTTCAAAAATCTGGGCCTCAGTGTTTACACAGTCTGTACAGCAAGATCTGTTGAAGCAGGTATACAGATAGATAGTTAGACAGACAGATAAATAAATTCTACCCTCTCGTGGTCTAGCAATACCAAACAATTTCATAAACAATACTCAAATAGGAGTGATTATTTTTTGCTATCAACCTAGGCTGGGGAACACGAGGTGAAAGGTTCAGTATGTCACTACTAGTTTTCTGAATCATCTAGTCTTCCATGTTTGTTTACTTTTAATTACAAAAATGTTTCTCGAATATGCAAATCTTAAATATATCGAGTTAAACCTTTTTTTTTTAAAGGAGACAGATCATTTTATGAGCATTGATAACATTTGTAGCTATCTGAGCTAAAATAGTAAAGGTAGTCATATCTCAGGCTTCAGAACGTGTCAGGAACAAACAAAAAAATGTCTACATATACAGTCCTAAACATTAGCAAGTTATGGCTTGTTTTCATTTTGTTATGAAACATAAGGTATTATGATAATAATCATGATCATTATGGTCATGAAAAAAGCATGAATGAACATAAAAGTATAGCTTCTGTAATGTTCCATAATTTTATTTCTTAAAAATAGGGGTAGGGAACATTTCCCCAAGAACTAGGAAGTATAGCTTTATTGGAAGAAATGTGTTTTGAGGAGGCACTTAAAGGAGGACATGATTGAGGAGTAGTTGTAGAAAAAATCATGGATTCGGTTCCGAGTCTAGACACTGGCTTCTCAGGATCCCTATGTAGACAGACAATCCTTTGGAGAAAAAGACACCACACAAAAAAGAGTAATTTTTGTTTTCCTAACTTGATTTCTCACATTGCTTTACAATGATGAAAAGCCCTTAAAAGAAATTGTAAACTTATTATAAATCACAGTGTCTTTATGGGAGAATGTTCATGTGAATGAGTGTACAAGGCAATATATATTTTTGATGGACAATTTTAAAATCTCAAAAGAGGCCAATTCCATGTACTTTCCAAATCTATAAAAAATTAAGACCATTTTTTTTTCAAATATGAGCACCTAAATTAGAGACCTAACTTCATCTTTAGGCAAATGTGGCCTCATTTTCCAAGGTGCTGATCACTCATAAATCCTGGTGACTTCATGTTGTTTTTTCCCCTCTTCTCATGAAGATTTCAAAGTTCTGTTTTTCTTGCACTTTCTACTGATGTCACTTTGAGGGGAATCACTTAGCTGAATAACTGTTTGAGGGCTGCTAAGAAAGCAAACCCTTATTTCAGAACTGGGTTAAAAGACAAATAATTGCTTAAGGAAGCAGCCTGTACAACAAAGACAGAATATGACTGACAGGAGACATACCGTGTCAATAATGATTTCAGGATTGTTGATCAAAATCTATGCGAGTCTGACTGGCTGACATCCTTAACTTGTAAATTTGTAACTGAGTTGGAGGATTTCACAAAGTAACAGAATAGCATCACATTTTCTGTTTACAAGAGGCTAATGATAATAGTGTATAAAGGTAAAGTTTCATTTGATTATATTTTATACTAAAAGCATTCCTGTATGTGTGCCCATTAATGTTTCAACATTTTCATGCTTCAACCTTGCCATAATATAAACTGGACTTCTTAGGCAGGCTGTTAACTAGATAAAAAATAAACAGTGTGGGCTTTGCAAACCTCTAATGTGCAAAGCCTTCAGGCCCAACTTGAGCTTCTATTTTTAGTAGATGCAGCTTCACCTTCATTTTTACAGTTCAAATCAGAGAGCACTTGCATCTCTCACTTCATGTCATGTATCTGCAAAAGGGAGGCCACCTTTCTGAAAATCTGTCCCTAAAAATTTGGCACGAACATTTAATTAATGAAGATATTATGTATCTAAAGGCAAATTATAAAGAAAAAAGAATGTCAGAGTGCATGTATTTTGGTGTTTAAACAGCCAGGAATGGTTTATGGGGAATAAGTAGGATGATCTAAAATTACTCTGGAAGACGAAAGTCTTCATAATCAAAACCTGGTAGGATTTTTTCCACAAGTAGAAGATTAATGCTGATGACCACACTAATGAGCATTGAACTAATTGAAATATTCTAAAATTGATAAGAATGAAAAATTATCCTGGATCAAACAAGAAATATAATAGCACATGCAATATAAACATCATCATTCAATGAATACGTTTTAAAAAGGAAAACTTTAATATTAAATACCCACCAATATATAGCAATGCTGCTGTTGACAATGTTGAACTATATGTAGGGGTTTGTTCTCCTATTGATGACTGAAAGATTTATGGATCACATCTCATTGATGTTAATTACAGTCTGATGCAAAAGTTCCTGCACAAGGATGGGAAAATAGACCCTTTACACATATAGATAAATTATGACCAGTATTTATGGTGACTTCTCAGGCACTGTCTTGTAAGAAAGGTAGCTGTAATTTGGTTGCCAAGAATAAGTGGCTTTTCATTGGCCACAGCTCATGTTCCTTTAATCTCTTTGAAACATTCTGAAAATAAGGTAGTAGCAAAAAATATTCTAAGCTTAATATAGCTTGGTTTTGATTGCATGCCTCAAATGAATACCATAGCTAGTGAATGATTTATGATTCATTTGGCATTATGTGTCTGTTGAAGGATGAATTCACATTATTGTTAATTAAAGACTATATTTTCATGATCAGAAAGCATTCAGCAACCATCACTGCCAATCAAATGTTTTGACCATAAACACATTTTGGCAATTTGACATTTTGACCATAAACACATTATCAACTTTGCTCATTAACACATTTGAAAAACTTTTCAGACACGTCCATAAACTTTAATACACATTCCTCAGTTCTATAGCAACAGATCAGATGGGTTTCAAAGTCACAGGGAAAAGAAAATCTGAAGCCTGATGAATTTCCTGGAAAAAAATCACAGGTCTAGAGAAGTATACAGTGATTGATATGTGATGCATAGTAGTCAGCACTGATAAGTGATTCCATCCTTTTAATGAACTCTTTCAAATATTCATTTAAAATGTTTAGAGGATTAATGCTCTGAGTGTGATTCAGTGGACTCACTAATCACTCCTGGGGGAATTCTGCGACACTGCTGTACACAGAATTCATGTTCCCCTGCAGATTTCTTTACTTCCTCACAGAAAATGATGGGGAAGCAAAGGGAAGGGATGGGTCAGGGCAAGACAGGGTGGGGGAGGGAAATGGGGGAAAAGGGGTAGGATAGGGCAGGGGAGGGGGATATGGGAGTGTGGGGAGAGGATAGGGGCAGGGGAAGTGAGATAGGGATAGGGAAGGAGATAGTGGGGAGAGGAAGTGGGAGGGAATGGGGAAGAAAAGAGCAAAGGGGAATTGGGAGCTAGTGGGATCCTGGCATGTGGGGTCCCCTCAGCAGCAGCAAGCCCATCAAAAACCCACTCCAACATCCCACCATCCTTCATCTGGACTATTCTAATGAGCCCCCCCTCCCAAACCTCCACCTCCCACTCCCTCAGCTCCTGGCCTCTCCCCACTAAGCCCTCCACCCAGACCCCCCGCAAGCACCATTTCCCCATATTCAGACCCCTCTTGTTCAGCCTCAACCATCTTCACCTGGACCCCCCCTGCAGACTGCCATTGCCCCTGACCCTAGAGCCCCCCAATGAGCTCCCTGTGCATCCAGATTCCCCACTGAGTTGCCCACACCAGATTGTCCCACACAGAATCCTCTTATCCCACATCAGGATCCCCCACACTAAGTCCCTCTACACTTGGATCCTTCTGGGCTGAGTCTGCCTGCCCACACCTGGTGCACCTGGCACAGAGGGGCAGGGCCCCAAGGTGTTTCTGGGGAAGGCCCACTCCTTCTTCTATGTTAGAGTTTGGTGCAACCTCACCGCTGAGTCCATACCCTGGGTAAGGGGGAGTTGCAGGATGATCTCCAACCTCCCGCAGCCAGTGACCTGTGCTCCACACTGCCATGCTGGAACCTCCTTGATTATTTATTCACAAATAAAATTTCCATAATTTTGCAGAATTTTAAAATATTTTGAGCAGAAATTTTAATTTTTGGCACAGAATTTTTAACTTTCTGGCACAGAATTCCCTCAAGAGCAACTACTCATGCTTATAATCAAGCGCCAAAGAATTTTGGTGTAGTAAGTGTGACGGGGCAAGGCCAGATGGCTATGGAAGAGTAGTGGGAGATAGATATATTAGCTCCAGGCTAAACAAATCCCTGGTACCAGGATAAATGAAATGGCAGCTGCTCCAGGTCAATTAAGACACCTGGGGCCTGGAAGAACTTTCCAGAAGGCAGGGAGAAGGCTAGGTTGATTGAGAAACCTGAAGCTAATGAGGGGCTGGATCAAACTAGTTAAAAGCCTCCCAGTCAGTCAGGTGGGTGTGCATGTCAGGAGCAGTGGGAAGAAGTTGCGTGGTTGGAGAGGCTGAGTAGTACACACCATATCAGGCATAAGGAAGGAGGCCCTGAGGTAAGGGTGAAGTGGAGCTTAAGGAAGTGATGGCTGCTGTGGGGGAAGTAGCGCAGGGAATTGTACATGTCATGTTTCTAAAAGGTCAGCTACCAAAGCTGATACTATTAGTGTCCCTGGGCTGGAGCCCTGAGTAGAGGGTGGGCCCGGGCTCCCCCCCCCCACCTTTGCTCCCTGATTAATCACTGAGACTGGGAGACAACAGAGACTGTGCAAGGAAGGATAACTTCTCCTCACCTCCCTCGCTGGCTTATGATGAAAATGGCTCAGTAGACTGTGACCCTTGCCTCTAGAGAAAGAAGGGTTACGTGGAGGGTCACAGTGAGCCTCTGAGGCTAGTGAAATCCGCCAGGAAACGCGGGACCCACGGAGTCAAGGACAGAGTTTTGTCACATAAGTTATTAGACTTTAAAACTATCCATGTGCACTACTGTTAAGAAATATCATAAGGGCACATAACATACTTTTGTCCCACCCACCAATGCTGATTAAAAGTTGAGAATCAAAC
Organism: Dermochelys coriacea; assembly: GCF_009764565.3. NCBI lineage: Eukaryota > Metazoa > Chordata > Testudines > Dermochelyidae > Dermochelys > Dermochelys coriacea. Next base: position 105,824,056 of record NC_050071.1, read on the forward strand.
AGATCTTTCCTTTATTATTTCTAATGGAAGAGCTTCTACTGGATTTACTTTTATTTTTGATGTACATAAAGTAACAAAAGACATACTGTAAACTCTTTGGGGCTTTTAGCTCTGTGTTCAGTGAAAAGCACAATCCTGGTCCATGCCTGGGGCTCCTAGGCATTACGGGAATACAAATAAATAATTATAGTTGAGTGGTGCTATTTACACAGATATATGATGTATCATAATTTTCATCCTAAATCCTTGTTTTCATGGGGTTACAATTTAGGCTGTTGAAATCTATCACAGGATGACTCAATCTTGAAAAAATAAAATAACAGCTACAGAACTATTAGAGAAGGATATTACTGTTCAGTGTGTCAGAGAGCTGGGATCTTCTGGTGAACCACCCTGCTAGCAGGTGTTGGAGTCCCACTGTGACATATTGATTCCTGCTGATTCACCATGGCAGGTGTATCTCTTTCATCTTCAACACAGATAGAAGGGAAATAAGAATGGTCCTATGGGCAGAGGAATCTTATGTCTGGGGCTGAGCACTTCTCACAGGGAAAGGCCCTAGGAACAGTCAAAGCCTGGGGAGAAGACTTGGGCTGAAGCCTATGTTGCTGTTTTGTTAAAAAAAACTGAACTCCAGGAAAGGGGGAGCTTTGATCCTACTCTAAGTATGTTAACTTTTGGGGAGAACATAAGGATGGGAATGGCACATGCTTACTTCTATAATACACCTGTCCTTTCCCTTCAGACAGATGGATGTCTGACGCCTCCACTCTTATCATAATTGTAACTTTTCCAGATATAGTGTTACTTTTTGAAAAAATATTTTAAGTAAATAAGGTTACAGATTATGGGCCAAATTCTCAGCTGATATCAATTAGTGTAGCCCTGCGGTCTGATTCTGAGCTTCTGTTCTTACTCTACTTAGTCCAAGATGTTTTTTTTTCCTCTCATACCAGGCTACAATAATGGGGAACACCATTTTGATGGTCCCAGAGAATACTGGATGTTGTTGGATAAGATAGTGTGTGTCTTAGCAGCCTTTCCGAGAGAAATTTCTGGTTAATGCCCTCTGAAAATAAAGAAGGATCAATATCACCATTAGCCACCCCATACTGCAAAGTCCAGAATTATATGTAGTTTTCCCATTTCACTGCTTTCTTTGATGCCATTATGCCATCTGGCCAGAAAAATTATTTAGCACTGAATCAGTTTTGTCTCTGTTACTTTCTCAGGATAAATATTTACATTTGAGCTGTGTCCAAATTCTTGAATATAAGCAAGAGAATTGGTGGGAAAAGATGTCTCTCTCTCTCTCTCTTTTCAGTTCAGGACAAATGAAGCAGAAAGTCTGTGCAGAAGTGGGAAAAGAGGCTTCTGCAAACAGAGTTTTCTTTGCAAAATATCAAAAATTCAAGGACTTTGTAGTAAACAAAAAAGGTTCAACAATTAGAGTTACTTTTAAATAGAAATGGGTGAATTGTCCAACTAAAGTTCAATGACTTTATCCTGTTACTTTCACATTGGTTAAGTAATGCTGTTTTATCCAATATTTGTTATATGTTATATTAACATATCATTACTCATAGCATATTCCTTGGTTATCGATATGTAAAACTATGGTACACACTGTACATTATGAATTGTTATGTACTCTGCGTATATATCTCAGTCTTAATTCATAACTGTGAGTGACTAGGTTTAGAGAGAAACAGACATTTTATTGAATTCTTTGCTTCATCCATTCAAAGAAGCAGAATCTTTACTAAATTTTTAAATTATTCTGTGAAATATACTAGATGAAGAAGGTACAAAATTCAGATTTGAGTTGCCAAATAATTGAAAGTAGAGTATTGTAAAGTGCATGTAAAGTATTCTATCCATTAATATTGTATTGTTCTGATAGGAAGGTGGGAGGTTTAAAGAAAAAAAACCTGTGGTTTGGAAGATCTGGCTTGTATTTCTGGCTCAGCATAAATTTATTGTGTTGCCTTGGGTAAGTCTGAATTATCTGTGTCTCAATTTCTGCATAGTCAAAATTGGGAAAATACTTTTTTACCTTGCTACAGTATGGTACAGCTTAGTTTATAAATGTTTGCAAAACAACTTTGAGATGCTCATATGGAAGATGCTCCAGAAGGTCAATATTCTGGTATTTTAGATAACTCAAGTAATTGGTGTAGCCTGCAATGAGCCTCAAAGCCCAAAACTAAAGGAATATTACTGATTTTCATGATTCTCATTTGCTATTTATCTTCTTGAAAGTTGGAGCAAGAACATATGTAAACATATGGCCAGCGACAGTACAATAAATATGTAAAATCAACACTGACATAATCTCTGCAATACTGCATATCACCACTGAAATAATCTTTTCACTGTTTGCCATATGGAACTCTATGCCAACAACACATCACAAATTAGAACTGAAGGTGAGGGGCATATCACGATGACATTACAAGTAGAGTTTGTCTAAACTCGCATAACGAAGGCCAAATTCTGAGACTATGCTTCATTCAGATGAAATTTCTGGTGGATGTGTGTGCATTCCAAGGATAATTATATCTTGATGGATCTCTAGGATTTTTGGATGAGTTTCTTATGAACCTGGTGTGACAAAGTTCCTCCTCTATGTTGGTGGGTCTTGCGCTTATTGGCGGATTTGCTCGCCTTGGAGCTTCCCGGCAGCCCTCAGCTTGGCTGTTTTTCTGAACCCACAGTCCAGGTCGACTCCTCCTCTGTCTGACCAGGACTTGGGAGGTTTGGGGGGAACCCGGGCCTGCCCTCTACTCCGGGTTCCAGCCCAGGACCCTGTGAAATGCAGCTGTCTAGAATGTCACCTGGAACCGCTGTGTGACAGCTACAACTCCCTGGGCTACTTCCCCATGGCCTCCTCCCAACACCTTCTTTATTCTCCCCATAGGACCTTCCTCCTGGTGTCTGATAATGCTTGTACTTCTCAGTCCTCTAACAGTCCGCGTTCTCACTCTCAGCTCCTAGTGCCTCTTGCTCCCAGCTCCTCACACGACACCACAAACTGAAGTGAGCTCCTTTTTAAACCCAGGTGCCCGCATTAGCCTGCCTTAATTGATTCTAGCAGCTTCTTGATTGGCTGCAGGTGTTCTAATCAGGCTGTCTGTCTTAATTGTCTCCAGAAGGTTCCTGATTGTTCTGGAATCTTCCCTGTTACCTTACCCAGGGAAAAGGGACCTACTTAGCCTGGGCTAATATATCTGCCTTCTATTACCCTCCTGTAGCTATCTGGCTCGACCCTGTCACACTGGATATAAACAGGGTTTCTATTTCTGCATGTTATTCCATCCAGACCAAAGATCAACATTTTGACCTTACATGGCACAATGCCTCATTCTGGTTTTCAAAAGCATAATGGATTCATAGTCATTTCATTACCTGAAATAGCACTAAGCATGAACAGTGTTATCTAAAGTTGGTCCCAATGTATATCTGAGAGAGTTAGGAGGACAAGACACACGGAAAGTCAATGGGATTTATTTTCTTTTGAAAATCCCACTCTGTTTGTTTACATTTTTCAGAGTCCAGATAACTACTCCTGATACCCAATACACTTAATAAGATCCAGTTCAGCCCATATAAAGTTAAGTTTCCCTCCCCTGCTCTTTAACACATGTAAGCAGTAATTAATTTAGTAAGAACACAAATTCTCCCTCATCCCAAACTATTGGCTTCCCTAGTTCCAAATGCTTAATATCTTTCTAGTCAATGAATTTATTTCCCTTATCTTCATTTTAGAGTGCATGTCTACATACAGATAGACCAGGGGTCGGCAGCCTTTCAGAAGTAGCGTGCCAAGTCTTCATTTATTCACTCTAATTTAAGATTTTGCGTGCCAGTAATACATTTTAACATTTTAGAAGGTCTTTCTCTATAAGTATATATTATGTAGCTAAACTATTGTTGTATGTAAAGTAAACAAGGTTTTTAAAATGTTTAAGAAGCTTCATTTACAATTAAATTAAAATGCAAATCTTATCAGTTTAGTGCAGTGGTTCTTAACCTGGGGTGCACACACCCCCAGCTGGTGCGAGATGCCCTTTCTGGGGGTGTGAGACATGCAAGAATTTTTTAGGAGGTAAATCATCAAAAACACAAATTAAGCACAGGCACATAAGTACAACTACTTTGTTTCATCAAACCTATGTATTTATTAACATTATACATTTTTAACCATTACTGTAATATACAAAATTTTTAAGTTTTCAAGTTTTTAAGCTAATTGTAGTGTATTTTTGATAAGGGGTGAGAGAACATATTTTAAGGACTCCAGACCATCAGCAGGCTGAGCGGGGACAGGAATAGTGTATTAAATTGCTCCCCATAGGAATGTGCTACTTACAGTGTACTACTTACAGCTGCCAGTCCTGATGCTCTGAGCAGCATGGGAAGGGGACGGGGAACAGGGGTGGGAGTCCTAGGGGGCCTGTCAGAAGTTGGAGGTGTGGATAGGGGTCAGGGCATTCAGAGGACAGGGAGCAGGGGGGGTTGGATGGGGGGGATCCTGGGGGGGCGGATAGGGTTGGGGGGTTCCAGGAGGGGGCAGTTAGGAGACAAGGAGAAGGGGAGGTTGGATGGGTTGGGATTATGAGGGGGGCAGTCAGGGGGCGGGAAGTGGGCCGGCTGTTTGGGGACCCACAGCCTTCCCTACCCTGGTGTAGTGTATTAAATTTCTCCCTGTAGAAATGTGCTACTTACAGTGTACTGCTTAGGGCTGCCAGTCCTGGTGCTCCGCAAGTAAGAGATTCCTACAGGGAGAAATTTTAATACACTACACTGGCGTACAGAACCCCAGACCGGCGGCAGGGCCAGTCTGGAGTTCTGTCCACCAGCTCCTGCCAGCTGAGGTCTCGGCTGCTGGCCCCGCTCAGCCCGCTGCCGGCCTGGGGTTCCGTTCACCACGGCTGGCAGCAGCGTGCCAGTAAAAATCAGCTTGTGTGCTGCCTTTGGCATGCATGCTGCAGGTTGCCGACCCCTGAGATAGACACCTGTATATATTGTGGTAACATTATCATTATAATTTCTAAATATATTATTACACAGTATTTACATTTTCTTAAATTTCACACTTTTATATATCATCCAGGCTCTAGGATTTATACAAATATATCATTGAGAGACTAGGATTCTATTATTTGGCTGTGACAGGAGTAGGTTGAAACATAGTGGTCCATATATATGTCCATATATGAATTTGGATAGACCTGATGGAACTATTTTTTGTAGTTTTTCCTAAATTGGCATACACATAAAATTTCCTTTTCTCATTTACTATTGTTTCTACTTTTCTTCTCCCTCTTTCTATAGCCCTTGTCCTATACATGAAGCCTTACCCTACGATATAAGCATCTCTCTGTGTTGCTGACATGCTAGCCTTTGGGTCAGCTGATAGGGGAGTGGCAGAATTTACAAAGCTGGTGTCCATCTCTCCATAGATAGACAGATTTGTCAGCTTGTTACATCAAGGACAAAACTAAGTGAGGTTTGGTGTTCTTTAGCTTTTGTATGCTCTTGCTACATCACATCTGTGTAGTCAAGAATATGTTCTGCAATGGTCAAAATTTTTATTTAAAAATAGTCAAGAAACCCTTTTGCTAAAATTAGGATCTGTAATAATAACATTGGACTCAATTTATTCTGTTGGGGGTTTTTTGGACTGAAGCAAATGACTTTTTGTGAGTTTTATCAGGAAATAGTCCATATTAGATGCTTACACATATTGAAGGAAAGACCATTTAGCCAAAGCAAGGTCAATTATTTCCTAATAATAAGAGTTTGCTCTGATACATAGTTCTTTTATCAGAGGATCTCAAAATGCTTTACAAACACAAATGAACTAATCCAAACCAGAATCTCCTTAAATAAGGTAGTATTTTTACATCCATTTTACAGAGGAATAAAATAAGGCATGATGACTTGCTCAAGTTCAAACAGTGTAAGCTGATCTGCTCAATATCAAACAGCAAGTCAATGTTGCAGCTGGGAGTTCTAAAGACACCAGGAGTTCTAAATCTCAAACCTTGCTCTGATTGCGATTATTATTACATCTACTTACAAAGGGCCTATCACCATAACATCTGGGTATCATTTACATAATGAAAGTGATAACAGATAGTATTTTCCTAAAGTAAGAGGAAAAAAACACTCTGCCTTTATCTACTTCATTGAATTCAATTAATTGAAAAAAAACGGGACCTTAGAGGGACAACCAAATAGGGCACCAGCTGCCAAGGGGATTACAAAGCCATATTTGACTTCCATCACACTCTACAATTGGCACTATTCAGGCTCTGCTTGAACTCAAGGGCACATTCTAGAGCTAAGATTTTACTTCTGGAGATATCATATGCATGGCTCCCATGAGTTCAGCTCCAGGAAATAACAGCCAAAGTCTCTCCAAGGTTTCCAGCTACGATTTTAGTAGTTGGAGCAAGTAGTCTCTAATATAACCCTTTAGAGTGTTACAGATAATAATCAAGATCTTAAATTGTATCTGGAAGTGAACTGACATCCAGTGCAAACTACAGAGCATGGGTATAATCTAAAAATATCCATCTTAAAAGAAGGAGGTAAATCACATTCTGTGATTTCCAACAGTAGCCCAGTACAGCCCACTACAATATTTTAGACTAGAAGTAACAAACAAATGTCTTCAGAATGTGGTGAGATCTGAGTTTGAGAATTAAGAATGCAAATTGTTGGCTTGATGAAAATAAAGGAAGGAAAGTCTACCCTGTGAATTCAGGGGCAGAGGTAAATCCAGTAAGGATCACAGACAGTGAACCAGCTGTCTAATCAACAGCTGGAACCACAGCACACTGAAACGCATCCTTTGACAACAAACACCTCCTCCATTTGATCGAAACTGAAACTTAACCTTATCAGTTTGAATCTAGGTCATTCCATTATCTTCATCATCCACAGGGAGAGCCTTATCATCCAGATTTGATGAAAAGGAGACCTATAGCTGGGCATCACCCTTGTATTGACATTTGGTAGTTTTATTCCTGACCATCTCACATAGAATAAGAGGGGCAACAAGACAGAATCTTGTGGAATCCCACAAATGAGCCTGCTGTGCAGATGAGAACCTGCCTCTCATTTTAGTAGAGAACATTCATAACCATGGTGAGATCAACTGTAATATAATAATTTTGGAGTTTTCATTTTCTTACTACTGTCAAAAAGTATTCCTGCCAGCTCTGAGGGGCAATGAAATTCTTAATTTCAAAGTCAGGTAGAACATTGTTTCTGAAGCCATGTAATGAGAGTTAATGGGGAAAGATTTTTAAAAGCACAAAGGGAAATTAGGCATCCAACTTGTATTGCAAGTCAGTGGGAGTTGGGCACCTTTGCCCCACCTCACACAACAACTACTAATATATAATTAATGCACATTTAAATACAATTTTTAAAGAAAATTATACAGAAAAATCTAGACCAATGGATGGACAAACGAGTGTCATGGGCTGAGGAAGCCTGGGCTGGAAAGTAAAATAAGCACAGCTGCAATACAGAGGGTGGCTGCACTTTCTGTAAAGCAGATATTGCTCCCTTATCTCTGTGTAATTGATAGGGAGAGGAAACATGACTGATTGGGACGGTAATAAGACCAGGTTAATCTGAAGCCAATATTCTTTTCCTGGGGAAGTTGTGGTAGGGGAGCATAGCAACTAAAAATCAGAGCTCAAGCCTGTAGCAAGCTTGTTTATGGCTTTTGTTTATGTTTATTATATTGTTTATCTTTCTAGAGGATGCTTAATAAATAAGCCAAATCCAAGATATTTACAAAACATTGCCAGTGATATGATAAATGAGGTTACTTTAGTAACCAAATAGTTGATTCTGCAGACAGCAGATACACAATGTATTTTAAAATACCCAAGAATGTCTGTGTATACATACATCTAAACACGCGCAAGAGAAAAGTGCAAAACATGCAAAGCTCAATGCATTATATTCATTTTGAATCCTCTTAGTCAAAGCAAATGGTTGCTGTAGTTACTATCCCATAAGGGTATACTAATTTTTCACTTATGCAAATCTCTGTACTGCTGTTGGTTGAAGACATATAATTTGAATAATGACTGTACTCCTTTTTCTCAATAATCATACAGTGAGTATGATTATGCCTCTTCTCTGCTCTCAGAAAACCCCTTCCATCTGTTCACACGGCCATCTCAATGTTTGGTCCAATCCTGGGCCTGTAACTTCCGCCTAAGCGCAGGTATTACATATCATTTTTTTTAAATGAATTACATTTGATGGGGAGGGAGAGATTGCTTTTCCCTCAAGAGGAAAGGAGAGGTATAGTGAGAAGAGAAAATTGGGGTTAGGTGGGCAGGTTGCTTGCAGTTCAGACATTGATTGTTGTCATCAGAATGATGGGGAGTTCTGAAGACAATAAGTAATCACAGAAGACAGATTCCCAGGAGCCAATCAGAGTGTAAGAATGAGAAGATACCATTATCATATGGAAATGTGCTAACATTTTCAAAGAGCCTATCTGACTTGGGGGTCTATGTCCCATTTACATTGAACCTAAGCTGAAAAGTCACTGAATATTTTACCCAATAACTTGAGGGTGCTCCCTGATAACTCAGTGAAAACCAGATCCCATTTTGCTGGCATACAGTTATTACCTTGTAAGAAGATAGTATTCTGTTGCTATCATTTAAATAGGAAGCATGGACACATCTTTCTTAAGGTTTATGCCCTGCAGCATGTTTACTGTCCAATGTTTCAGGATGTAGCCATTTTTAAAACCTAGCTGTGCTGCAGTAAAGAAACCCGTTATGTTCTTTGCATATTGACACATTGGGCAATACCTGATGTTTTTGAAGGGCATACTATAATTTGGAATTTCCTTTGCCACAAAAGTATACTTTGCAGAATACATGAATAAAGTACCATATATTACTGAGATTTGATCTTTGCAACTAATTTAAGAGCTAGTTAACCGAAGCTTTAGGCATTATATGGATCTTTTATAACGACATGGGATGCTACCATTCAGTTTAATTCATGCACCATAAGAGGACATCATTTTGCACTGCCATCACTAGGTTAACTTCACCGCTGATTGTGGGCTTCCTTAGAAAGCTAAAGAACATTGCTTTTCCTGCTCTGTTGGGGGCACCATTAATTATAGTAAAAAAAACAAAGTTATCCCTTTGTGGCTGTAGTTTCAGGATGCTGTCAGAAACAGAACATAGTACCAGAGTCTATCTAGGGACTGATTCTGATCTCACACTGGTGTAAATCAGGAGTAACTTCATTGATTTCCAAGCTGCCACAGTGTGAAAATGGTGACAATGAGATCAAAATCAGGAGCTTAATCTAGAAAAGGTTTTCATCTGCTGCATAAACATAGTCTCTCTTGGAAGGGATTAGAGGCTATCTTGTTAAACATGTTCTATGTGGTCCCAACATGTGTATGCAGTGTAGGAGGGGCAGACAAAAGATGTCTCTCCACACCTCTTTGTGTGGCCCTTATAGGGACTAAAAGATGCTTAGGGACTGTTCCACTCCTACTTCCAAGGGCGTTATATGGTGCTCCAAAGGAGTGGGGAGCAGGCAAGGTTCTGGTTCCATCCACATCCTTAATTCACTGATCTTCTTCCACAGAGCCGGCCTCATAGGTAAATGGGACCACTTCTTACTCTGGGCTGTACCCAACGGGCACATTTTAGCCCACAGAGTTAGATAGGGCCCAGTCTGGCAAGATGAGGTGTTGCACGTGCTCAACTCCCACTGATGAAACGGGGATACTGTCAAAGTCACTGTCAAAGTAAACGGAGATTCTATGTGTGCTTCTCTATCACTTTTACAAGTTCTTCATCACTTTTGAAACTATCCCAAATTGGGCAGTGGCTGAGGGTTGATTGGTCCATAAGTATGCCTGTGCTTCAATCTGATCCTAAGCTCTGGATTTTAATAAAAAGCTGAGTTGGAAATTCCTACAATTCAGTTCTGTAGCAAGCTCGTAGCAGCACATGCTCTTTCCAATCAGAGCTGGGTGTCTCTTAAAGCCAATGTAAATTGGACGTAAACCTCTCACAGCTCTATGGCCTTAGTCTGCAGTGATACATTCTCCAGCATCTGAGAAAGAGAACAGTGTACTTCCCTGAGTGAAGTAGTGAGCACTGAGTAAGTAAGGACAGCAATTGGCGCTTCCAGGGGGCGAGGCACCTCTGTTAAGTGAACAAGCGAGTGCCTCCTAGGGATTTAGGGGGTATGGTTAATTATTAACATCAGCCAGTGCAATTCCCTGCAATCTTGAATGTACATTTTAAAATTCAGATCCCAGAAACATCTGTATAGGTGTGAGAGAGCCTCTGTGTGGGGTCCCGGGGGGAGCTTGGGGGCAGGGACGGGGTCACTGAAAAATTGGTGCATTTACTAATGTACTCTGTACCAGCACTGAATAAGAAGTACTTCACCATCAAAGTAAGTATAGCTGGAGAATATGGAGTAAGAAATAAAAACTCTATTTAAACTGTTTTTATGCATATATTTGGAACTCTATCCCTAGCTGTATTTGTCGCTTGAGACTGGTAAATAAAAACAGCACCAAATTTTCATTTCTTTATAGAGAAATTTTTATATACTCAATTTCACTGTTTAGTTGATAATCAGTTGTATTTTCTACTCAATGCACTACAATGAGGACATCATCTTCTTGCATTACTCTGTGTGGGTGCTCTCAGGAATGCTTTTTCTCCGGCCTGCACCAGGATGTTTATTAGTGACAGCTGCAGCAATGCTGAAAATGAACAGCAGCAGAAGGCTTTTGCACAGAAAAGAAGAGCAGGGGTATGGGCTGATGAAAGGGCAGGAAAAGGGGGGGTGGAAATTGGACCTGGGCCCTGAGCGTGGGACCTCCCCAAAACATCTGTAATGTCTGTGTAAATAAAGTGAAATGGATGAGGGAGAGGTCCCAGAAAACATGATGTCCTGGGGCCCCAAATGTCTCTTTTCAGAGTAGCAGCCGTGTTAGTCTGTATTCACAAAAAGAAAAGGAGTACTTGTGGCACCTTAGAGACTAACAAATTTATTAGAGCATAAGCTTTCGTGAGCTACAGCTCACTTCATCGGATGCATTTGGTGGAAAAAACAGAGGGGAGATTGATATACACACACAGAGAACATGAAACAATGGGTTTATCATACACACTGTAAGGAGAATGATCACTTAAGATAAGCCATCACCAGCAGCGGGGAGGGAAAGGAGGAAAACTTTTCATGGTGACAAGCAAGGTAGGCTATTTCCAGCAGTTAACAAGAATGGACACAAATCAGACGTCAAGAATTATAACATTCAAAAACCAGTTGGAGAACACTTCAATCTCTCTGGTCACTCAATTACAGACCTAAGAGTGGCTATCCTTCAACAAAAAAGCTTCAAAAACAGACTCCAATGAGAGACGGCTGAATTGGAATTAATTTGCAAACTGGATACAATTAACTTAGGCTTTAATAGAAACTGGGAATAGATGAGTCATTACACAAAGTAAAACTATTTCCCCATGTTATTTCTCCCCCCCACCCCACCCCCCACTGTTCCTCAGATATTCTTAGGTTTCAGAGTAGCAGCCGTGTTAGTCTGTATTCGCAAAAAGAAAAGGAGTACTTGTTAGTCTCTAAGGTGCCACAAGTACTCCTTTTCTTTTTTCAGATATTCTTGTTTCTTTTTGCAAATGTCTCTTGACAGCTGAAGCCTCAGCATGTTTATTGATGTTACTCATGGACCAACTCATGACATCTGTCTTAACTTCTGCTGAGGAGCAGAAAAACACTTTATAAAACTGATGTTTCAAAATTAGTCAATTTATAATGTTCAAAGTGACAATATCTATTTACAGGCTTAAGGAAAGCAATGTTAAAAGGCATGCCATTGGACTATTAAAATAAACAGTGACAGGAAAAGTTTATTTTGTCAATGAGAGAGAAGAGACTTTGCTGAAATATCACCTCCACTCCTGTTTTCTTATTTCAGTCTATAGTATTAACCTCATTCTTTCTATTCTGCAGGCTACATGTTGATTCAACAGTAGAGCTGGGCAAAACTCAAAATTTGATTTAATTCTGAATCAAAGGTAAAGAAAATATATTGAAATTTCCTGTGAATTTTTTGTTTTATTTAGTTTTGTTTTCATTTTGGGTTAATCAGAACATTCTATTTAAACAAAATCCAAATTTTCATTCCTTAAGTGCATGATTATTAAGAAATAATCACACACCCTACTGAGCTTTATCAATTTAAAAAGAAGCTGCAACACTGCTAATGTTCAGTGTTTCTTGTTTTGTATCGCACATCGGGGGCCGGATTAAAGAAGAATCCCGAGATTCAATTATACTAAGACCCCGCCTATTTTGTTCTTCAATAGAGTTGCATCTTTACCATGCAACTCTATGACCTGAGGGACAGTCAAGACTGAACTACTAGTATTAATTTAGTAATATTGCCTCTGGGCATTTACCACATCCTTAATGCTACATGCCAAACATTTTTCTTAAATTAAAGCAGGGACCAATAATATTTCTCTTTGGTCACTAATGCAGGATTAGCACTTAGAAAAAATTGCTTCTCCCAAAAATATTTGTGCAAATTATCCATTTTTTTATTTTTCTAAATTCTGGCGGGATATGAAATATAAAGACTTAAAATGTGGGTGTTCATTAATGAACCATTTCCCCGCTCAGGTTTTTGCTGTGTCATTGAGTATTAGCAATGCAAAACTTCAGTCAGTTCACAAACATTTAAGAAGTGGATATTTTTATCTTCACCAAGATTCCCTCAGTTAAGAAAGATTGTTGAGTTCTCTACACCTGCTCAAATCATAAGCAGTTTCTCTTTTCATGTTCAAAAAGGGGTAAAAATGGCACAATTAAAATGCATAAAATACTAGACTCTTCACCCTCCCCCCATTCAAGTTTAAGTCCAATATTTTCTCTACTTTACCTAATGGAAACAAGAATGATTAAATCAGCAGCATGGGATACTTAACAGTTTGTCAACTGCAGGCACAAGTCAGTGGTGGTACAATAGTCACTTTTTTGTGTTTTCTGAAATGATTAACAAGTATTTCAAATACTCATTATCAAAAGATACTAAAAACTGATACATTTGGTGACACAACTGCTCTGAAATCAAGTTATTCTGATTGTGGTCTTACTCATTCTTTCCCACTCCACGTCAGCATTATTACAGGAATCCTCTCTTCTCATACCACTTGATCGCTCCAGTTCTAAATTTTCAGGTGGTATACAATTATAGCAGCTCTCAAAATAGCCACTAAAATCCACTCAACATAGAAATGAAGGGAAAGGGTCTGAAGGTAATCAGAATAATGAGATGTAATGACATTTCATGAAACATCAGGATAGAAATCAATTTTATACATAATGGTAATCTGCTTATATCCCTGATGGCTCTTAAACTCTCAGACATTAAAACAGTTACCAATCCCTTGAACCAGCAAGTGTATTTTGGCACCAAAGAATTAAAACTGCAAGTCTTGATCCTCAGACCAGTATAATTTCTGGTGCTTGAATTGGAATGTTGTCACAGTTGCTAAGATCAAAAATTGATCTATATATTTTTTTCCACATACCTACTTGCAAAGTCTATTTAATTGATTGTGCGCACTGCTATTGCTTCCTTCAGTGATTTTTTTTTGTATTAAAAAGTAGTTGCTAGTCAAGCTAGTATGTTAACACTCATTAGCAACAAGCTAGCACAATGACAAAACCAGGGGACACACATTATAGAAGAAAACCTATTTTAATAAGAAAACAAATATCAGTTTCAAAATTACAAAGGACTATTATAGATTGAAAAAAATGAAAAAGATTTTAAAATAATGAAAATATCTATCTAGTGTTCTCATTATCATGATATAACTGCCAGTATGACTGATAATAATAACAAAAATAAAAAAATGTCAAATCTAGATGGGAACATTAAATAATTATACTTATAATAATAATTTACAGTTTTGAAACATGGGAACTAAAGGAATAAATTCACACACACAAAAGTATTTTAAAACTATATACATTTTTTACTCCACATTTAAACAAAATTACTTGTCTCTGTTTTCAAACGGTGATTATCCGGCCTCTGTCCCTAACACTAATAATTCTGACAGATCGGATATTCTGCTGGTGACAGGGACTGTCCAGATGATTACAGCTCAGGGTAGATTTAATCTCCTCACTGTCTTCATAGTCTCAAATGAAAGATTCTGAAGTTTCTTGCTTCTGACTTATTCAGGATGAATGGGTGAATAATAAATTACCCTTTCCTTGTTTTTAACTAGAAAGGCAGCAGGATTAGCTCTAAAGATCTCCTATCAATGCAGCTCACTTTGATGCATACCCAAGTTTACTAACATAATCCAAATACTATGGAGCTAAAGCTCATCCTATTTAGAGGATTAAAAATAATTAAAAGTGTATTAATATATATTCCCATTTGGTGCCTACACAGTGGTGTGGTAGCTGTAGGTTACAAATGAATCAACATCCAGGAAGGGCTCATTCCACTGATGATTAAGGATACTGGAGCGTGAAAGTGCTCACTCTTCCGGGAGAAAGGTATTGTTGGTTAGAAATAGAAGCACTGTGCACTGGCGAGAAAAAAATGTTAGTCACACTGCTCTCTGCACTTTGGGCAAGAGGAAATGGACAAAAGGCAACTGTAAAAATAATGAGAGTAAACAAAGGGATACATGAGGAAATGAACCAGGCTGGGGGTTTTACTCTGACCATGACAAATTAAAAATCTTTAGAAAGCATTATCTGAACAATATACTTTGATTTATGTGGTAGTTATACTAAGACAAGTTGATTAAATTAGACTTTCCATTACTCTGCAATACTGCTGCATATGCACAGGCAGCTAAGCAAAATACTTCATCAGCACATATGGAGATGCCAAAGTGGCTGAGTGATTTGTGGACATTTACCATTATGAAATCCTTTATTATAAGTTGAAGGCAGGTATAAACTGCAGTTCACTATATCAGGGGCTTTATTAATGTTGGCACATTATAAATACATTCTACTACTTTGCACAATTCGGTAAGAATATAATATGAAAATAGACCCTGCAAAAATCTACATGGGATTGTTATTTACAATTATCACATTTCCCTTTACCTTGAAATGTCAATTAGAGCAAAGTTAAATGTTTGATTTAAATTTATAGTTGCTTTTAAATGTGATTAATCTAGTCTCTGAGGAATTTATTTCCTGAAAGTTGCAAGGGGAAAAACACGCTTCTCAGGAAACTGCATGTGTTTTGATTATTTTTATGAAAGATGGTTTGATTCTGGTGTTTTTCTCCATAGATCTGTTGGTAGGATCTCATGGGTGCTGAGACTGAATGCCTCCTTTAAGGTGTTATATGTCCTCAAATTTTATTGAACAACAATTGGGAGGGAAATAGTTTTCTTGTCCCATGACAATTTTTGAGATATCAAAATAGTTTCTTATCCTAAAACTTTTGCAAACAATTAATCTGAAAAAAAGAGAGATTGGGTTGATCAAGATGTTTTGTTTAATAATTTCGAAATACTTTGCTTTGAGTTTGAATTTTTAATTTAAAAAATAGAATAAATAAAAAGTTTTAAACAAAAAGTTATTTAAAAAAGTGAAACTTCTTGATTCTAAAATGTCAAAACAGGACATTCTGACAACTTTGAATCTTTGC
This sequence comes from Dermochelys coriacea, assembly GCF_009764565.3. Taxonomy (NCBI): domain Eukaryota; kingdom Metazoa; phylum Chordata; order Testudines; family Dermochelyidae; genus Dermochelys; species Dermochelys coriacea. Next base: position 105,839,804 of record NC_050071.1, read on the forward strand.
TTTCACAAACTTTTTAATTGAGATAGTCACTGAAATCGACCCATTTCCACAGTTTCATTTTTGACCAATCAGCATTTTATGACAAAACAAGTTTTGTCAAAAAATTCCTAATCAGTTCTACATTGAACACAGAATGCCTGTATCAATCTCTTGAGCAATCCTGTGATCATAATATCATTGCTCTTACCCCCACTTCCCTCTTCTGTTGTCTTCTCCTGTTATTCTTGTCTTAACTCTGACTCCGATCCTGCATTGTGATTTACACAGTGCACTGCTACACTCTCGCAGATCTGGACTGAAGTCTACAGGGTTCCAGGAGGGCACAGCAGTCTGTCCACCTGCATAGATCTCAATGCATGATTAGGCCTTTGATTATAAGATCTTTGGGTGCAGGAACTCTTGGTGAAATCCTGGATCTGCTGAAGACAACTTGCCATTGACTTCAACAGCTCCAGAATTTCGCCCTCTGTCTGTATTTGTTTAGTAAAATGCCATGCATACATATGGCTCCATGTAAGTTAAAATAAAAATAATCTCTGGGAGATAAAGACATTTAGGACATCATAGGGGGTTCTCAGTGTATCCTTGAAGGATCAGCCCACAAAGAATATCAAAGAAAGAAGGACTTTTTCCTTGATTGAAATAAAATAAAACTCAACATTATTGACTGTTAAAACCTGTGCTTCTAAAAGCACTTTTATCCAATATCTATTAAAAAGTTAAGGACTGTAAATTTAGAAATATGACAATCTGATTTTATAGGTGTTTAAAACCCATAGGATTCAACATTAGAAAAATGTAGGTGTATTCTTGCAATCTGGCTGAATTACCAAAGATTTGTTAGTTCTTGTTGTTATTGTGGATTTGTGGTTGATTAGTTGTTTTTTGTTTTTAATTGGGAGCAGGAAAAAATACCTGATATTGAGTCAAATGTCTTGGCTACAAGCAGAGTCTTTGCTGTTCTGTGTTGTTCTCGCTCTCAGCAGTAACACTGATCTAACTGATCACCTCAGTTCTTCTAGCATGACACTGTTTCTGTATACTCTGCATCTGCTGTACTCACAGTAAGTTTGGTACTTCAAATACTCTCAGAAATGTGTCAGAATTGGAGCTGATTAGATGAAACAGTGATGATGGAAGACATACGCCCCTCGCCATTTGGAGGCTGCTAATCCTTTGAAATTACTCCCCACACCTGGAATGATTACTTTCTCACCCGTTTTATGCAAATGCCTCCTGTGTAAACATTTACCCTCATCTCTGATTTCTCAAGTACTGCTAAAAACACCAACATGCAGCTTCATTGAAACTCCAGGATTCTGATATGTATTAGCAGAAAACACTTGGTATATTATCAGTAGCATTTTAAAAAAAATATAAATGGCATGAAAGTCCAAATAAAAATGCAGACTACCACAGTCCTTTTTCAGACAGAAATACCATTTTTAGCATTTTTATTGCAATGAGCAAAGCAACATTAAATACCAAGAAGTGATCTATATAAAATACATATTTCACCTGCAAGTGATATTTTTATTACCTCTTTAGTTAACAAGGTTATTGTTCCACATTCCAACTCAGGTTTATGGCAATAGTTATAACGTCAGTTGTTTATGAATCATGGGTACTTCAGTGTTACCTTCAAGGAAAACTAAGTTTGTGACTATCGGAAAGAATAGACTTCTCAGTGGTAAACCAGTTATATGTGTTCAGTTTATTCCCATCTAATTTAAATTATCTATAATTTCTGCAAATCTGAATATTATCATAATCAGCTTCAAATGCCTAGTGCAGTGACAACCCACATCAACAAGACTAAAGAAGATCAGTAAATTTTTTAAACACCAAATTAGTATTGCCATTATTTTTCATGGAAGATATTAAAAGCAATCCAATCATATTGTAGACTATTAGCTTGCCAAATTCATATTTTAAAACTATGTCCTATTGATGATGAGGGACATGATCTTGACCTAATTTACATTATTTTTACACCAGTGTAACTTCATCCACTTTAATAATTACTCCTGAATTACACCAGTGAAAGCAAGATCAGAATCCAGCTCAACAGGAATTGAGCATTTTCAACACCTCTCATTGTTGATCTCTATCAGAATAAATATTCATCTTTAGGTCTTTTTCTTAACGTAATCATTTTCCCCTCCCTTAAAACTTCTTGGGCTCATTCCTGATCCTAGCTCCAGCTCTTTTGCACTGCAGAATCTCTACTGCCCTCCTCCCAACCCATGGCATAGGGACAGGCTGGAAATGTTTTCTAGAGCTAGGACTGGTGGCCAAAGCTTCAATGCACATCAGGAAATCCTGGTTGGAAGATGGCTCGTAAAGGCTATAAACAGCTCAGCACAGTTGATAACATCCCTGGGGCTTCTCTAAATGACACCAATCCTCAGACAGCTCATTCTCAGTTTCACCCAGGAGGATTGAACTCTCTATGGTTGAAAAAGAGGAAAAGAAAGAAACCTCAAGGCATATATAACCTTGTTATTAAGCTTAACTCTTAATTTAACCCTGAATAAAGTTTTCCATATAGTTACCAAGCCTCTGGTGCTTTGTAAATGTAAACCTACTTAAGAAGACTCTTATTAAAACTTTATGAGTAAAGGCATTGTTCTGTAAAGTTCAAAGGACTGTTCACTTATCACCTACCATATTAAGTTTTAATTTTATTTTTATGTTCTGTGTAACCAGGGATATGCTGTTGCTGATAAAATATCTAAAAATCAACTAAAAATGCTTTTAAAAGCATGTGGAGGGACAGAGGTGGGTTATAAATGGAACTGCTGATAGACCTTGTCTCTACTGTCTTGAATGCTGCTGGTGGTTTATGCAATCAGTTTTTAGACATGTCTTAATAGAGCTCTGAAAAGAAAGACCTGAATTAAAGCATTTATTTCCAACTATACTGAAAGCTACTGCTTATACTTTGAGCAAGTTGTAATAGACTCTTTCCTTTTGTTTACTTTGATTTGTTTTCTGTACTCTTCTTGTGCCAACTGAGGAGAAATTACAAGGCAAAAGAAGATAAGGTAACACAATTCTTTAAATACTGGAGGGGTTTATGACTATGCACATGTGAAAATAAGAATGGCATAACCATAAGAATGACAAATTTGAACAAATTTGTCAAATGTGTTAATAAAACCTTTTCCAAATAGAGTCAACTGCTTTTCTCATTATTTCCCCCCTTTATATACCTCTATATTACCCACAAAGTAAAGCATTAAAAACTTCACAACCCCTAACTCACCACTGCCCCATTCCCCACTTCTGTCACCTTGTTACTAGCGCAACTCTACAAAAATAGAGGATTCTTGTGTTTGTTTTCATGACAGTCTCCAAACTAAATCATCCATACCTGACTCACACTCAGCTGGTAAAAAAAATCAAATTTTGAAATTTCAGGAAAAATATATGTAATTTTTCACATTTCTCTTCCACAATCCATTTCACCTCTCTAGTAAAAAGTTGAGCTATGGTCTTTAGATTTCATTAAAAAATCCACTACTTCTTTGTTACACAAAGCAGAGTATTTGTCTATAACATAGGACACAAGTTTTCAACTGAGTTTGTTGCAAGAAGGCAAATTTCCTGAGTCCTGGATATTAGCATACATTGTTCAGACAATGAAAAGAACAATGCAGATGGCCCCCCTCCTGGGAGTTCCTCAAAGGAGCAACATACGTAGCAGAAAAACAGCGGGTGGAGTTCAAGATTCACCAGAAGACCACACAGGATCCACCCGGGCATAACAGGTCCCAGCAGCCTACCTCTCCCCCAATCTTTTAGCCCACGTGGAGGACAGAACCACCATGAAATGCTCAGGAGATTTCAGCAATGTATGGCTCATAGGATGGGAAGCAGAAACATGGAAGTGGACCCCTGGCTCTGATAACTCTTGATACTGATTCATAGATTAGGCCAGACAATCTCATCAACCTGATAAGTTAAGAAACAGATGGTTCAGCTGTGGAGGATCATGCATCCATGAAACACAATCCCTTCCCAAATTCTTCTTGAAAGAATGAGGCTTAATATCACTGTTAATGCAAGGCAGCACTTGAATGGCACAAATGAAACCTAAGAAGTCATGAGTCTATGAAGTTACTTGAAGACAGAATTCTGGTTCTCTCCTATCTCAAGTATGGACGTCAGAAAGCTCCCATGTGAGAGGCAACTGAGATATTATATGAAGTTGATATGGTAGTAAATACTAAAAGAATATGTTACATTACTGGAATTAAGGGTGAAAGTACTGTCAAATATTTAATTATATAGTCCCACTTTAAATTAAGAATCTATTTATAAATAGTTACTAGAGATTATTAATAGCTGGTTTAATAAATGGTTAATTGATTGTTACAGAATCCAACTGTCAATAGGTAATAAGCATAAACCATTTATACACCTGATGTGTCAATCATATGCCACATACTACTCATATGTGTAATATACTTATAACTTCTATTACTCATTTATTAATGAATATATGAATCTATAAACACTGAATATATTAACCTATAAACATCAATATCTGTTTATACCGTTCATTATGAACACAGGAAGTTTGGAATTTGAAAGGAATGTTGTGTGAGCATGAACATCTCTATAATATTGATCACAGTAATAACTGCCTAGAAAGATTACTTCTGATCAAATTAATATGTAAATAAGTAACTAAATTGTATTAGTTATTAATCTTAGCATTTGACTAAAAACTTACACTAGCAATTAACAATAAGCAAACCTTTTTTATTTGCATTTTAATACTTTATCATTTATAGGTCCTGTTTAAAACTTGAATATTCTGTCTCAAAATAAGGCATATGTTTATTATTTCATATAATCGTCTTGCTTTTGTTTTCAATGGAGTTACACTGCACAAAGCTAGTGTAACAGAATAATCAGGCCCAGTACATGTTGCTGAAGATTTCTTTGGGTTGAGGCCTAGACAGAACATTAGCAAGGGAGATGGAAATTTTCTTGCTTTTAAGAAATGCTAACAATGTTCCAACTCAGTGGGGAGATCCTACACTGTCTCTGGGGGATATGTAAGAAGAAAAAATATATTTTGGAAAGCTGGGTCTGTGTTTGGTCCAATTAGTGAATCAGAATCATACAGGATTCTGGGAGCAAAGACAAGGGAAGTTATTTTATTACTCTACAAAAAGACAAGAAAAAGGTCTGACAACTCAAGCATTGCCATATATTATCCGACAAACAAATAAAACTATTGTTAACAACTTTAGAAAAAACTAGAAAATGGCAACCCTGTTCTCTGTATATATGAGTTGAATATGGAATAAGGTTTTCCCAGACAATCCTTCAAGCAGGTTAGTTGAATAAAGTCAGCTCCAACAACATGATTAGAGACTCTGTTTTGGGGGAGTTATTTTTAGCAAATTTTGAGTCTGATGTTGTCATAAATACAACGGGAAAGCTAATCACCTTTAAATCCCTCCTGGCCAGAGGAAAAACCCTTTCACCTGTAAAGAGTTAAGAAGCTAAAGATAACCTCACCGGCACCTGACCAAAATGACCAATGAGGAAACAAGATACTTTCAAATCTGGAGGGGGGCGGGGGAAACAAAGGGTTCTCTCTGTCTGTGGGTTGTTTTTTTTTTGCCGGGACCAGAGCAGGAATGTAGGTCAAAACTCCTGTAAAGGGTTAATAAGCAATCTAGTTAGAGATGCGTTAGATTCTGTTTTGTTTAAATGGCTGATAAAATAAGTTGTGCTGGATGGAACGTATATTTCTGTGTCTTTTTTGTGTCTTTTTGTAACTTAAGGTTTTGCCTAGAGGGATTCTCTGTTTTGAATCTGATTTCCCTGCAAGGTATTTACCATCTTGATTTTACAAAGGTGATTCTTTTATCTTTAATTAAAATTCTTCCTTTAAGAACCTGATTGTTTTTTCATTGTTCTTAAGATCCAAGGGTTTGGGTCTGTGTTCACCTATGTAAATTGGTGAGTATTTTTATCAAGCCTTCCCCAGGAATTGGGGGGATTTTCGGGGAAAAGACGTTTCCAAGTGGGATCTTTCCCGGTTATATATTTGTTAGACGCTTGGTGATGGCAGCAATAAAGTCCAGGGACAAAAGGTAAAATAGTTTGTACCTTGGGGAAGTTTTAACCTTAGCTGGTAAAAATAAGTTTAGTGGATTTTTTCATGCAGGTCCCCACATCTGTACCCTAGAGTTCAGAGTGGGGAAGGAACCTTGACAGATGTCCATGTCCAAAACCTGTGGTTTTCACGGCTTTCTCTTCGTATATGCTGTAATGAGTAATGTATATTATATACTTTATTCAATACAGTAGTATATACTGTAATGAGTAATCTCTTCTTAATGTTCCCTAGTGCACTTTAATGTAACACTATATTAAATCACACTAGAGTCAACATGGGCCAATTAATGTGCAACACATTAGCGTGCTCTAGAATCATACCCCTCCAGTCAGGGGTGAAAGTAAATTCGAGGACTTACTGGTACACCGGAATCCTGAGCAGGGGGTGTGGCCTCAACCGGAACAGGCATGGCCTTAACCGGAAGAGGCAGGGCCTTAAATCCCCTGGCCCTTTAAATCAAAATTTAAAGGGCCAGGGCTCCAGCTGCAGTAGTGGCAGCTGGGAGCCCAGCACCCTTTAAATCACCAGCTGCAGAGGCAGCTGGGATCCCCGGGGCTCAGGGGTGATTTAAAGGGCCCAGGGCTCCAGCTGCCGTTACCGCAGTGGAGCCCCGGGACCTTTAAATCACTGAGGAGCCCTGGGGGCTCCCGGCTGCCACCGCTACCTGGGGGCTCTGGGCTCTGGCAGAGCTTTAAAGGGCCTTGGGCTCCTCTGTGGTAGCAGGTGCCGGAACCCCGAGCCCTTTAAATCCCTGCCTGAGCCCTGCTGCCCGAGCCCTGGGGTAGCGGCGGCAGGGCTCCATCGGGGATTTAAAGGGCCCCGGGACTCCACCTGCCGCTACTGTCCCAGCCCTTTAAATGCCCGCTGGGGCACCATTGTCACTACCCCAGGGCTTTGGCATCAGGGCTCTGGCGCGGATTTAAAGGGCCGGGGCAATACCGGTGGCTGGCGCTCGGGGCTCTTTAAATCCCCGCAAGTGTCCCTCCACCCCTACCCCAAGGCTCGGGCAGCAGGGATTTAAAGGGCTTGGGGCTCCAGCAGCCGCTACTGCCCCGGCCCTTTAAATCCCCTCCGGAGCCCCACTGCCGCTACCCCAGGGCTCGGGCAGCAGGGCTCTGGCAGGGATTTAAACAGCCCCGGGGCAGTAGCAGCAGCTGGAGCTCCGGGGCCCTTTAAATCCCCGCCAGAGCCACGCTGCCACTACCCAGGGCTTGGGCAGCAGGACTCAGGCCAGGATTTAAAAGGCCCTGGGGCAGTAGCAGCAGCTGGAGCTCCGGGGCCTTTTAAATCCCTGCCAGAGCCCCTCTGCCGCTACCCCAGGGCTTTAAATTGCCCTCTCAGAAAGTCAGTCCTGGTACGGCGCACTGGGGCGTATTGGCTTACTTTCACCTCTGCCTCTAGTCTGTATTACTACTCCACATAGACAAGCCCTTAGATACAGGTAACCATTTCTAGTGTTTATTGGATAAACACCAATTTTATTTTATTTTATGATTTTTATTGGGGTTGTTTTATCTGTGTTATCAATTCAAACTCAAAATCAGAAGCCCTAAATATGATGTAGTAAGGGATATTGTAGACTTACCACAACATGATGTATAGTGTGTTAGTTGCTTCTTCACTGGGGGAAGGAAGAAAGAGTGACTGGGTTATCCTTCTTCCTCCTCCTGGGAGAAATGGTGAGAATGGAGGTTTTTTTTTCCTTTTGCCAAAATACATCTACATGAAAGATTTTTCTTAGATTTTTCTTAACAGAAACCTTTACCTGATCAGAGAGAGCCAAAGAGTACATGACCTAATTGTGAATATCTTTCACATCATTGAAAAAATGCAGAGAGCATCATGTGCTTTATTGACTACTCAAAATGGTTTGATTATATCTGACACAACCATCTTTGGAGAACACTAGCTGATATGGGGATTCTGAAGCATCTCATTGACCTAATCACAGGCTTCTGCCACCACTAACAGACAATGGTGCAAACAGCAGTAGGTAACATTGAGTGGTCTTCCACTGCACAGGGTGAGAAAAGGGGTATTTTGTCCTCAAGCCTCTTTTAACATATATGCAGAATTTATTACAAGACAAGCCCTGGAAGGTTTTGACAAAGTGGAAGCACCTAGGATTTCCATTGTTGGACAGACACCTCTTTAAAGACCTCAGATATGCTGATGACGCGATGCTCTTTGCTACAACCACTGATGCAATGTAAAAAATACTGAAGTCTAACTTAAGAACGCCCATATTAGGTCAAATCAATGGTCCATCTAGCCCAGTATCCTGTTTTCTGAAAGTGGTCAATTCCAAGTGCTTCAGAGGGAATGAACAGAACAGGCAATTGTTGAGTGATCCACCCTCTGTTGTCCACTCCCAGCTTCTGGAAATCAGAAGCTGGGGACACCCAGAGAATAGTTTTGGCCTTCACAACATTGCCTGGCCATGAGTTCCACAGGTTGACTGAGTGTGAAAAACCTTTTCCTTTGGTTTGTTTTAAACCCGCTATCTATTAATTTCATTGGATGACACATGGTTCTTGTGTTATGTGAAGGAGTAAATAAGACTTCCTTATTTACTTTCTCCACACCAGTCATGATCTCATAGACCTCTTATATTCCCTCTTAGTCATCTCTTTTCCTGCTGAAAAGTCACAGTCTTTTTAATTTCTCCATATCTGAAAACTGTTTCATACATTTAATCACTTCTCTGTATCTTTTCCAATTCTAATATATATATATTTGAGGAGGGACATGCAGTATTCAAGATGTGGGCATTCAAAGATTTATATACTGGCATTATGATATTTTCTAATTAATTCTCTATCCCTTTCTTACACAGGCAGCTCTACCAGTTTTGCCACCCCAAGCAGTTGCCGCTGAATTGCCGCCACCACAACAGTAGCAGAGCTGCCGCCGAATTGCCACCGTGGGACACGGACTGCCGCCCCGTTCTGAATGCCGCCCCAAGAAACCTGGTGCCTGAAGCCGGGCCTGCTTTCTTAATAGTTCCTAACAGTCACGGGTGGGGGTGGGGTTTGACTGCCACTACACATTGAGTGGATGTTTTCAAAGAACTATCCACAATGACTCCAAGATCTCCTTCTGAGTGGTAACAGCTAATTTAGATCCCGTCACTTTATAAGTATAGTTGGAATTATGTTTTCCAAAGTAATGTGTATTACTTTGTATTTATCAACAGAGAATTTCATCTGCCATTTTGTTGCTCCATCACCCAGTTTTGTGAGATCCCTTTCTAACTCTTCGCAGTCTGCTTTAGATTGAACTATCTTGAGTAATTTTGTATCATCTGCAAATTTTGCCACCTAACGGTTTACCCCTTTTTGCAGATCATTTATGAATATGTGGACCAGCACTAGACCCAGTAGAGATCCCTGGGGAAGACCACTATTTACCTTTTATGAAAAATAACCATTCATTCCTACCCTTTGTTTCCTGTTTTTTATCCAGTTAGTGATCCATGAGAGGACCTTCCCTCTTATCTCATGACTGTTTACTTTGCTTAAGAGCCTTTGATGAGTGACCTTCTCAAAGGCTTTCTGAAAAAAAAATACACTATATCCACTGGATCACCTTTGTCACCATGTTTGTAAAAACTATAAAAACAGTTAGTGAGGAATATGGATTATTCCTTAATGCAACTAAAGTTAAATGCATGTACATTGACATGACTAACAAAAACAGGATGAAAGTGGCATCATGATTAACGCATAAACTGTAGAGGCAGTAGATTAATTTAATTATCTGGGATCATATAAATCCAACCAAGGAAGTTATTCCAAAGAAATCAGAAGAAGACTAGATATGGCTCGCTGAACTACAGCCAGCCTTAAGGAAATGTGGTAAATTGTGGCATCTCAAAATGTGCAAAGCCTAATATTTTCTATAGTAATTTATAGATGTAAATTGTGGAAAGTTAATGCCGCTGACAAGAACAAAACTGAACCTTTGGAAATGTGGTGCTGGCCAAGACTCTTGTGTATCTCCTCAATGGAAAAAAAAGGACAAATGCCTACATTAGAAATATTATTGGAGCAAAGCAGACGATGAGGTTGGAAATCAACAGATGCAAACATATGTACTTTAGTCACATTAGGCATAGGAAGTAACCTTGAGAAAGTTATTATAGAAGGAATGGTAGAGGGTCATGACAATAACAGACAACCAGCAAGAACATGGATGGATGGTGTGTGGCAGTCACTGGAAGATCAGCTGCTAAATACTCAAAGTTAGCTATGAATCGTGAAGGCCTCTGAATATTCTGCTGTGACGTCACCAATATTCAAACATGAATAAATGGATTTACTTACTTAGGAAAAGGAGAAAAAAAGAAAAGATAACAAGTAGATGTAGAGATGAGACTAAATTAGATGATGAATGCAAGTAAAATTAGTATGTACAGTGTTTAGATTTTGGAGAAGGTCATTATTACAACCAACACTGACTTTATCTTCAACATCAGAAAGCATATCAGCTTGCTACACAGAGCCAGCTGAAACTTTGGCCTCTAAATCTCTGACACCATTGGTCCAAAACATATTTTTCAAGTAATCAAGATATAGCTTGGGTTCAAACAGGAAGTCACATCAGGTACCATCAGCACATCACTTTGCATACACTGATTCCAATGTATGGGTCAGGCAAAGGCCACACATGGCCACATAGATATTGGTCCCCTGCTACTTACACTTGATCACATCTAGGGACTATCTGCAAACACACATCGTTCACCATACCCTGGAGTTGTGGTGGAGACATTGTCACAACCAGGCAACAAGGAATTTTGGGTGCACAGAGGTGGGAGCAGGGAGTTCCCTCACATGTGTGGAAGAAGCTGGATGGGAGCCCTTAAAACCTTTATTTCTTAACCAAAAAAAGGAACAGGAAGAAAAAATATTTTAAAAAACTGGGTCCTTTACAAGGGTCACTTTTGTTTCTGTTTCCTTCTACAGAATTACCCAAAGAAAAGTTTTCCCTGAATGGAAAGGTAAATTGTTTTGGACATGATTTTTTTCATTTCAGTTAATCTGCCTCAGATGCACATTAGAATCATGTGTGCTCATTTCTAATGTGTTTCAAATGAGCTGCTACATCCTAAGGAATTTCAAAGGAGAATCTGTGGCAATCAGCATAATGGTTTATCATGCACTTCTTCTATTTGAGAAAAACTGGATGTGACCAGGCAAATCCACTTTAGCAGAAGACTGAGAACAACAATGAGAGTAAACTTGCAACCACCGACCCTTTTGCCCGATAGGGAACTCTTTGGGGGTCACCACACAGACTGATAATTGCTAGCCTTGGACTTCTTGTTCATGGACTATAAGCATGCTGATATACTTTCTTTGGCTGCATGACTAAATGTTATGTTCTGTGCTGATGCTGATCGTATTAAAAATACATTCTTCCAGAATTCCCAGAGGACTGAGCAGACATAAATTATTCTTAAAGAAAAACAAGCTTGTCTATCTTCCAACCTCGCATCCAGTTAAAAAAAAATCATTCAGAGTAATCATTGTATACAATGCGTTCTGCTTCAGCATTCTCACGATTGCAATGCAGTTCTGAGCTGCATCTTGTTTATCAGCATGATGACTTCTAGGACCTGGAAGTCAAATGGCTCTGCTTCCTTTCCAGATAACAAATGTCTCACACTCCCTTGTTTAAGAATCTGAATTCAAGGACAAATGGCTATATCATGCCATAGAGCCTTCTTGATGTATATGTACAAGAGCTTAAACATTTTTGATCTTTTAAAGAAAGAGACTACGGAATGAGTATTAGATCTACTGGATCTCTTTTTACAATTCTACTCCTTTTATGTAAACAGAAGAGCTCCTTTGTGACAGGGTTGGTTTCATTTCTTCTTTGCCACCTGTACAGATGTCCGCAAGTACATCCTGTTGTGTTGTGAAGGAAGCAGAAAGATTCAGCTATTCCAGAGATTTTTGTCAGGGATTGAAATGAAATTGTACCAGCATTTTTCTAGTACCTGCGGCAGTTTCTGCAGGATTTATTATTGATTTTTATTTATGTTTCAAGTATAGAGATGCTTCTTATTCTGCTTGTCTTATAACTGAGTAGGCATACAGACTGCAACAATTCTGTAAGAAAGGTGTGAACTATGCCTATTTTTTAAAGTGTGGTTAACTGTGAAGCTTAATGGATACAATTTAATTTTCATACAGTAATACTTGAGTTCCATGAACATTTCTGCATACCCATGGCATGCCTGCATTTGTAAAGTTGCCTGAACTAATGGATATACTATATTTATTCAATGCACAAATTATCAGCGGTGGTAATTGCCCACACAAAAGTTAGTTTACAAAATGCATATGGATCCCTGATTTCCTTTATGCAAATATGGCCATATATGTCAAAATTATTTAGCTGTGGATGGTTTTAGGACAAACATCTAGTTACGCTCATACAGTGGGTAGATTTTAGGCTAATAGGCATAACTTGAGAGCCACCACATTTTAATTCCCAATCTGATCCCCAGTCCAGGTCAAAATGAGGTGTAGAGGAATCTTTGAGGAATCATAGAGGAATCATTGAGGTATAGAGGAAACATTTTCTAGTGAAGTAGAAGTGCTTTCTCTTAGAATTTTTGCTTGCAGTGTTTATGGACTCCATAACAGAAGTGCAAGAAAAGGGACATGCAGAAGGAAAAAAAAAGATTCCTCAAATAAATCACATCAGAGAGAGAATATGATCAACCACCCAAGTGGATCTGATATAACAATAATAGCAGTAAACTACAAATTTACTGCCAAGATCAAACAGGGGGAGGGGAAAAAAAGAAGAGGATAAGATGAATACATTTCATTGTCTGACCCTGTGACACTGGGTCAATTTTTTTTCCACTGAAGCCAGTGGAATTTGAGCTGGGAATTTCAAAGAAGAAGAGAGTTGGATTTCAATGAGATTTGAGCATCTAATTCTCATATCCATCTTTGAAAATTCCAGACTTGTACAAGACAGTGCACCAACAGGCTAATGGATATTGTATGAGAGAAATCCTGCCTTCTAATGTGCTGAGGGTGAGGGTGAGTGGGAAGATAGGGCCACAGAAAACCTCTCCTCCCCAAACAAATAGAGGGCAGGATATCTCCACAGCACTTAGGATACTCTAGGAAAAAGGACACGGTAATGTGCTGGCCCTAAAATCCTGTGTTAAGAAATACAGAGCTAGATTTTCAACTGTTGTTAATCAGGGCACTTTCATTGACTTTAATAGAACTATGCCAATTTACACCAGCTGAGAATCTCATCCATGATTTGCATTTCAGGAGGTATATGCAGCTGTCCAGATAGCTAGCACATATACTACAGTGAACAAGAAGCACTAACTGTGTGCATGTGAACTTTGCTCCTGCTCAGAGGGAGAGTGAAGTGGACTGCACAGTGCAGCACTTAGGCATGCCATGAATAATCACTACCAGTCTTGCAGGGTTCCTGTAACATAAGATGTACCAGCCAGTGTTTCTCCAACCTTTCACTCCACCAGCCCTGGCATGATTTGTACCTAGCTTGCTTCCTTTATTTCCACCTACTGTCAGGAGAATGTCAGACAGTTCATTTCATAATCTGAACTCTGGTTCTACATTTAATAAAAAATCTCACATTGGGTTCTGTGTTTTAAGTTTTGTACTGTGATAGTGTAACGCCGACAGACTGCAGTCTTCATCAGCCGGGATCAAACCTAGAACCTCTCGAGCTTAACACATGAACTTCTACTGAATGAATTAAAATACACAGCTCTCTTAGCCAAGGCTGTAGCAGACTCATCAATCCCTATTGGTCTGGCTGCTACTAGAGGGGGACAAAGTGCCAAAACAAGCAGGCATGGATTACATACTTCCTCTAGCTGAGGAAGTGCATCTTAATCTTCAGAAACTTCCCAGGTGATATGCCCCACTTGTAGGCAGCTAGTATCAAACCTGGGATCTCTGGAGCTTAATGCATGAGCTTCTATTGCATGAGCTAAAAACACCTCCTTCTTAGCCAATGCAACAGCAGACTCATCAATCTCTAGCTCAGAGGTCCACAATCTGTGGGGTATGCCCCCTAAAGGGGTACAGAGGACCATTCAGGGAGGACCAGCTGGGGCCCAGGTCAGGCCCCAGGGCAGAAAGGGAGCGCCACCCAGCTCTGCTCCTGTCCCAGCCCCAGCCCCAGATGCTGGACCAGGCTGCCAGCCCTGCGCCCAGGGCTCCACCCCTGAACCCACACATGGGGTCCTGGCTGCCAGCCCTGCATCCAGGGCTGTGCTCCCAGCCCCAGCTGCTGGACCTGCACCCAGGGCTCTTCTCCTGACCCCACGCCCAGGGTCTCAGCTGCTGGTCCCATGCCCAGAGCTCTGCTCTTGACTGCTAGCCCCATGCCCAGGGCTCGGTGCCCATCCTCAGCTATGGCACCAGCCTTGACCCCCTTATATGGATCCATGCAGGACCTGCAGCCCTGCTCCCATCCCAGGCTGGTGGGTGGTGCGGAGGAAGTAGGGGGAGGGAACTAGGTAAAAAGTTTGGGGACCACTGCTTTAGCTGGTCTAGCTGACACTAGAGGGGGACAGAGTGCCATACTAAGCAGGCACAGGTTACATCGAGAATGACAATTTCTCAACAATTTGCAGTACATTACCACTCCATCAATGATTTTATTTTTTTAAGCTAAGCATAAAGCACCATTTTCAACAATGTGAGCCTACGGCTTTAAAGCATGCAATAGCAAAATTATTGGCATTTTACTCCTTTTAACTCAAAATTTATTTTATAATTCTTAATTCAGTATATGCAAGGCAGAAATACAATAACTATATCTTTAAAAAGAGCTAAAGAGTTTAAGCTTTCTAGTCAAACCTTTTGAAGGCATTACAAATAACAGGCGGTTGTGTGTGGACCAAGATGGTTTTTAGTGTGATGGCA
This sequence comes from Dermochelys coriacea, assembly GCF_009764565.3. Lineage (NCBI taxonomy): Eukaryota > Metazoa > Chordata > Testudines > Dermochelyidae > Dermochelys > Dermochelys coriacea. The sequence continues at coordinate 105,854,894 of NC_050071.1, forward strand.
CTTCCAGGCTTTCTAACTTTATTATTTTGGCAATCTGATGCTGCTGTTTTATGGTTTGTTTTGATGTTTATGGGACTGCAGAGATACCCAGAAGTGTAATATGTGTGTGTGTGTATGTGTGTCTGTGTATCTAGATATCTATATCTATTGGATTCCACTAAGATTTTACAATTACTTTCCCCAAATTACCAGTGTCAGACATAAGTCAGTATAAGCCTGTGCACACACCAGGTCAAAAGAAGATAGATATAGGTTTAGGCCTCAATCCTGCAAACACTTACACACATGCTAAACTTTCTACACTGTGAGCCGCTAACTGAGTTCAGGATGGCTATGTACAAATTCACAGTATTAATCACCTAGTGCTCATCAAAAGTGCCCATCTTTAAAAAAGGGAAGAAGGAGGATCCTAGGAACTACAGCCAGTCAGCCTCACCTCAGTCCCTGGAAAAATCATGGAGCAGGTCCTCAAGGAATCAATTCTGAAGCACTTAGAGGAGAGGAAAGTGATCAGGAACAGTCAGCATGGATCCACCAAGGGCAAGTCATGCCAGACTAATCTAATTGCCGTCTACGATGAGATAACTGGCTCTATGGATGAGGGGAAAGCAGTGGACGTGTTGTTCCTTGACTTTAGCAAAGCTTTTGACAAAGTCTCCCACAGTATTCTTGCCAGCAAATTAAAGAAGTATGGGCTGGATGAATGGACTATAAAGTGGATAGAAAGTTGGCTAGACTGTCGGGCTCAACGGGTAGTGATAAATGGCTCCATGTCTAGTTGGCAGCCGGTATCAAGTGGAGTGCCCCAAGGGTTGGTCAATATCTTCATAAATGATCTGGAGGATGGTGTGGATTGCACCCTCAGCAAGTTTGCAGATGACACTAAACTGGGAGGAGAGGTAGATACGCTGGAGGGTACAGACAAATTAGACAAATTAGAGGATTGGGCCAAAAGAAATCTGATGAGGTTCAACAAGGACAAGTGCAGAGTCCTTCACTTAAGACGGAAGAATCCCATGCACCACTACAGACTAGGGACCGAATGGCTCAGCAGCAGTTCTGCAGAAAAGGACCTAGGGGTTACAGTGGACGAGAAGCTGGATATGAGTCAACAGTGTGCCTTTGTTGCCAAGAAGGCCAATGGCATTTTGGGATGTATAAGTAGGGGCATTGCCAGCAGATCGAGGGACGTGATCGTTCCCCTCTATTCGACATTGGTGAGGCCTCATCTGGAGTACTGTGTCCAGTTTTGGGCCCCACACTACAAGAAGGATGTGGAAAATTTGGAAAGAGTCCAGTGGAGGGCAACAAAAATGATTAGGGGACTGGAACACATGACTTATGAGGAGAGGCTGAGGAAACTAGGATTGTTTAGTCTGCGGAAGAGAAGAATGAGGGGGGATTTGATAGCGGCTTTCAACTACCTGAAAGGGGGTTCCAAAGAGGATGGATCTAGACTGTTCTCAGTGGTAGCAGATGACAGAACAAGGAGTAATGGTCTCAAGTTGCAGTGGAGGAGGTTTAGGTTGGATATTAGGAAAAACTTTTTCACTAGGAAGGTGGTGAAACACTGGAATGTGTTACCTAGGGAGGTGGTGGAATCTCCTTCCTTAGAAGTTTTTAAGGTCAGGCTTGACAAAGCCCTGGCTGGGATGATTTAGTTGGGGATTGGTCCTGCTTTGAGCAGGGGGTTGGACTAGATGACCTCCTGAGGTCCCTTCCAACCCTGATATTCTATGATTCTATGATTCTATCACCTATGTAAGTCTGTGCAGGATCTGAGTCTCAATTTGTCAAACAAATTGGATTTAATTAGCAAACGTAGTAAATATTTGTCAATTGCTGGACCTCAATTAGGACAAATTTCCATTGAATATAGATTGCAGAATGGGTTGAAAAAACAATTGGAAAGTATGCAGCTAATCAACAGACTCAATGGTATTCTTGTGAATAATACAACTGTAAAACTGTTTATTGTTACAATCAATTAATCATTAACTTGTGCTCAACATTATAACACATGGAATGAATATGAAATAATACAGAGTCAAAAAACAAGAACAGTTCATTAATTTTCATCAAAAAGCAGCTGGTTGGGTCATTATCAAAGGATGAGCCCATTTTTCTAGGTACCTAACAAACCAATGTCTTGAGTCAGTGATACAGAAGACACCTTTTTGCAACATGCTGATAAGCTGTGGTCAGCATTTGTCTAGAAAATTCATATCACCACAGTTGAGACCAGCAGATACCCTCAAATTTGATTACTCTACTTAGAAAGAGTGGGGGCTGCTGGCAAGGCATTTTCTGTGAGGGAGCTTTCCTCTGGAATGCGCTCCTCTGCCAAGTCTGAAATAGCCCTAATCTGCCCCAGAGCCCATCTGTTTGAGTCTGTACTAGTGGCAGGCTGAGACAGTAAAGGGTAATCTTTCTGCCTCATGGGAAAATGTGCTGGAGGTTTTAAGTTGCATGGGTCACACAACTAGGGTGTGGTAGGCTGGGAGGGAGGAGAACTGCTTTTTGCAGTTTTGTGACTCTGACACTGAGTTTTAAATGTATGTCTAGGTTACTCAGAACACACCATGGGTGCCCTTTGGTATGTTTTTCTTTAAAACCAAAATCTAAATAAATAAGTGAAATGTTTGTTCCTAGATTTTCCATTTATTTTTAGTCTCTTATTGATCTTTGATATGTCAAAAATCTGCTATCACCTGAGCTGCAAACTGTTACTTTTCAAATAGTCATTCCCCAATGAAATCAATATTTCTTATGGAGTAAGGCACTACTCATATCTCATGAGTAAACATGAAGAAGGGTGTCAGAATTAGGCCCAGCATTTTTACTGTATTTTAATATTGGGTTAATCGCCCTCATGCCCCATACTTCTGCAACTATATAGGACTGAATTGGGGAAAAGCTGCAATTTCTAGAGCTTCTCAATATATCCCAGGAGGAAGTCACCCAGTAGGTCCAAGAAAAGGAGCCAGCTCTGAAAGACCATTTACAATAATTCTTTATTTGGAATCCCTGGTTTTTTTTAATGAGATTCTAATCTTTCTATTTTAACTCTTTCTCTTTTCTAAAAGAAAGATATTGATGATGCACAGAATTATTTTCAAGTAATTGCGAAGAATTTAAACTCACATTCTCAGCTCGTGTAAATTGGTAAAGCTCAGCTGAACTCATTGAAACTACACCAATTTATAGTAGCTGAGGATCTGCCCCAGGGAGTCTAAGCTGTTGTAACCTACTTCTTTGGGAACCAGAAAGTATAAGAAGTTGTCAGTTAAGGTAGTACGATGTGACTTATTTTAACTGAAATTCTTCTGTTTTTTTCCACTTCTTGCTGCATTCCTCCGTTCTGACTACATTTTATTTTTCTTAATAAGAAATTAAATAAAGTGTTGTTTATTTAAGCCAATTTACCCTCCTTCAGATTCATTTACTCAACTGGTCAAATTCAGAGATGATACATAAAAGAGACTGCAAATTTCCAGGTGGGGCATGGATGCAAGTTTTTGGGAGTCTGACACTGAGTTTTAAATGTATGTCTAGGTTACTCAGAACACACCATGGGTGCCCTTTGGTATGTATCATATATATTGGAGATATGAGCAGATGAAAGTGAAAGTGAAATAATTTTACATTTTCTCTGTAATGACTTACGGTCAACTCTGAATTGGACTAAGTTGCTGCCAATTCCAAGAGCCTATGGGTCAAGGAGGAGAATTTTGAGTGAATTAGGTCATAGGTAGAAGTCACGTACACTAAAAACTATTTGGAAAAAAAAAGGTCTGTGTTTTGGAAATACCTTATAATTTGTAGAATTTTTTTTAAAGGAACTCATTAAGTATGTAATTAAGCAAAATAAAAGAGAAAACTTTCTAAATAATTATTTACAAAATCTAAACAAATTTTGTGAAAGAAGTCTTATGATAGTCTTTACCAATTATTTTCTGCTTTATCCTCTTCTTTATTATCCCATTGAACTATTCAAGTTTTAAAAATGTTAAATATATTTGTTTACAACACTCCCAAACCTTTTAAAGAATGAAACACTTAAAAATCAAATGGAATAGTTAAAGCACGTATTTTACAAAGTTAACCAGCTACTCCTCCCTCCTGTTTAAATATACTCAATGTCAATCTTAAAAACTTTCCATTGATGATAAACTATCTTACATTAATTGCTTTCTCCAGCTCTGCATGCCTGTCTCTTCTTGATATAATCTGACGTCAAACCAGACAGGCCAGCAGTGCTTCCAATGACCTTGGTAGGAAGCCATAAGGGCATTACTTTACATTGCAGATGGCCACTAGTAACAACAGCATTTCAATTATTTTTAAATCCACCTCATCAAGATAAATGTAAAGTTCCTGCTGGCATTTTTGTTTTCTTTTTATGGTCTTTGCTTTCTGCTCATCTTTACCTACCACACAATTGTCCATTCTCTTGTGAGAGCACCGCAGATTCATTATCAACATTTCCAATGCATTCGATCTATCTGTCTCTCTGTGATACAGATTAAACTGAAAACTGGTTTTCTATTGTTTAAAGGTTTTATATTTATGTCAAGGAGCCAAGTATGTCCTACTGTGCTTACGCAGATGAACTCAGCGTGCCTAGAGCATGTCAGCTACAATCAGCTCCAAGAAACACTAAGCTCAGCTACTGAAGTAAAACATAGCCCTTTTGATGGTTATTCAAAGACACAACAATAAAAAGGGATCATACTAATCAGTTTGACTATACCACAGGTGGTTTAAGCAAGCAGATAATACAATCTTGAGAGGATGTGAGCATATTACAACAAAGTGATTTACTGCATCCTTGCAACCTGCAGAAAGAAGGTTCAAATCCCTTTGGACATTAATATTTGAAACTTTCCAGTCAGATCCTATCAAATTTCCATTCAAATTCCAACTTACATAGCAGAAAAAAAATGAAAATTTTCAGCATCTATAAATTATGCAAGGTGTTACTGCGAAAAAGTCCACAGGCACATAGAGGTAAGTTCTTCCTTCAATATTCATAAGTTGTACTAACATACACCAATAGGAGCTATGCACACAGAAGAGAATAAAAACTGATATGTTTGCATACACTGAGGCAACAGGAAGCTAGCCAGCATCTGAATAGTCATCACATATGAAGTCACTTCATTTATAGTGCTAACTTTTGTAAACTGTTAGCTTAGGGCCAAATTCTTCTCTAGAATCAATAGAATGACATTGCATCTATACCAGTGTAATTAAGAGCAAAATTTGGCCCTTCGGGTACTTCAACATATTAAGGTACAGAGCAGTTGAACAGTTGAAATAATAGTCAGTTGAAATAAGTTCTTTTATTTATGAATCAGCTAATTTACAAAGCAATATGGCTGCCTTCACAGTGAAAACAATATTCTAACAAAAAATGAAATGTGGAGCTGAGAGCAGAAATGACAATTCACAATGTCTTTGATAATTTATCCTTTGATTTTAATCTTTGCCTTCTGCATCTTATTTATTATTATTTCCTTATAGGCAAAATGAGACCTATTAAAATTATATTCTTTGCAGGTTTATAACAACTTTAAAATCGCAGCTACAAAACTATATGAATAAATTATCTTTTCTTCTTTGCTTTCTCATGTATTATATGCTTGTTTGTACTAGTGCCAATACTGTCACCCATAGATACAGTGTAGCTGTCAAGCTGTTACATTGCTGCTGAACAAGCTGTATAATGGAAAAGACCTGATAATTATGTCCACTTATACACTGATATTTCTTGTATTAATAGCTCAGCACTATTAGTGTTTCTTTCCCTCTGCATTTTCCTTCCTATAACATGATGCTGAAGAGTACTACAGGGTGTAGAATGTGCTTTATATACAGAAAATATTATAAGAATATGGATTTTTGAATACCATTGAACATTATTTGTTATTTCTGTCAATTACAAAGCGGATAGAAATATATGTTATTCTTAAAATTTAATATCAAGTAAGTGGCCAACTTATGATCCACACCTTAGTGTGTTAATTTATACAATTATGCTGATTGTATACTGTGTATATTATTGCATTTTTTATAGCATGAATTTATCATGTAGAGGGGGAAATCCCATCTTCTGTGATTAAGACATGCATCATTGCAGAGTTTACGTAACTATAAAATTCAATTAATAAAATGTCTTTTTGTTTATCATGTTTTGAGGTAGGAAAAGACATTATAAAATAATGGCACCAGAATTTTAACATTCCAAATAACATAAGTGAAATAACATATTTTTCAAGATTCACAGTGAGGCACAACCACATATTTTAGTTCAGAATTAAATACTTAGAGCTTGACTCTATTCTCACTCCAGTTTTACACTAGTGCAATTCAGCTGAATTATTCCTTACTTAGGTCCCAGTGCTGCACACATACTAGCCACATATAGGTGAATACTCCCATTGAGTTTAATGAATTCCCACCTGCACAAAATTAAGCACACGCATAAGCATTTGCAGGATTGGAGCCTTTTATCAGAGTGAATGAAAGCAGAATCAGACTTTTACTCTATGGACTCTACGGGCTATATTTTTACCATCTGGCCTTCTCTTTCTGCACTCACAAATAACTGTGAACACCATGTACATCACTCAGAAGTATGAGTATCTGATTTGCAAAGATAATCACATACTTAATCCACATTTTTCCACAATCAAAATGAAAGACTGAACTTTAGTTTCCCTAGCCACAATATATATAAGTATCAGTTGAATACAATGTTGTACTGATATATTTACAATTTTTAAGCTGGCAGCCCGAGCAAAGCCACCCGGAGCTGACAGCAGGAGTCCCGCCCATTCTCCTGATTATCCAAATTTTTGATTATCCAAACTGGCCCCAGTCCCAATTAGATTGGATAATTGGGGTTTTCCCGTGTATGTTCTTATTTTTTAACAAAATGTAAAAACTAAAGAGTCTCTGTAAAAATGTAAATTCAGTGTTTTTCCTCATTTTTCCAAGGCAAACGGATTTCTAGGATCCCTAATTATTATTATTTAATATCACAGCAATGCTCAGAAGCCTATATCTTGATTGGTACCTCATTGTGCTAGGTACTCTAGAAATATAAATGTAGTCACAGTTCCTATCCCTCAAGCCTTCATTTCTTGGTTGATGTGTCATAGTGAGTGCAGCAGATGTAGGTCTTAGGGAAAGGATTTGAAGGAGTTTATGTAGGACATTCCTTGCACTGGACAGTGCAGAAGAATCCGTGGAGATGTTGCAGGAAAAGCTAACAAATAGGTGGATAAAACTGGTGTGGCAGAGGAGGCCAGAAGCTATGTGGTAAAAGACAAGAGCAGCCCAACAGGGAAAGGGAGAACTGTGAAGGACCTTGCATTCATTCATCATCCCGTGCACACTCACACACAAAATGGACCAAATGATGACGGTAATTGTACAGTGCAACCTCTTTGACATTTATGTATGTAAGACCAGGATTTGGACCAAACTTTTTGTGTTTTCCCAGAGAAATAGAGAAACAGAACACTAATTTCTATCATTTTTATCGAAATGAAAAAATAATTTGCTTTTTCTTTTTGCAATCTACCCAATCCCATTCTGACATCCATAGAATTTTTTTTAACATTTTACTCAAATAGCAGACAACTTTTTAAAATATTTTTCTTAGTCTTAGGAGCTTATTCATCATGCCATTAAAGTCAATGCACCTAAATACATTATCTGATTTTCCAGACTGCTTAACACCCACAGCTCCTATTCAATTCAGTGGGAGATGTGGGTGATCAGCATCTCTGAAAATCAGACAATTTTATTTAGGTCTCTAAATATATTGTTAAGAGCCCTGCCCAGTCTTAGACACCAAAACTGAAGATATTCCTTCTAAATGCTAATATTTGCATGCACATTTTGTTGGGGATGAAAATCTTTGTGGATGCAAATCTATGAAATTGGTATGTGGCTGCTGTTCAACAGAATACAGCAACACTAAAGAATCAAATAAATGAACAAGGATAAAGCTTCTCCAGGGCAGGAATAATTTAATATAATTCTTACTATACTCAATCACATGTAGCAGACATGTGAGATAAACTTCTTTAACAGCTAAGAGACACAAAAGCTATTGGTGTATTATAAATCATTTGCAGTTTTGTTTTCATTTGTTTATTTTTTTAAAGGACATTGAACACATTTTTCTCCAATTATTTTTTATGCATGAGGCACTCTGTACATAGGTTTTTGGGTTGTTTTTGTTTTTTTTTTATAAAAAGGAGATCCTCACACCCATAGCCAGGATGAATTCTGATTGGGTGGATGTACTAAAATGATTTATTAACCTGTTTACTTTGCTATTCAATAAATAATGTAAAGTCAATGAAGCAACTGTCACATCATAAAGCATTCAAGCTATAAAGAAGTACACACTCCAATACATCATATGCACTTTTTCATTTTTGGCTGTATTTTAAAGGAAAAACAGGAGGTATAATAAGTCGAGATGTAATTTTAAATGGCAACGTAAATGTTTTTTAAAAATATTTTACTCTACATTAATGTCTATTTTCTTTTTTTTTACTGCCAGTACAGATAGAGTTAGAGAACTGATGCAAAATGAGTGAGTGAAAGTCCTGAATAGAAGAGCTATCATAACCACTTTTTTTTTTTTTTGCATTTCCAAGAAAGCTTTGCTTTGGGAGTCTGAACAGACTTCAGGACTAGTGTTTCTTTGATTGGGGGTATAAACCAAGAAGTCAAACATTTCATCTCTAGTGAAGACCCTTTCTTACTGTGCCAACTGCGGTCAATCAAATGAGTGGGCTGACACTACCATTAACTCACTGAAGAGACGACAGGTACTGTGTTCTGGCAGTCACACAGAATGACAGGAAGAACTGGGGACAAGGACAAACTAATAAAAAATATGTAAATACATACAAACATACATATTATTTGTAATAATCTTCTAAATAAGTAATCTTCTAAATCCTGTCCACATGCCAGAGTATTCATGAATGAATACTGTCTGCTTAGCATAAACAAGTCTAATGTTTTGGATTTTTATCTAGCTCTTACATTCATTTCACTGTACATGAAAAGTGGTTGTATACTTATGTAAGCAATCACCTAAACAAACAGCAAAAATCAGCAATTTAGACTTTAATGCAAAATTTACTTTAGCCACATCATTATCACAATGAAAACCAACCATGGAGGTTCTGCTTTAAAAAGTGGGCACCTATTACCACATTTAGCATATTTGTTTTGCATCTGATAATATTTAAGGACAGAGAAGCCATTACATTAGGAAAAATTCAAGGACAATTAATTGAAATACAAAAAAAACATTATATGCACAATTAAATATAAAGAATTTGAGATCATTTACTCATCTTCTATTACATTATTTTTGTAATTTCTAAAGAACAATGATGCTGTATATGATATTAACAATCTTAATGGTCCAATCAGGTACTTTAAATGCATTATATTTACCACTATTATGGTTATTATGACCATTACAGCACAGTTGATATGATCAGTATAGTAAATACCCATAGTTTTTTTCAAGAGATTCTTCATCAGTTTCTGAGTATTGAAAGATAGCTGTTCCAATATCTTCTACTATCAAATACTCATTGCACCAAACAAGTATCATATTTAGACTTGGGGCAATTTTATTGTAATCTCAGTGGCATTTGGCTATCAGAAAGTGGGTGGCAAAACTGACTATAATCATTTTGCACAGAGTAAGGACAGGTCTAGCAGAAAATGTTTAATTCTAGGTGAAGGCTCCTGCAAAATCAATAAAGGGCACATGCTAATGAGGAAACTTCAGAAAGGCACTAGTGATGACATACTCACGGAAAACAGCAAGCTCAGCAGATACAGTGCAGCTAATAGAACTATTACTGCTGCATGTCAAACTATGAAAGATACCGAAGGACAGAGTCTTCACAATGAAAGAAAACAGAGTACAGGCATATTATAGCTGGAAAAGCTTTAGAGGCAGAATGCAGCAAGGGTAACAGAGTTATCAAATGCATGAATAAAAATATGCCAAGAAGCTTGCTCAGTAGAAAGAACAATTTCCCCTTTTTAATTCTCTGTACATACCACATGCTGTAGCCCTACCCGTCATTGTATTAATTTTCAGTTTGAAACCAATTTCCAGTGAGGCATAGCTTGTCTTCTGCTGATGGCAGCAGGTTTGGGGTTTTTTTAACTTCAGTATATGATAGAGTCCATAAGTGAAATACAAAGCACTGCACATCAAGATGACTACAAGGCATGAAAAGCATCCAGAGGCTTTTTCTGAGAATTAATCTTCCACACTATGCTTAAAGGCTTCTGCTACCACTGGAAAAGTAAGGGTCAGCTTGTCTCTTTCTAAAACTGGAAGTCTGTCCAGGAACACTGGGAATCTGAAATCTTCTTAGAATGTCTGTGCTATGCTAACAAGCAGTTCTATGAAGATAAGGAATGAAACCTTGAGCTTGATTTGATAGTCTATGGAAAGTCTGTGTAGAGAGCAGAGGACAAGTTTGATATGTTCACAGTAGCTTGTGTTGCTGAGGATATGCTCTGTGGACTTCGGTACTAGTTGAAGTTTCCTAAGTGCTGAAGGCTTCGTGACCAAGTATGTTGCATTGTTGTAATCCAGCTCTCTGAGAGGTGATGAAGGCACAAATAATTGAGGTCAGGTCTTCATCCACCAGAACAGGACAAAGTTTCCTAGATAAGCTGAGATGGTAGAGAGAATTGCTCTCAGATGCTACTATATGAGAGAACTTCAATCGTACTCCTAGAGCATGGACTAAAATGACCAGTTGTGGGTGTGCATCTTCAACCAGCAGAGACATCATTCATGTCTGCAAGCTCTTCAGAATACTTACCTCTACCCACCAGCAACACCTTTTTCTTGCTTGGGTTCAGCTTCAGTCACCTGTTTTTCATCCAACAGCTGATCACATGCAAGCACGGGATCATATTGGTAGTAGTGGTGTGGTCACATGGGGTGAAGGATAGGTAGTTCTCTGTATGACCTGCATATTGCTGGGACTTGAGTCTGTTTTGTCTGACCAGATCACCTAGTGCTTGCATACAGATGTTAAAAAGAACTGGAGAGAGAATTGATTTTTATGGAACTCCACAATTAAAGGGTCTAGCGGTGGAGATGCAATTTCCCATCACTACTCTTTTGGGCGGTTCCCTTCAGGAAGGACTCTAGCCATTTTAGTGCATTATCCTGGGGCAAACAACCTAATTATTTTAAGATGGAGTTTGATACATTTATGAACGGGATTATATGATGTAGTTGCCTGAGATAGCAGGGACAGGACTCAGTGACCCAGGAGGTCCCTTCCAGTCCTATATTCCTAAGTCATGCAGGATGAACTGCATTATCTGGTAGATGAGAAACAAGATCCACACTGACCTTTTTCTATTAACACATTTTTTTCCATGCAAAATTGCTGCTGCACAAATAATGTAATGATATACCCAATGTAATTTTACACTTACATGTTCTGTGGCACCACAGAAAAAAATAACAGAAAACATTCAGAACAGAAACATTCATCATTTAGTTAGCAGGACTCTGATATGAGTCATTAATTTCAGAAAATGAAGCTAAGAAATATGAGATGCCAGCATAGTAAATGTCTAACTTCCTGATCTTTGCAAATGTAATGCTTTTGATAGTACTATGGCCTCACTACAAAGACTTTAATTAATCAGACCTGGTCACAAAGCAAGGCCCTGATCCATTGCCCATTGACATCGATGGGAGTCTTTCAACTGACTTCAGTATGCAATGCATCAGGCCCTAGGTGAGGAGCTAAATTTATGAGCCAGATTTATAAATCTGATTCTGTAATCCAAGGTATACTATATATTTGTAATATTTTGCTATTTCAGCCATACTTATCAACAATTGATGAAATGCTTTGAAGTGATTTTTATTTAAATCATCAGTATATCTATTTCTTAATTTACCAATTAATAAAATCTGAACATCAGAGAATGGCTCATAAGTCTCTGAATGAGGCCTCTGGGATACACATATCGTCTTGCCCATGGTTTCTATTCTTGTTACATTAGTATTCAGCAACTATTTCAATGGGATGTTCCTAGACATTGCAATTTTGTGCACACATTTTTTCCCTTCTTTATCCACTTGCCAGAGTTCACAATCATTACAACATGCAAGTCAACCACAGATTGCACTTTGTCTATTAATGGGATTATTTGTCATGAAAGTTTCAAGATATAAAGGAAAAACTGCCTATGAGAGCCATATTCATAAAGAGCAGCAATAGTAAGCATATTTCAAAGAGCTGGGTTATGCACATCCATGAGCCTTCTCTTTACCCTCTTTACCTTTTATAGCATCCTCTTTATTTTAGCCTTTCAGACTAGTAATTAGCTACAAACTGTTTCAGATAATTGAGTTATCCTGAACAAAGGCAATGCATATTTCCTTTAAGTAGCATTTTGTAGAACTATGAAGTGATCTTTAGAATTTGTGGTATGTTACTCACATGAAAAATCTTTTCTCATGTAGATAAACTCATTGAAGTCTAGGGAGCTATCTTGCGTGAAGAAAGACTACTCTCCTCAGCGAGGCTTGCAGGATAAGGATCTTGTTTTGCATGTTATGTCAAATAGGAAGATAAACAGGGGAATATGTATGTCTGCATAGGGAATATGTGGAATATACACAATGTAGTCCAGTGTATTCCAACATGTGGTAATTATATTCTGTGTGCCCAAATTCCCCCTTTTGTTTCAACTGAGGTCCTATTGATGAGATATTCACTTTTTGTGTCATACAGTTATGTAATCTTGTTGGGAATGGTTTTATCAAGGTCACCTTTCACTACAGAGGTGGCTGCATTTCTCTGATGTATCAACAGATACGCTTTGTATATCATTTTGTTTAATAAAGTGTTATACTGAAGGATCACAAGCCACGCAGTTTTATTTAACTCCTGTTAATCAGTGCTACCAGTTATTCAGTTAATTACCTCGTATTTAGAGTGACTGATCTGTTCCTGTGATTTGCAAGAGTGAGGTTCTGATCCTGCAGGGACAGGGAGAATGGGGATGACATGAACTTATGGCTTCCCCAAAGCTGGCCTGCTAAGCAGAAAATGGAGATGTCAGAGAACTTTAGTCCAATTGATCTTAGGAATTCTGCAGGCAGAAATGCTGATGCTCCCACTGCTGAGCCTACTCTCAGGCCAACTCTCTACAATCAGTGCGACCACTGCTGGAATAATGTGTTCAGTTCTGGTGCCCACAATTCAAGAAGGATATTAATAAACTGGAGAGGGTTCAAAGAAGAGCCACGAGAATAATTAAAGGATTCAAAAGTATTTCTTATTAGGTACAGAGTCAAAGAGCTCAATCTATTTAGCTTAACAAAGAGAAGGTTAAGGAGGTGGCTTGATTACAGACTATAAGCATCTACATAGGTAATAACTTTAACAATGGGCTCTTCAATTTAGTAGAGAAAGGAACAGATGCTCCCTGATTTACGCAAGCATTCCATTCCGGAACGCCTTGCGTAACTCAAATTTTGCATAAGTTGGAAATGTATCTCCGACCATTATGCAAAAAAAAACAAAAACAAAAACCAAAAAACCCATCTCCTATTTCTAGTTTACTGAACTTTTTCTGTATGTGCAGATTTGCATAAATCGGGTTTGTGTAACCCTGTAAGCATCTGTATAACACAATTCAATGGCTGGAGTTGAATTTAGATAAATTCAAATGGGAAATAAGGCATAAATTGATGACAGGGAGGGTAATTAATCACTGGAACAATTTGCCAATGGTTGTGATGGATTCTTCCTTTTAATTCAAGATTGGATGTTCTAAAAGATATGTTCTATGAATTATTTTGGGGAATAGGGTCTGTGTTACACAGGAGGTCAGACTAGATTATCACAGTGGTCCCTTCTGGCCTTGGAATCTATGAAAGTATGATTCACAGTTATTAGCACCTCATGCTTTACAAAGACTTAATGTGTCCTCCCAATTTTCTGCTAATTGGAAGCATCTCAATATATAAATACTATTGTATATAAAGGCTAAATCCTGTTGTTGCCATTTGCATAAAATGTGCAGCATGAAGATATGCTTCTGAGTTGGTGCTATGGCATGTGGCTGCAGGGGAAGAATAACATAACTTGCTATGCACTTCTTTTTGCCGTTTCTGTGTGTGGACTGAAGAGCGAGCCTATTGATGAGATATGATTGAGTTTCACCATGCATGGAACTGTTGTCAAGCTTCAAACACTTCTCCTACCAATTTGCTATCACCGATGCAAAATCAGAAGTTCAATATGGAGAGAAGGGGAATGCACAGGAATTTAAATTTGAATATTTTTGGAGGAGCACGTTAAACACACACAACTGAAAGGTTTGCGTGACCCCCTGTCCCCCAATTCTTGGGATGCCTCTGGCACGGACACCTAGCAGCAAGGAGGCAGCAGCTCCCCCTGGCAGTGGCGCTCTCCATGATCCTGCAGCCCAGGCAGGGAGGAAGCAGTACTGGGGGCTGGATCCCAGCTGATCTCCTCCTCCCAACACCCCTACAGCTGCAGCCTGCTGCTTCTCCTTCCCTGCTGCTGGAGTCCCAGTGCTGCTGCCTGCTTTGCAGATGTCCTCTGAGATGAGTCAGGGGCTAGAGGCAAAGGCAATACCTGTGACTCCAGCAGAAGGGAAGGAGAAGCAGCAGACTGCAGCTGTAGGGGTGGGGTCAGAGAAGCTCATCCGGGCAGTAAGCCATCCTGATGCTTCCCCTCTTCCGGGCATCTGGAACATATGGAGATTTGGGGAACGGGGTGTGCCCCTGTTTGCTGCACCCCCGGTGCATGCCCCTGATGGAGAGTGAAATTCATCCCCATTTTAAAAAGTTAAAAACAAGTCCCTGAGGGTTTAAGTTTGATTTAAGTTGTGTATAGGTCTTGTGCAGACTCTCAGCACCAGTTTACATTTCATCCAGAAAGAGGAGAATGACATGAGAACTCCACACATGTTTGCACCATCATTTTGTACTGTGCTGATTGTGCTAGTCTGAGGATCATTTGGGCCATAATCCCGAAAGTGCTGTGGGCTTCTTTTAGAAAGAAAAGGGGTTATATAAACACACAACTACACATCCCATGAGGCAGCTGACATGAACAGCTCACCCTGGAGACTCCGTTTTTCACTCATTCTTGTTATTTTTTACCAAAATAAATGTTCGTGGCTTCAATACCCGCCACAAAAGAAATACAAATTGGCAGATTGTAATGAAGAGAATGGCTACCATGTTATTAACCCTTTAATGAAGTTAATGATGGTTGATAATGATTTTAAACCAGTCTCTGAGAAACTGAGTGTCATGGGTTCAGTTGTAGCTCTTCAGCCACATATCTGACTTGGGAGTGGAGAAAAGGTCCACTGCTCCAATGAACGTTCCTGGGGAATGAAGCTGCTAAACCAACTTCCTAACGGTGCAGCATCCTCTCTAGCCCTTGCTCAGGGCTGACTCGGCTGGCTAGTGTGGAGGGGAAGCAGGGTGCTACATCGATTGGTTTTCCTTCTTCTTGAGCATAAAGACTCTGGCCTTGTCTACACACAAAAATTGTATCTCTTTCACTATGCCAGGATAGTAAAAGCAGTCTAACCCATAGTGGAGATCTAGTTATATTGATATTGAAGTGCTATACCAGTATAGTGTATACGCACATGGGATGAGGAATAAATTATAGTGGTATAAGGCTCCCTTCAGACTAGTATAACTGAAGCAACACTAGGGGTTGTATTACTATAACTATATCAGTAAAAAAAAATAACAATAACATCCCTAACCAAAATAGGTACACTGGTACAAAGTCTGTGTATTAACCAGGCCCCAATATCCAGCTTCCATGCAAAGCTGCAATATGGGAAAAGCATCCTCACATCCCTTAGCCAAATTCCACTACTGCACAACCGAGCAGAGAAGGGCACAATGAAGACTTTTGTAAAGAATATATTGTCATACTGTATATTGTTAGTACAACTACATTAAATGCTTAGTACAATCAGAAGGATGAGAGAGAACTGGAAATAGTCCTTCAAGACAGCTAAAATGTAAAAACTTCACTTTTGATTTCACAGGAAGAGAATCTCTCCTGCATTCCTGTAAAATCACGTTTCACTCACAGTTGCTGAA
The DNA here is from genome assembly GCF_009764565.3 of Dermochelys coriacea. Classification (NCBI taxonomy): domain Eukaryota; kingdom Metazoa; phylum Chordata; order Testudines; family Dermochelyidae; genus Dermochelys; species Dermochelys coriacea. Next base: position 105,871,104 of record NC_050071.1, read on the forward strand.
GAGCTGCATACAAGAGCTGCTCACCTCAATATGTACATGAAGAACAAAAATGCTTTTGACCAAGGGCTGTAAGACCAAACACACAAGGGATTATTTTTTAGAATAGCATATGACTAAATAATCACATAAGTCATAGTTAAGAGTTAGTTAAGAATAGTTGTGCATCTGCTTTTTCATGTCACATAATACATTTATTCAAGGTGGTTTAAAAACTACTTAATAGTACAGAATTTTTGAAACAATGTATTGTACAACTGACTTTTTCTAGTTATGTAACTAGTTACAGGGAATTTTTGTGTGTTGAAAATTAAATGATCAATGTTAACCAAGCAAATGATTTTGTAATTAACATTAACCTAATTATACATGGAACAATGACAATAACACCCTCATTCACTTAATGGCAGGGACATACATTTGAAGGAGAATCATTTAACTAGTCCTTAGTTTAAAAAATGTCAAATAATTCTATTTTTACTTTGCCTATTTCAATTTCCTCTAACATTCTGAAGCTATCATACAGCCACAAAGTCATCTACACTTAATTAATCATATACTCCACCCCAACATCATCAGAGCCCCAAGAGAATCCAAAAATATACTGCTGAATTACTACTTCAACTAATACATTTAATTTAACAGTCTTTATAAAAGCACTAATAACAAATGGCATTTGACAACATTCACCACTCAGATCTGTATTACATATCTTGACTTGCATGTTCTCCTCACACATGGAAACTTCTGCTCATATAAAAAGGGCAGAATTACAGAACCAAGTTTTGGTGCATGGACCTGAGTGGGAGAATTTTGCTACACATTATTTTAATAGCCGAGGTTGTTTTCTTTTCATCTAAAGACAATAAGGTTTAGAGATTGTGTTATGAATCACTTTGTATTGTCTATCTTCCCAAATACTGTTACAAAACATTGGCATATAAAATTATTTAATTATACAATACAGCACAAAGCTTTGATCCCACATTTTGATTGGCTTTATATGTCTCTTAGCATACCACCCAGAGCAGCTCTAGAAAAGAATGATCAGTCTGGGAAAATCATATATATGTCTTTTGATGGGTAAAAACATGTAAATATTAAATTAATCATTTTATTTTCCCTGATCATTCAGCAAAACTGTGAAAATGAAACATTCAAATATGATGCAAAAATGATTATTAAAGACAAATTATTCAAATATAGTATATATTATTCAGGTTACTGCCATCCTAAAAGACTAGCAATGAGCCAAAGTCCAAGCAAGAATACATCAGTTCAGTTTTTGCCCCCGAATTGCACTACTTTTCTGCAAGAATATGCCACCACCAGACCCCTAGTTTCAGTTGTTGCGATAAAGTCATAGGTTAGTGCTAACAAGAGTTAGGGTTAGGGTTAGTTACTGTAATTTAAAGTTTATTAACAACTTCACTTGTTAAGCCCTGTATGGCTAGACAATCTGCTCCCAGAGAAGAAGTGTACAATGGCTAGGGTGAAAGACAGAGACTGTGGGATTTAGAGTGAATTTAAATAGTCATTTTTATTAACCTGCCTGTCTCAAACCACTCTTTAAGGTAATGGATTAAATGATATTACAACAAAATAAAGAATTTTCAACTGGCTTCTTTAAGTAATTGAATTACAGCTACTTCAAGTTATGGAATTTCATAATACTTGGAAAGATCATTTACTTTTGTTCATTCATATTTTTTTTAGTTTATATATGACAAACCAAACAGCAGCTACCTACCTTTTACAAACTTGCCTTCACCATGATTAACTGTCAGAATTATCTAAACCAAATAGATAAGAGTCTCCAGTTCATTTTGAGAATAATTAACCTTTATTTCAGTCCATCCAAAGAACAATGTCCACTACCAGAAATGGTCTCACATTTATAAAATCTCTTTTGGACATGCTTTACCAGAGAGGCACCACAGAAGAAACTAAACTAACAGCCTTTTCTTTGTCTTTTGTTTTGTTTATTATTGTTTTGGTTATCTTACTTTACTAAGCCATGAAATCACCTATAACATGGTAAGAATCTTTATGTTACATAATTCACCTGCCTGATCTTTATTTTTCCAGATCAAATTTTGGGATACACATCCACAAGATGCTATTTTGCATAGTGCTTAGCATAATGGAGCACTGGTCTATGAGTTGGTGTAACAACAACAACAACAATAATAATAATAATAATAATAATTAATAATCAGAGGTGGGTGAAACCTTATTATGGGTTGAGTTAAAACTGAGACTGATAGGTGTAAACTCATCTTTCAGTTAACACAGCTGTAAGAAAAAGTCCCCACCTAAGACAAAAGAATTGCATGAATCCACCCATGAGCTTTTGTATAAGTATGGTTTTTGGGTAGGGGAGTGTGGAGGGGGAGGAAAAGAGAACAAACAGCAACTGAGAACTTGCAAAAAGATCGAGAGAGGGAAGGGCTATGTCTACACTACGCATATTTTAGTGACACAGCTATGCAGCTACAGCCATGCCGCTAAAATATGCACAGTGTAGCTGCTTTCTGTTGGCAGGAAAGAGGCGGTAGCTTTGTTGGCAGGAGAGCTCTCCTGCCGACAAAGCGCTGTCCACACTGGCAGTAAAACTTTTGTCGGTAGGGGTGTGTGTTTTTTTCACATCTCTGACGACAAAAGTTTTACTGACGAAAATGCAGTGTACACAAAGTCAAGGAGAGGCAAGAAAGAGGAGCCTCTGAGCACAGTGTGACTGGAAAAAGCTATATATAGAGAGAGCTTTGGGGTTTGGTGTTAAATGAAGGGGTTTGGGGCTGTACACTAAAAAACCATTCGTTGTGATTTTTGGTTCAGAGACACAGGACTTTGTACATTCCTTGTAATTAAACTCAACTGCATCAAAAGAAAACAACAGATTCCATCTATTTCTACCTCTAGCTGGAACATCCCCCAGACTTTCACTAGCTTATTGGGTCAAAAAGAGGCAACAATGGTATCACAAGTGGGACCCAATTTTCAAGGAGAGAAACTGTCAGTTGATATCCCTGTTGAACCATGATGGGACAAATATGGAGGTGCTTGCACAAATTAAAATGGCCAGCGGAATTTAAAGAATGACTAAAAATGATCTAAAACAAGAACTGGAGGTTTCCCAGAAAGGACTCAGAGAGGCAGGCTGAGATGAAATCCCTGTAGGAACAGCAACTACAAACTCTCTGGGCAGATTGGGAAAGCCAGCTCAGGTTGAAAATAGGTAACAACAAAAATTGAAGACATGTTTGGATGAGGTGACTGCCCCACATTGACCCATAAGGGGTTAAGAGGGCCCTAGGGAGACTGTGCAGGAGGCAGCCAATTAGAGAGGGGCTGTGAGGAGCAGCTCATCAGGGCAGGGCTGGCCCATATAAGAAGAGCTGAAGGACAAAGCAGCTTCAGAAGCTGCCTGGAGCTCAAGGGAAGATCAGGCTCCTAGCAGAAGAAAGGAGCTCTAGCACCCTGGACAGACCATTGACTGGGGGGGTGGGGAGAAGCTAAAGATGGCTCTGGGGTTGGCTGCAAGGATTCGCAGGCTGAGGCCCTGAGGCAAGGATGAAGAGGATGCTGGGGGCCATGGGGAAGTGGCCGAGAGAAATTAACTGAAGTGTCAGAGGGGATGGAGCATGTGGCAGACATCTATAGGGTCCCTGGGCCAGGAGCCAGAATAGTAGGTGCTCCTGGGTTCCCTCCCTCCCCTCACCACTCAAGGAGTGGCCAGACAATTGGCTGCAGTTGCCACTGAGGGAAATGGCTGGACAGTGGACTGCAGTTCCCCGGAAGGGGGAAGAACAGAGCGTGACATGGTTGGAGGGTTGTATCATGAAGAGGACACCATGGTTCTGAGAGTGATGTGGGTCCTGGCACAGAAGTGATGGCAGTGAGACACCATCAGAAGAGGGCACACTGGTAGCAGAGCTAATCCCTGGTACAACCAGCAGGAGGTGCCGCAGTGGTGAGTGAACCCTATCATACGTGTAGAAAAGTTTGGTGAAGATCATAGAATCATAGAAGATTAGGGTTGGAAGAGATCTCAGGAGGTCATCTAGTCCAACATCCTGCTTAAAGCAGGACCAACCCCAGCGAAATCATCCCAGCCAGGGCTTTGGCAAGCTGGGCCTTAAAAACCTCTAAGAATGAAGATTCCACCACCTCTCTAGATAACCCATTCCAATTCTTCACCACCCTCCTAGTGAAATAGGTTTTCCTAATATACAACCTTGACCTCCCCCACTGCAACTTGAGACCATTGCTTCTTGTTCTGTCATCTGCCATTGCTGAGAAGAGCCTAGCTCCATCCTCTTTGGAACCCCCCCCTTCAGATAGTTGAAGGCTGCTATCAAATCCCCCCTCATTCTTCTCTTCTGCAGACTAAATATGCCCAGTTCTCTCAGTCTCTCCTCATAAGTCATGTGCCCCAGCCCCCTAATCATTTTTGTTGCCCTCTGCTGGACTCTCTCCAATTTGTCCACAACCTTTCTGTAGTGGGGGGCCAAAAACTGGATGCAAAACTCCAGATGTGACCTCACCATTGCTGAATAAAGGGGAATAATCACTTCCCTCGATCTGCTGGCAATGCTCCTGCTAATGCAGACCAATATGCCATTAGGCTTCTTGGCAACAAGGACTCACTGCTGACTCATATCCAGCTTCTCATCCACTGTATTCCCCAGGTCCTTTCTGCAGACTGTCTCTTAGCCAGTCAGTCCCCAGCCTGTAGCAGTGCATGGGATTCTTCCGTCCTAAGTGCTGGACTCTGCACTTGTCCTTGTTGAACCTCATCAGATTTCTTTTAGCCCAATCCTCTAATTTGTCTAGGTCACTCTGGACCCTATCCCTACCCTCCAGCATATCTACCCCGCCCCCATCCCCGCACCCCCAGCTTAGTGTCATCTGCATTAATGAAGATGTTGAACAAAACTGGCTTTGGGACAGACCCCTGGGGCACTCCGCTTGATACCGGCTTCCAACTAGACATAGAGCCATTGATCACTACCCATTGACCCTTATGATCTAGCCAGCTTTCTATCCACCTTATAGTCCATTCATCCAATCCATACTTTTTTAACTTGCTGGCAAGAACACTGTGTGAGACCATATCAAAAGCTTTGCTAAAGATATAAAGCTATTGTTTGGCTTTGCTAAATATGCAAGCACCTCTGTAAAGGGGGCAAACTGGAACACTCAGATGGCATACAAGTTAATATAGGTACTATCCAAAATACTCTCAGCAAAGCCCTGAACTGTCAGAGTACAACCTAAGAAAGTTAAAGAAGTGAGGAAAGAATATGTCAGAGGAAGAACTACTCTAAAAACAAAAATCAATTCAGAGAATGTTATCCAAGCCATTAATATGTGGCCGATACCAGTAGAACAGTTTGCTGCTGGAGTGATCATGTAGAACCAAGAGGAGAAGGAAAAAATGATATCCAATAAGAAACTCCTGATGATGGATAAAGGAATGAATATCAACCAAGACACGGACAGGACGTACCTCAAACAATGTGATGGAGGGGAAGATTTGCTATCTGTGGAGGATGCAATTGACAGTGAAGAACATAACATCAAATATATGAGGAGTCAGCCAGAGTAAAAGTCCATCTGGCTACAATAACAAATGATGGCCAAGCAATGTATCCCAGCCCCAGAAAGAATAAAAGGAGAAAGTACACCACTAAAGATAGATGCTAAAGATTTACACAGAAATCATTGCACGGACAGTGGTAGAGAGAGACTGACCATATTCATAACCCATGACTTGTAGAAGGATGCCTCACTGTAAGTGCAAAAGAGCAGTCCTTAAATTTTAATTATGATTCAAAATTGACAGACATATCTGCACCTCGAACTGCAGTTCTGAAAAGGAATGTGTTCCAAAAAGGGAGAGATGGTGGAGCATGTGTTGAGCCTGACCTGCAGGAGCCTTACTGGGGGAGAATATATGAACAGACACAATGAGGTCACCAAGCATCTCCACTGGAGTCTCTGTGACAAGTACGGATTTAAACAATCCATGCAGTATTATAATCACCTAACTGAAAGCACCCTAGAGAATGAAGAGGTCAAGATTATAAGGACTCTGGCAATTGTCACAGATCAAAGAGTGCAGGCCAACAGGCCTGACATAATCATTGTAGAAAAGAAGACAAGCAAAACCATATTGGTTAATATTGCCTGCAGACAGAAACATAAAAAAAGAAAAGGAGGACTTGTGGCATCTTAGAGACTAACACATTTATGTGAGCATAAGCTTTCGTGAGCTACAGCTCACTTCATCGGATGAAGTGAGCTGTAGCTCACGAAAGCTTATGCTCAAATAAATGTGTTAGTCTCTAAGGTGCCACAAGTCCTCCTTTTCTTTTTGTGAATACATACTAACACGGCTGCTACTCTGAAACCTGTCATAAGAAAGAAACAAGAAGAGAGAATGGTGAAGTATGAAGAACTCATGAAGTGGAACAATTATTAAAAACTAGAACAATGATGATGCCTTTGATCATTGGAGCAGTTGGAGCAATCCTTAAAGATTTGAATGAGCATCTCAAAAGCATGTGAGGAGAGGAAGACATGACAATCAGTGACTTCCAGAAGACAGCACTTTTAGGCATTCTGAGAATTTTAAGGAAAGTCAAAGGAGAACAAGTGCATTTGAGCCCCTAAAATAAAGGATCTCTGCAGAGAGCTTAACAGAATTCCTGACTATTCAAACCAATTCATGGTCAGCATATATTAGTGACTAATGGGTTTAAATTTTAGACAGTTGCTTTCCCCTCTTTTATGCGTATGCTGTGAAGGCTATTTGTGTAAAAAAAAATAAATCCCCATGATGTAACACTGAAGATAACAATAATAGTCAAGGTGTGAAGAACCAACATGTATAAGAAAGTAGCTGATATGTGAACAATTCTTTAAAATGTTTTATAAAGTTGGGAGTGTAAGCTCCTAAATCCCCTTCACTAGTGTAAATTACATACTCCACATGTATGGAACAGATAAATAAATATCTCATTGACCATGGCAGCTTTTAGGAGCAGTGTGACATCTCAGAATGGCCTTTTGTTTTTAAACAATTTCTCTGCAGAGATGTGCTTTCTTTCAGCAGCAAGCATACAGATATTTATTATTTCCTGTTTTAAATATTGTGGACAGTGCTAAAACAATACACCCATATTCATATGGGTTATATTAAGGTATGAAAAAAATAAGGATTTGACCATTCACTTTTATTTTCTGGACTTTGCTGATAGAGAAAATGTTGGTTTTCTGTTTTATCTGCAATAAATCCAAGGATCTCATCCTGATTGTTGAATAAAATCTGTTTGCACAGTTAAGTAGAACATCACTGTTTCCTTCAGAAGCATCAGAAATCTAGAAAAATATGTCTTCAACATGGGATAGCTTACTCGATCACAATCTCATCTTTACATAATGACTTGTCCAACAACTCTCTCAAGACAGACATGCCACACTCATATTGTAAGGGTCCATATCCTATGCCCATTGAAGTCAACTGATAAAGTCTCATTGACTTTCCTGGTGTAAGGATGAGACATGAAAAGGAAATACAGCTCCTTGTTCATGATCACGTCTTCCTTCATATGACAAAATCTGATTTTAATAAGTTCTTAACTGATGATTTTCAAAAGCATTGGTGTAACTCATCCCTCAATGAAATCAATGGTAAAACCCCCACTGACGTCAATTGCAGTTCAGCTGGGCACTTTAGAAAATTCCACTCTTAAGCTTCCGTGATAGGAAATATATCAGCACAACAAACTCCAGCTTCACTCATCTCCAATTATTCACTCAATTATTATTCACATTTAACATATTTCCCTGACTCTTCCTCTGCATCTTATTTAGAGGGCTGAGTGGGGAGTGTTGGCCAAGGACATTAAAATCATGGTGCTTTCAGTTTCATGCTGCGTTGTCGAATTTTCAGGGTTTGGTCTACATATCCATCAAGTTGACTGTGTGGAGATTCAGCATGAACTAACTATTTAGTGGAATAAACATGAGTATTAACCAAAAAAAGCCTTATTTAAAAAGTAAATTTCCCACAAAACACTATAGACTTCCTCCCCCCCCCCACCAGCCACAAATCATTGGTAGCTGAGGTCCTGTTTGTAGAGAAGGGAGGTAGGAGTGTAAAGCTTATTAACCTTATTAAGTATGTACAATTGCATCAAAAGCTGAGGATGAGTACGAATAATCTTAAGGGAGTTAGAGGTGGCAAAATCACAGCCTCAATATAAATGTAACATTCTATGATGTTCTCCTTTATATATGCATAGAGTCAATTTATTACTGGTTCTTATACTCTAATAAAACAGCTTTCTATGTTTCTGGATATCATAAAACACTTCATTATGGTGAAATTGACCTTAAATAACAAATAATTCATATTTTAAGGGCTTAAATGGAACTCAAACAGTGCATAGCCCTTTGGTGAGCCCTCTTCACAGGGGTGAATTTTGCTCTTAATGACACACAAACTCCTTATGAGCCAAAGAAGGATATATAATATGCTCCTATTCAAAATCTAAACTCTAAAATTAGCCAGACTTCACTAAGGGTCATGTATTTGATGATTTCTTCTGGGTGAACATTTTGCGGAAAATAGAGCTTCCTATTTACATGCAAATCAAGTAAAATTGTTTCCAAAAGTATCAAAAACAACACTTTCCTTAAAAAAAGAAAAAGGAAATCAAGTGAGTTCTATTAGCTTTTCATTCAAATTTCTGCTGAAAAAAACCCTAAAAATACCACATATTTTTTCCCCACTGTCACAAAACATAAAAACAGCTGAATGAATTTTTTCTCCAACTTGAAAAAAAATCTTTGGACAGAAACCAAGAATGGAAAGTCATGAGAATGTATCATCATTACTTAAAATGTTTAACATCTTTAACTATAATGTTACTAAAAGATGACCTCTAGATGTATACACATGCACACAACCACACATACGTATGTACACATATGTATGAGTGCAAGTACAAATGCTCTATTTATATATATATATATATACACTCAATTTAAAAAAAAATCCTTCAATATTGAAAATAGCCATGACTCATTTTCACAATGATTTCTAAGCTCATAAAACTAAAAGAAAAGCCAGCTCTACTGTGATGAACATAAACAATTGCAAACTGTCTGATTTCAAATGAAAATCTAACATAGAAAAGGAGAGTTTCTTGATCAGGCAGAGGATGGTAGGTGCGAAAAAGCAGAAGAACCATTATTTTCAGAGCAGAAGGGGCAGAGTAGATGAAGCTACTACTGTATTTCATACACCCAAAAATGCAATGAAGGGTAAAATGAACTAAAGGAGACTGATTAAATGAGGAGGTGGTAGGAATCAGTGTGGATGGAAGATCTTTTCTCAGGATATGTAGGAAAGCAAAGCTGCAGGAAAATTAATGTAGACTTGATGAAGCAAGGAGCTTTTCAGTACATGTTAAATTAAGTATTAATTCTTCTTGCTTAATCTTCTTGCAAATTTCAATGGTTCATGTTTGCCTTGGAACTGAGATCTGCGTCACTACCCCATTAACGTTGTAGTTTATGTCTCTTTTGTAAAATCTGCATATCTGTTATTACAATTCCAAATCCTCAAAATCATGTTCAGATGTATATCCTTACTTAAACAGGAAGCATTTTACACTCTTCCTTTTTGATTTAGGTCAAATTTTCATTCTGCAACTTACCGCAAAAAATCAACTTCTTTTTATAGACTAAAAACTATTCTAAAGGAATTTACATTTTAATGTATTAAACACAGAATATAAACAAAAACTAATCATTCCACACCTATCCCAATGTTTATTTAAGTTATGTACAGTGGAGAAAAGATTATTTAATATAAGACAGCATTTTATTTTCACAATATTACAATTAGTCTTCACCATTTGTGTTGTATTTATTAACTTTGCTGTTTCATTACATTTTTGTTTTCTAATGAAAATTTTGATTAAATTTATGACAATTAGAGAATTTAATATGTGCATGTTTACTCAGTTTAAGAAATAAGATAATTAATTTCCCTGTAATTCAGCAGTTTATAAAAATAAGTAAGGCACCAGTAGTTAAGAATATGCGGAATTTAAGCAAGTAAACAGTTCCACTGAAGTAAATGGGATTACTTTAATGCTTAAAGTTAAATGCAGGATTAAGTGGTATGCTGGATCAAAGCCAAAGAACTCAATATTTAATGTTATTCCTGCACATTCAGGGTCTGATTCAAAGCCCATTGAAAGCAATGGGAGGCTACAAATCAAGCCTCAAGTTAAATGGGAAATATCGGCCCACTTTCATGTAATATCTATAATTGTAAATAAAAGTAAGTTCAATTTCTTAATTGTTAAAATTTAATTATTCAGGCCTTTTTTCAGCAAAATTTTAGATCAACTCAGCCTCTAGCAAAGCCACATAATTAGTCTTATTCTTGCCCTTAAATGGCTTAAAACTCTTTATTTTGTTTACCATCGCTCACCAGCAAGGAGGGAGAGTACTCGTCCTTGCATGGAGTTTGTATAGAGATAATTACAAAACACAAGAAACTTCCCCTCTGCCCTCTCCACAATGAGTAAAAACAAGGAAGCATAGGGACTACTCCCCTTAGCAATGGCTTGTGTATCTGGTCAAACTCAGGAAAGTAGGCAGCACTATCCACAGAGATGGTGCTATGTGTGCACTCCCCCTGTGTGCTAGGAACCTTGGAGAGGGATTGACTTACTTTTTGATAACAGTGGAAATACTACCCATCTCTGAGGTGTGTAATTGGACCTTTAGTCCACCTTCCCTTGCCTCAATTCCAATAAGCTGGTAACAATTGAAAAATAGAATACAGTACAATACAAAATTGTTTTAAATAGCCTCTTAACACTCAAAATATCCTAAAGTACAGTGCAAAGCAATGAATTAGCTGCCTGTAGCAGTGGATGGCAGAATTATATATGACACTCAATAAATGGGTGCTCAACAATAGCTAGCCCTGGGCACAAGCATGTGTTTTAAGAGAGAGAATATTGTTAAGGTACCAGGATTAATCATAAATTTTCTTGAAAAGTAACATGGAACCCTTGACTTCCACCTAAATGGGGATAAACTAGAAGGGTTCTCAGTGTAACAGGTCACCATGTAATGAACTGCTGCACTTCTCATGGGGCAACTCATGGGGCAACAATGCAGTACAGTTCTGCACTACAGTGTCATCATTAGGCACCTTGGGATAAAAAAATATCAACCTTCCAAAGCACAGAGGGGAGTGCTATTAACTGAAACATACACAACAGTAGTAGTTTCTGTAGGTCACAATATATTACAATTCAGATTGCCTGCAAAATCTCAGATCTCTTGCTACAAGGCTTTTGCTTCTCCACTTTCCAGTGTATGTAAGATGGGCCACATGGATGGTATGAGTTGGACTGAAATAAGCATGAGAAAAGAGAACAGAGATGTCAGATGTCAAGGAAAGTCTCTCTGATATTGAGTCATAAACACTGCTATAGTCGTACAGGAAAAGTGACAGGTTTGCTGTAAATGCCTGTCAAGAATCTGCCAAAAACACATTTCTGAATCTCTCATGATGGTCAAATATGCATTGTCAAACTTCTGTTAGTTCTTGGCTGCTGTGACTGTAATTGCAAACCGGTTTTCTTATGGGCTTTTTTTTTGTCCCATGCTCCACACAATCCTGCTATAGATAAAATAAGGGTATTATTCTAAATCTATATTTGCTATCCTATTTTTTTCTTCCACACCCTGCAAAAAGTCTGCACCCAGTAAAAAAGTCAGTCAAGATTACAACAACCAGCTTATTTACTAACTCCTTTACTAACATATATGATTTGTATTTTGGCTCAGTCACCTTGACTCCATTTCGAGATATTGATTTATTTTTTTGTCATTGGCTTGCCTTCATAATAGTACTGTGGGCATACCACACCATAACTTGATAACCCTATATTCCTGATAAATTGTACTAGTACCCTTTGCTACAAAAAATGGTCTTGAACTCTGTCCCTTTATCCCTTTCCCTGCTTCAGTTTTCTGCTCTGAAACATAGGTATGAACAGACATGAACAAATGTAAAAATACATGTAGCAGTGCTATCACAGCAAAGGGGCTTCCTTTCACATGATGACATTTGTGGTATCACAAAAATGTCCCATCTAAATCCGTTTTGGACTGAAAAGTAATATAGTACAGCGGTTCCCAAACTGGGGTCCGCGGACCCCCTGGGGGTCCATGAGGGTACTACAGGAGGTCTGCGAGTCATGTTGCAGATCAACTCCTCCCTCTTCCTCCCAGTGCCTCCTGCATGCCACTGAACAGCTGTTCAGCAGTGTGTAGGAGGCACTGAGAAGGAGAGGGGACAGGACACACGCGGGCGAGGGGGCGGAAAGAGGCGGGGAAGAGGAGGGGCAGGGGTGGAGCAGGAATGGGAAGAGGTGGGGCAGGGGTGAAGCCTTGGGGGAAGGGTGGAGTAGTGGCTTGGCCTGGGGTTGAGCACCCCTGGGAAATATTAGAAGTCAACTTGGGGGTCCGCTGCTATACTAAAAATTTGTTACATACTTTTATGAATCCTACCACCATAGGAGACAGATAGAGATGGAGACAAAGCAATACCAATTTAATTTCAGTATACCTTTCATAAAACATCACCTCCAACTGCATTAAAATAATTAATAATATAAAATTACAGACTGCTCCTTCTCTTCCCAAACCTCTTCCAACCAGGAATAAGCAGCCCTATACTCCCACAGTAGCGGGAGCACAAGGACTGTTTGAGGGGGCTTTTGTGCAGATGCACAAGACAGGAAGGAGTCATGTGTATCTCATCACCCCTGCACACCAATGCAAAGGTCCCTCAAAATGTGCTCCTTAGTGTTAGCTGGGGAGTGCAATAAGGGTGGGGGGCCCTGCCCCACCCCCCTTGGTCCCTGATCATAGCTAGAAGTTTGGCTTGGCTTGTCATAACAGAGGGGAAGTGGGGTCAAACCTGAGATGTGCTGTGACCCAGTGCACAACATCACGATGCCACTCATTCATTCATGGTCTGGTTCTGTTCAATATCTTCATCTACGATTTAGATAATGGCATAGAGAGTATGCTTACAAAGTTTGTGGATTATACCAAGCTGGGAGGGGTTGCAAGTGCTTTGGAGGACAGGACTAAAATTCAAAATGATTGGGACAAACTGGAGAAATGGTCTGAAGTAAATAGGATGAAATTCAATAAGGACAAATGCAAAGTACTCCACTTAGGAAGGAACAATTAGTTGCACACATAAATGGGAAATGACTGCCTAGGGCTGAGTACTGCAGAAAGGGATCTAGGGGCCATAGTGGATCACAAGATAAATATGAGTCAACAGTGTAATACTGTTGCAAAAAAAAAAGCAAACATCATTCTGGGATGTATAAACAGGAATATTGTAAGCAAGGCATGAGAAGCAAGGCTCTACTCCATGCTGATTAGACCTCAACTGGAGTATTGTATCCAGTTTTGGTTGCCACATTTCAGGAAAGATATGGACAAATTGGATAAAATCCAAAGAAGAGCAGCAAAAATGATTAAAGGTGTAGAAAACGTGACCTATGAGGGAAGATTGAAAAAAATGGGTTTGTTTAGTCTGGAGAAGGGAAGATGGAGGGGATACATGACAACATTTTCCAAGTCCATAAAAGGTTGTTACAAGGAGGAAGAAGAAAAATTGTTCTTCTTAACCTCTGAGGATTGGCCAAAAAGCAATGGGCATAAAACTTCAGCAAGGGTGTTTTAATTTGGACGTTAGGAAAAACTTCCTGTCAGGGTGGTTAAGCACTGGAATAAATTGCCAATGGAAGTTGTGAAATGTCCATTGTTGGAGATTTTTAAGAGCAGGTTAGACAAACACCTGTCAGGGATGGTCTAGACAATACTTAGACCTGCTCCGAGTGCAGCTGACTGAACTAGATGACCTCTCAAGGTCCCTTCAAGTTCTATGATTCTATATTTGGTCTAATTGCCCCTCTCACGACCTGGTGCACCTGCTCCCCCCACCTTTGTAGTCCTTTCAGCACATCTTGGCACTGGGAACCCCCAACACCCAAGGCCAGGCCACTGGTGGAGTTGGTGCTCTTCTGGGTAAGAGCTCAGACTAGGGGTGGGGCAAGGAGACTGCAGGGCTATGTCCAGGGTGGGTGCAGGGCAATGTGGGGGGAAGAGCACAGGGCTGGGGCTGGAGAAGCAGGAAGGGAGTATGCATGGAGCTGGGTGCAGGGGGAAGAACCCTGAGTGCAGGGGGGGGAGTGCAGGGGAGAGAGCTTTTCAATGGGTAGGGGAGGGAGAACTCTAGGATCCCAGACACAGTTCAAGGAAATTGCACCCACCTGGCTCCTTAGCCATCATTGCTGTCGGGAGAGACCTACTGAGTGTCTCTCCTCCTCATGATCAGGGTTTTTCCAGGCTGCACTGTTCCCTGCCTACATTGTGATATTCCCAGCATATCAGACATCCTAAACAGCCAAGGTTCTGCATTTTTCTTTCTCTCCAGAGGCTAAATAGTTACCCACAGTTATGAGTTAACATACAGCCCTTGCTAAGGAAGCACATTTATTCTTAAGGTGAAAAGATTCCAGAGGAAACATACTGTAATCAATAAAAGAACCTACAAGCATGCTGAAAAGCTTACCAGAGGTCATCTCAATTCCAACCTCAGGCTATGGAAGGTGTCAGTCCTTCCAATCCTTCCCTAAATATTGCCCTCACCCAACCGCACCATGGACAGAAGATCCAGTCTATTGACTAGATCAGAAAGAAGAGCCTTTGTCAGTTTTAACTCAGGTTATTTAACAAAAATTCCTTTCTTTCTCTGTTGGCCTCTGAAGAATCTAGTATGAAACAGTATTTCCACACCTTTCTCCAGGTAGCTCTCTAGAGGTGTTACAAGCTTTGTAAATTTGTCTAATCACTTCCCCACTGTTCTTAATTCCTCCCCCATGGAATTATATACAACACCTGGCCCCCAACAATACATAAAATTAATACAGTAAGATCTCCCAAAGACATTGCAGGAAATTGCCATAACTGTTACACTCTTCCACTGGAAAATTCTGATTGCACCCCTAGTTTAGCCCCCTATTCAGCTGATGCTATCCCTTTTCACTGTTGAGTTTCCCTTTGCTATATAATAATAGATAATTGCTCAATATACAACAAAGAAAGAAGGAGGAAGTGTGTTGAACTGTAAACAAGTTTAATTTATGCAGAAACAGTTTAGAAAACTTAACAGAGGACAAGAGCCAAATGGAAAATAGCCAAATATTTTCCTTTAAGAATTAGCCCTTGGTAAAGCTGAGGAAAGAATTCAGAAGGGTTCTGATTGGGATCCATTGATAAAATTCTCAGGCTTTACATGCCAACAGAGGGAAAGATAACACCTTTCACTGAAAGAAAAGAAGTACTTGTGGCACCTTAGCGACTTACAAATTTATTTGTGCATAAGCTTTCATGAGCTACAGCTCACTTCATTGGATTCATGAGATGCCCTCAACTTTTCTTCCCACCAAATCCATGTTAAATAGGTACAAAAGCCAGAATTTTAACTGAATGCAATTTCTCCTTTTTAAGGATTGTGAAGCTTATTCCTCTAAAAAATGGTTTTGTCGAGAATCTCATTTCATTGTTTTCTTTATTCTATTAATGTAATTGATGATTAATATCAGGAATTTGCAGATTTATTTTATCAGGATTGTGTACAAACACTGTATGTGCCATATACCAGCTGCCTTTTCTCCATTAATTAATAAAGTTATCACAGAGTGGTTTTTGACATAATGAAATAGTTCCGAGGCAACACATTATTTATTTCCAAGACATCTTTATCTTTGAATCCTTCCTGAAAATGTCCTAATTAACTAGCAATTTACTACAAAGGGCCAAATTGTGATGTGCATGGAGCCATGCTACTCCCCTGGAGACCTCAGGCAGAAATTGTGCCATGAATCCCTCCCCAAGTGCTCAGCGTGCTGAATGACTGCACAGGCTGTACCAACCCTCCTTTAGAATGGTGTAGTCTACCCCCTTTCCTCCTTTCTCTCCTCCTACACATTTAGTGTAACAGGGCTATTGATGGATTAGGGCCATGGTTCTGCTCCTCATCACCCCTACTCATCCCCACTGGGATGCACTGAAACAACAGAGCCTGCTCTCAGCATCTGTGCCAGGTTCTTGTACAGGCCACACCAGGATGGGCTCTTGTACACTCTCCCCTGCACTCTGGCCCTGCATAACTGGGTAGCAAAAGTGAAATCCTGACTGAGATTCGCAGATGCACAAGATAAGAAACACTAAACTTTTCAGGCCAAGATGACCAATATCTAAATATGCTTAAACATGGACATTGCAGGGGAAAGGGGGTAACATGGTAATTGGAAAAATTCATGAGCAAAGGGCATATCCTGTGCACCTGTGAAAAAACACATATTCAGAGCCTACATACCACAGACGTGAAAGATGACTGACTGGTCAAAGGCATAGTCAATTAATATAAACTTGTGGTACTGCTGTCACATTCTTCCCAAAGGCAGGGGCGTTTGCATCTATGTAGATGGAACAGGAGCGCAGCCTTGCAAACATGTGGCCTATAAGCAGATAGGGTAAAATCTAGTACTTTTCCTATATTAGCTGCCCCACAGTAGTTGCACACAATTCCCTCTTTAAAAAGAGTTAATGCTGCAAAGATCAGCATTGACTCCCACCCAGATTTGTGCTGGAACTCTGTTAGGTTGCTAGGATAGCATGCTGTGCAGAAAGGCTGCTCCCTGGCAGTGTACCTTCCCCTCGGGCACACGTAGCCTCAATTATGAGGTGTTCACACAGAGGGGCTTCTGTAGACTTAAGGGCAGCATGCTGCAAAAGCTCTGCTTCCCCTGGCCCAGGAGTTACAGGCCCTTTGAACTAGTTTTCTGCCTCTTTGCCCCTCACCATGCCAATCAACAGTGGAGGGGAGACTAGCCTAAGCTTCTCTAAAAGCCTGTTTAAATTCTTACCCTTTTTTTTTTGAAGATGGATGGATTTTAAAATTCAAAGTAAACAAGGCCTGAACAGCAAAGCAATAAACCAAAACCTGCAAGTGGACTAATCTGTGAAAAGACAGTGGGACCGTGCTCACTCCATTTCACCATCACTTGAGCTGTTAATGAATTTGTTTTCCCTTTTACATAAGCACATAATGACTATCTAAGAAATCAGAAACCAATTCCTCATTTTCACAATAATATACTTCCATTACTAAACTTTTTTCCTCAATGGGGCAGGAGGGTTCCCCCCACTTCGAACTCTCAATTCCCTTTACTGCCCTCATACTTCTTTAAAAACAAAGACAAAAACAAAACAAATACCCCCTCCCCCATCTCCTTTTTCTTTAAAGCCTAACATCAGAACAATGAGGGGAGGGGCTAACTAGGGGTCTCTCCAGATCAATCGCAACACTGCTTTCATGTGTCATTATAGGGGTCACTAAAGAACTACACAAAGCACTGTCCACCCCACATTTCTAGAAGCTTTCTGTTATCTCCACAGCATTTCCTGCTGGTCCAGAAGAAAAAGAATGAGATTGATACTCCTCTGTATCCCTAGATTCCTGCACTGGTCCAATTGCCAAACATTTTGTGCACCTATAGGTATCAACATGGCTAAACTTCTGCATTTTGTAACTATTCCAGAGTAGTGCTGTGTACATTTCTAGGATCTAAGAGCGCTGAAGCAAAGCTGAGCAATTCTGGCATCCTAAGGAAGTCAGAGGTGACTGTCTTGAACAGCAAACAGACACAGAAAGGGTGCCCTTTGATATACAGTATAAATCCTTTCAAATCCATGTAGTTAAAAACTGGTACTTGTCATATTTGTTTTATTGCTTAGCATCGTTGTTTTCTATTATGCTTAAGATACCCTTAACAAATATCCTCACAAGTATAGCTAAATTGGGATGAGAAGGTTAGAAAGATTTATAACATTGCCAGAACTGTCATGTAGGTAGTGAACAAGGAATGTTTCATCATAAGAACTGTGAGGATGTTCTATTTACCATTTCTTTTAAAGTGTACATCAATTTTTTAAACTAAACTACAAATATAAATTCCTTTGAGTCTCAAAACATAAATGATTCATAATACTTAGGGCAGTTTTTGTCACAGCAAATTTTGGGGGTGAAAAAAACACATCTGAATTATGGCCAGTATTGACAAAAGGAAGGTGATATTAAACATTTGTGAGTCCTCCATGTTTTTCCTACATTTCCCTTCCTAGACCTAACTTGCCTGGGGAAGAAGTTCCTCTTAGTCTGTTACCACTGGCCTCCCACACCCCTGTGTATGAGACATGCTGAAGGGACACCATCTCCCGCTCTTTCATTCACTATGGAATGGAGAGTTGTGACAGAATCTATTCAGAACTGCTGCGGAAGTTGTGTGGATAGGGCTGGCCAGAAAACAAGAATACTGTTTTGCAAAAAAAAAAAAAATCAAAATCTGTTTTTGTTCTTCATTGGAACCAAACTGAGACCTTTCCAAATTCTTCATGGAGAACCATCCCAGAATAGCCAATAGCCTGGTGGTCAAGACATTCACCTCAGAGGTAAATTCCTGGCCTTCTTGATTCAGACTTGACCCTGAGTTTCCTATATCCCCAATAAGTGCCCATTGCACAGAAGAGACATCCTCTTTTCCTGGCCCAATGAATATTTAATTATTTATACAAGGTGGAGCAGCTCTAACAGGAGAGACTGAGAGACAACATAATACTGGCTCTATAGTAGAGTGGTTAGGGCACTCACGTGGGATGTGGAACCCGAGAGTCAAGTCCAGAGTAGGGGCTTGTACTCTATCTCCTACATCAAGTGATTGTCATAACCAAGAGATATTGGCTCTTCTGGAAGAGAGTTTCTATCTCATTTGGACTTGAAATTCCATGCTGGTTTTGACAAACTGTCATTTTCCAATGAGAAAGTGTTTTGACAAAAAATTCCTGACCAGCTCTAGTATGGATCCCAAAAGAAATATAAAGCAAAAGTGTGTGTGTGTGTGTCCCAAAACAAAACTGTAAATCACTAAATCCATTACTATAGTTACCCCTGTGATAAACTTAATAACCTTAGTAATAAAAATATATGCCTATCACATCTCTGATTTTAGCCAAACACTGTCTCCAGTATAAGCTTTCGTGAGCTACAGCTCACTTCATCGGATGCATCTGTAGCTCACGAAAGCTTATGCTCAAATAAATTTGTTAGTTTCTAAGGTGCCACAAGTACTCCTTTTCTTTTTGCGAATACAGACTAACACGGCTGCTACTCTGAAAACTGTCTCCAACGTTGTAAACCGTTGGCTTCAATTTGCAATTTTTCTTATCCAGTACCACACCAAGCAATGTTCAACAGAAAAAATTCAGCCACAACTCAAATTATACAGTTATTACAATCATCTGAACACTTAAAAGTGTTTAGAAGGAAACAGACACATCCCATACCCAAAAGGCCTTTAACAATGAAGGGCCAAATTCTCTGCTGATGTAATCAAATGAATTCTATGGAGCTCTGCCCATTTATACTGGCAGTGAATTTGGCCATAAATTATGACAAGAAGTGAGGGTCAGGAAGAGATTTTTATTTTTAAAAGTGGAAGAAGGACAAGACGATCACACTGATTCTCAGTCATCCTGGAGGTGCTGAAACTCACTTCCCAGAAGTGCTGTGGCAGGACTGACCTTCCAGAAGGAACTTAAATAAGGAGAGGGAGGTGGCTTGGCAAATATGCTTCAGGAGGACATTCCATGCTATTTCACAGGGCAAAAATCCACATTATTACTGAGAGAATGACCCATATTATATGTAAGATATAGAGGAAACACAATTCAAACTTCAGCAGGTTTTCAGAATTGTGAATTTTTGGTTGGGGAGGGAGCTTTCTACTATATATATATATATATAGTAGATTAACACATTGACACTGCTGGGGAAACAAAACAATAAACATTCTTAAAACTGATGACATTCCCTTGTAAATCTAAATAAATATGATACTTAAATGTCAGCACCTAGTAATTATTCCACTCAAGTATCAGCAGCAGCTGTTAATGTTTTAAAACTACAATAGATGATTCCAGTGATTTCAGAAACACAACAGAGTGATACTCTTACAGCTTATATCAGCAGCAGAGCTCAAGTGAATTATAGTCTTGTCTTCCTTCCAGGGCCTCTATTAGCCTCTATTTTTAATTTAACACATAGAGATGGTGTTACACAAAAGCGAAATAGTGACATGCTTCTTAGGTGAAGTGTCTTTCATATTAAATACTTCTTAGGTGAAGTGTAAAACACAAATTTCAAAAGATAGTTTGTGCTTCAGGAAGCTTAGCTTCTAAGCAGTTTGCATCTTGTAGTGATTGTTTTTGGCCAGAAAAAGATACTTTCCAAGTTCCTTTCAGGAATTTAAATGTAAGCAGAGTCTTGACTTTACAGGCTTCATTTTCAGTTTAATCTCAACCAATTCCTGTTAGTATCCGTGGTTTCACTGTCACAATTATTTTGGGTTCTTACTGATGTTATTTAGACTTCCAGCTACCTGACTCCATTTGTGTAATGCCTGAAATGCCCCATCTCACAGAACTCTTAGCCTATTCTTTATTTCTACTTTTTTCTTCATAATTCCTTTTTCAATTTCAGAGTGAGCAGCCCTGTCTCAAGTTCTGTGGCATCTTTCCCATACCTCCACCTTTTCTTTCTCTTATCTTCCTGCCTCTGGATGCTGTCTACATGAGGGGAAAGAAAGAACTCAAAATGAGATAGCTGTCACACATTAATCGTCTACAAAAGGAGAGGATACATTAATTAAGAAGCAAGAACAAGATTTTCACCCTCAGTCTGTTAAATGAGGAGCTGGAGAAAGACAGATTGCTGCTTTTACATTTGTATTTTACAGAAAGCCAAGCCAAAACTATTTTGCTTTAAGTATTTACCTTGTGGGCACTGTATAGAGTCTATCTTCCTGTCCTATTTCTTATTTTTATTCATTTGGGGCCAAATCCTGAATCTGCTGCTTGCATGAACACAGAATTAGAGGCTTAATATATAACAGTGCCACCAATGCTGTAGATGGCAGTGTGGTCATCATAGATGGACAAGCTTCGTTTGATGTTCTTGCCTGTGGATAGGATGATGCATTTCTGGCTGAGTAACAGTAACAGAGTGTCAACCAGTTTCCCCCTAGCAACAGAGCCAGAGTGGATTAATAGCTGGGAAAGTGCAGGGGCCCATTAGGGGAAAATGCCTTTTTCCCAGAAATCTCTTGGTCTCATTTTGTAATCTCAATTTATAATAAAAACCAAGCAAATATGATGCATTGCTCCTTAAATCTAGAGGTAGGACACCATCCTCCCATTTTCACATGCAAGACAGTGTGACCCTCTGCTCATCTAAACTATATGTTGTACATAAAAAAATTGCAATTATACCCAGTCTCCTGTTACCAAAACTGGGGCATGGTCCCCATAGCTATTCATTAAACTGGAAATACCTTTGACTATGCAAAAACGTGATTATCCACACTCATTCAATGTCCCCATGACATTTGGATAATCAAGACTGTTCTGTGGTTGGCAGTATATTAATACACATGGAGAATTTCTTCCAAGGAGTTCTCTTAATTGAATATATTACTGGCGTAAAATTTTTCATAAATTGCCACCATGGAATGAATGATGATTTGTAAGCACAAAGGTAGCTTGACATATTTAGCCAATAATGAATTCATGTGAAGCTTGACTGATAGCATATGATGGTTTTACTATTTTTAGAAGATTTGTAATGAGATGAGATGTTTGTAATGAGATGTTTTGTAATGAGATGTATGGGATGTTTAATTGCACTCCCACCTTGTTATACATAGAAAGTCCACAATCTAATTTGGACAAGGGCATTTTCTTACTAGAAAATTAGGATTTTGTGGTTCCATATCCACTAATTAGGGTGACCAGATGTCCCAATTTCATAAGGACAGTCCCGATATTTGGGCCTTTTTCTTATATAGGCGCCTATTACCCCTCACCCCCGTCCTGATTTTTCACACTTGCTATCCGGTTACCCTACCACTAATACGTATTTATGACTTACCTACCCTCTCAACCTCTCTGTCAGGCAAAATGCAGCCAATGGATTAGGACAACTTTTGTCAGTAATGACTTTAGTGATGCCATTTGTACAGTCAGATAGGATCCTGTACACATGTATTTGAACTCACTAAACACACAATCCTCGAGCAATGTTGTACCAAAAATATCACTGACTGTACTACATAGGACAGATGGAAATGTAGCTGACATTGCTTACCTTGAAATGGGCCCCTCCAAAACCTAAAATTCCTTCACAGTGTATCTTTGTTACATAAATGAAAACAAAAAAAAGAAGGAACAAGCAACCCAAAGCTCCTGTCACCCCAAAACAAATAAGAACAATTGTGAGCTAAATCATGATCCCCTACTCAACAGACCCCTGGAGGAAGTCTTTGTGAAGAAATATCCATGAGGATTACCACGAAGAGACTACCCTGCAGCATTCCATTGGGAGGGCAGGGTTTGAGTTCCTGGCTAGAAGGCTAGAAAGCCCAGCCCTATATCCTGCAGATCCCCTGGGATCCATGGCGAGCAAGGGCCATCCATGAAAAAGTGTTGTGCCCCATGCAGGCTATGGCCCCTGGTGGCCCACCCGCCTGCTCTTTGGTACTCTAGCTCCATTCTGAGATACTGATCTGGCCCTGAGTACATATTTGAGCACACACACAAATATGTTTGTGTGCATATACACACATATGGATCCTCATCAGGGATGGCAAGTGGGCAAGACTTCACTGTAGTAAACCCTAGCACACCAGGGAGCACAGATGACCAAGTACAGAGGGGGAATTAATCTGTACCAGACAAAGACCAGGAGCAATGGGGGAACAAAAGACTGTGATTCCCTAAACTCACTATGCATTGTGACTCACTCAGCGCTGTGATTTTATATATATATATAAATGCACAAAACATCATTAGAAAGAAGTCGCTATTCTGTAAGCAGAGGGAACCCTGCTCTGGCAGAGCTCTATGTGGCCTCAGAAGGGGTATCATTCCCTAGTGTTTGGGACCCTGCTGAAGCTCCATGAGTTTGGTGTTCTAGGAAATTTTGAGGAAAGGGGGGAGGAGTTGTCCACATTACTCTATCATTCCCAGCTGACCCTGCTGATTTCCGAGCAATCCAGAGTTTAATGTTGCTTGTCAGAAGTGTTAACTTCTTCTGGGTCCACACTAGTCTGCTTCTGTGCAATTGATGGGGAGCTGTCAATGAAAACACAGTTTCAGCTGGCGTTATGAGGAGTCCTGAGTGGCAGAAAAGCTCCTCCCTGGAACCAGGAGCTCCTTTTCCTGTGAACCCACCAGAACTGGAAGGCTGCGCCCCTGCCTGTTCCATAGGCTGCTAACCCTTCCTCTTCTTCAATTTGATGGATATCTCAGTTTCCAGAAATGTGACAGAATTCACATTAGTGTCTGTCTTTCCTAGGCTTTCTGTCACTCTCCCACAGGTATTTCAAAGAAAGATTAAGATTCAATTGAAAGTGATTTGCACAGTTACTAAAACAACATATCAATTAACATAATGGCAATATGAATGTGATTAACTGAAAAACATATTTCTACAAACCTCCTGTGGAAAGAGTATTATATTTAAAAGACTGTTATGGCCATCTTTTGTTCATGTTTGAACCAAATTAATTAAGGGGTATGAGACACTCCCCTGCATGGGCTACGTCATCAAAGGTCTCAGTCTTGCATGGGACCACAGCCTCTATGGGACTCCAACTCACCCTCCATTGCAGGTCAAAGACGGTGAGTGGACCGAGACTTCAATCCAGGAGCCCCCAAGACATAAGCCAGCACAGATGGCCAAGTATAGAGAGAGAATTAATCTGCACGAGGCAAAAGTCCGGTGTGAATTACTTCCCCGCCTGGAGCAAAAGGGGGACTAAAGACTAAACTGTGATGAACTGAACTCACTATCCAGGGTCTGTAGCAAACCCAAAATCTCTAAGGTGTTGGACACTAAATATAATACACTTTTATTTTTAAAGTGAGTGTTACTATCCTTATTATTGTATAGTACTTGGTGCCATAATAACAAAGTAGTATAAAATAGCATATAAGAAAGTGGCAACAGATAAGAAAGTAATAAAAGTTAAATATTGGAATGTGCATGATTCCAAAATTCAAAAGACAAAGCCAGAGTGGTGGTGAGGTGACAAGAAACATACCAGGTGAAGAATGAAATGGGGGAGGGGAGAGAAGAGACAGAAAGGCAAGAAAGCAAAGTATGAAGAGGGCAAGAGTTTTAATCATCTTGTGTTAATAACTTCAGTTTGTATCTATCTATATATCTATACGCATATATATACAATTCCATCTCAGTGTTCTGGTGACATTAACACATCACTCTAGCTTTGCTCTTTATGATTCTCTCAGTGGAATTACAGCATTACTAAGACCCCATATTTCTTATATTACTAGAAAGTGATAAATCGATTTATAGCCTCAAACATTATTTTCCTCTTTGTTCCAGAATGATGCTCCAGAACTGATCTGTTGCTGAAATTAATATGGGTAGACTCAGTAAACTGGATGCATAAAATTTCTCTCATTAGTCTTAAAACCAAAAACAGGACATATAAGGAACTCTCACTGTAACTCAGTTAAGTTCTAATTCTTGGAGCTTGATTCTCCACTACCATCATTTCAACCTGTGCAAAAAGAAATACCATTTTGATCTGATGGTGTTATACACCCACTTCACACAGGGGCAAATTACTACACAAGGTGGAATTCAATGGAAAGTCTGGCTCTTGGCTTTTTATCCTACAAAACTGTAATTTATAGCTATGAAACATAAATATAAAAATTATCAAAATATGTATATTTATTTTCTTTCTACTTCTTTATACTTTCAAACAGTGAAATATCCAGTAAAGTTTACCATATCCCACTGTTTGCAGCTTGAATTAACTGAATAAGAGTTTGACCAGGGTAAAAGACCAGCAAAAGACTTACACAGACTCTCCCTCATTAGCTTTTACACAACAGTGAACAGAAAACTATGAATGCACAGTACTATGAATAATAAAACATCTGTGAATTACATAATGACACTAAGTAAGTTCCAAATGGTATGCATACATTAACCCCCACATACAAGCTAGTACTTATTTAATACAAAATGAGCAAAAAATAATGGTGTTTCTGAAAGTCCTTTGGAAATCCATTATGTTATCCAAATCAAATATATTGTCCTAAGAAAAGTAATGCAATTGTTATCCAATAATAAAAATAGTCAAATCAACCATTTTAAGTAAGATATAGAGATATCTTTGGGAAATCTACTGACATTAACAAAATAGTTTAAAGTATTTCACTTTTACATGTTGTTTTCAACTCCTAGCAGGCTACAAAGAAGAAAGGTAATATGAGGAGGTTTTATGTCTTTTATAGCACAATATTTTCATGACTATTGTCATTACTTTTTAATACAGCTATAGAAAAGTACATTCAACATGCTGGCAGATAGCAGTTTCTGACAAGTAATGTCATCCTCTCTTTGTAATAAAGAAGACTGCACACAGACTGACTGGAATTCTGTGTTACAGAGGACCCAACAGTTGGCCCTGGCAATAAGCTATTAGAAAATCTGCATTCCTGTCATTAGATCTACTGAATAACTTGCTTTTTTTGTTGCAACAAAAAGTACATTCCCTTTTCATGAGCTACAGTAGTCCCTTGACAGCATAATATAGTGACATATCAATAGCCACAAAGTGGATTCAAAATTATGAGTACCCTAAGACATATTACTCCTCATGGCTCATTCAGGAACAGTAGTAGGTTTGGTATTTTTTTTTATCACGCTGATGGCTTCAGACATTGATTTGACCTCTCCAAAGATTTAAATGAATTTTCCTTTTAATATGATTACATTTTTCATTTAGGTCTCCTAGAAATTAGTTGCATTTTTAATTAGTGAAAACCTGAAATTCAATCAAAAATGCAGAATATACTGTTTGTCTCCTAATAGTTTAATGTCAATACATGAAAGAATGGGTCTGTAGCATCATTCCTGAAAAGAAATAGAACAGTGGTTACCCTCTTTTTAAATATGTCCCTATCTAATATTTACATAGTGTCAGCTACATTACTAATTAGTTTACCAGATAAGACTTTACCAGACTGATCCAAAGCAACAGAAATCAATGGGGAGCCATTCTATTTACTTAATGAGCTTTCGATCAGGCCCTAATCCATATCACCTCCTATTCTAACCCATAATACTCCAAACCATTGCCTCATGATTACAAGTTTCAAATGTTCTAAACTCCGGGTAGGTCAGGGTGTACACGGCTGAATGGGAGATTGGCCCAGCTCAAGAACTGCGGTTTTGGATTTACAAAGTCAACAGATGGTCTCAGACAATGTGGATTTAAACAGATATTATTCTTATATTAAAACAATTCATGACTGAGGCTATAGGTAAACCTCAGCTATATAATTGCTCTTGGCCTAGAAATAATTGAAGACTGCTCCTCCAGGTTACCATATGGACAATTTTTTTCCTCCTATTTAGAGTAGATTATGGAAGGGCTAGAGCTACTTATAATATTGAAGGTATCTGATATCACCAGTACTAATTTGAGTAAGATCATAGATGAGGGAAAGCTGATTGGCAGCCTCCCAGTTTTACCAATTCCAAATTTCTTCAACAGAATTTAATGCATTTTAAAATTGAATATAAAAAGATTTCTTATGAAAGATGCAGTGATAAATTGATTTTTCTCTTGTTTTTCTTTTTAAAAAACCAATCATTATTCAATACATTTTCTGATAGCCTAAAGTTTGGAATAAGTTTTACTCTCCTCTCAAGCCTAAAATAAAATGAAGTAATATGTACAGGTACAACGAAATTTTGAAAGCATACAATGAGTTTTTAGGTGCATGCGCATTAAAAAGTCTGCTGATATATAGAAAAATAAGATACATGCAGTGAGTGGGGAATTCAGTATCAGGTGCCAGCCACTGATGTCTCTGCCTGGGACTAGAATTCCAATTGCCATTTCTTGCCTGGATATGCCATGCAGGGAAGCCACCATGGCAGCTGTACAGTCTCTGAGGCACAGGCAAGAGAGATGATACAGATGTCCAGAACCTCCCCACCTGCTGCCTGACTTCACACTTGCACTAATTAGACTGTGGTTATCAGAGGACATAGATGGCCATCTGTATATCTGCTATATGGTACTGGTACTTAAGGATGGTATTTTCAAAAGTGTCCAGCATTGGCCAACTCAGAATTAGCCAATGCTGAGCATTCTTTGAAAATCCCACACTAAACGTATATCCTATGTATACTGCAGTTGCTATTTTAATCGCTTTCTGGCATGGTCCAATACAGACTCTTTGTTGGAGATTCAATAGGATTGAACTCAGTACATGAATCAGCAACAAGGTGGGTTTTACCATGTTTCTGATATGTAAGACAAAACTGAAGTTGTTACCATTTTTTCGGCCATGCAGTACCATTTCCCTTCTTCCTAATAAATGACAAATCAGAATTTATTATTTAGAAAAAGACAGAGCTGAATTTATTGTGCTCTATCTTTAGATCCAGATTATTGAACTCTGAAATGCAAAAGCACTCCATATTTTTAGAACAATAATGTCTAAGAGCTTTGCATATATTAAGGGCCTAATCTTGAATGGAAAAACTTCTACTGACCTCGAAAGGAGCATGAATTGTTCCTATTTAATTAATCCTCACCATGACTTGTGAGGTAAGAAAATATTTTATATCAATTTTATAGCTGGATTAATCGAGGCACAAAAAGCTCAGGTGACTTGTCCCAGATCACACAGTAATTCAATGTCATCATTAGAAAGGTAAAACAGGATTCCAGATTCCCATTCTCCTGCTCTATATACTAAACCACAGTATTTTACATTACATAATTAAAGAGAGCATAGGTTAACTGAAGATGCCAAGAGTACAATTTATTTTACTGAGGTAAGTACTAACATTGAAATCTAACTATCGATACTTTTATAGCAGAGATCAGAAATAACTAAAGGAGCTTTAGACAATTATTACACTCAATGCATTTCAAAAGTTTTCAATCTTATTTTAAACCTTGCTAATTTATCACCTTCTCTGATCACTTAAGGTACAGAATTCCATAAAAGAGTGGCCTTGACATTCATGCCTGACTTCCTGCAGTTCTAAGCCATATGTATGGAAAGCAATCCTTCATCCTGATGTTATAATTATAGCCAAAAATTCAGTTTCATGAGCACTCAGGAGCCATTTCACCTAAAACTTGCAATGTTGAGAAATAGAGAAACAGTGCAAATTTGACAAAAATCATCATACTATGATCACACGTTTTCAATAGAGTCAAAATCTTTGCGATTATCAGTGAGAATGATTCAAACAAAGCAAACAAAGGAAGACTGCATTGCAGTACTCCACACGACATAAAACATCATTATGTTAAAAATTCAGTGTAGTTAAAATCTAATGCCATATTCTGAAACCATACTATGTTCCTTAAGTGAAAACCTGCTTCTTTAATAATGTAGCTGTTGTTGATATTGAACCCTGATTTTTTTATTCTTTATATATTATTCATTATTTAGTGACAGTTATCACCGTGCTTAACATCATAAAACTTGTTCCAACAAGTTTACAGTCTATGGCCTCAATCCTGCAAAGACAGATATACATACTTAACTATGACTTCAATAGTATTATTCTAATGTGTACAGATAATCATAGGTACAAATCTTTGCGGGTTCAGGACCCGAATCAGATGCATAGACAATATATTTCAGACAATGAATTGAATCCAACTCCTAAATTCCTTACCTTAGATCTTATCATGCAATCTCCATCCTCTAAGAAACCAACAACAGTAATTTTTGATTTGACGCACAGCAAGGCACGAGATACCATGGTGTTGAGTATCCTGGGCTCTCTTCACCACAGTATTAGTGTCTTTTTCTCACTCCTATCTGGAGGCTTTCTATCTTTATTCCACCTGTACATGGAATGATCTCCCAACCCCAATGCACCAAACATATCACTCTGCTTATTCTAATACGTACTAGAGACCCATTTCTTCCACAATCCCGGCAAACGATAACACACATGAGCCAAGTGTCTTTGCCAACCAACATTTCAAAAGAGAGGAAAGTGAGACAGAATTATGTTTTAATTCTAATTAAACACCTTCCTCTGGATCCCCTTGTGTGGCATGTCTGTCTTTTAGAATGTCAGCTTCTCAGGGCAGAGACTGTGTTTATCTGTGGCTCATACAGCACTGAATGTATAATCAACACTTCAATAATAAGAAGAAATTAATTACTTCCCTACTGAACTTTTTCTCTGTTTGCAGGAAGACTTCAGCCTGTAGTGCTGTCAATTCCATCACCTTAACAGTACAACAGCCTTGGATGAAAGTGCACTGAAGGATATATACATCACTATACCATCTACATAACGACAAACTATTATTCCTTCAAATAATTAGGCCAGGAAGCAGTATATAGATGTTAAGCAAACTAGACCTGCTCTGAAAGCCAGTGAGACTCGACTCAATAATCTCCCTCAGTTTAAATGAAGCCATTGCAGTGGATATAAAAAAATCTATATTATTACTTTATTTATGTATAGGCATTTTCATGGCCCTCGTTATCATCGCCCTCACAAAAAGTAATGGATTAACAATCACAATGGGGAAGTGTTGTTATTCTCCGTTTTACAGATGGGGAAACTCTAGCACAAAGAGAGGATTTGCACAAGATCACAGTGAGTATTGGTGGCAGAGCCAGGAAAAGAATCCTGATCTCCTGATTCCCAACCTTGTGTCTGTAAACACAAGACTATATGTCTTCACATTTTGATGCTAGTAAAATAAGATGCTTTATCTCTTGATATTCATCAGTGGCTCCAAGTTAATTAAGTGAGATATTTCAAGTTGAACAACATAAACCATGTTAGATGATGTTAAACTTTCAACAGGAACTTTTCTTTTTAATTTTAGTTTCAATCACTATTAAAAGGAATAGTCAGACTGTGACTCAGATGACATGACTGCACAATGCTATTACTCTTTATGTGGTCTACCCAGATCTTGAGTCCGAAGGCATATATGACTAAGTGCAGTTACTCACCCATTTACTCATTCTCCAGAGCAGATGGCTGGGGAGTGGGCAGACAGGGTGGGGCCACACCCTATACTCTTTGGCCTGTACCACTCCCCACCACTCTTGGGCTTATGCAACAGTAAATTACTACCCCTTTAGGAGCCAGAAAAAGCAGGAGGGAAATCATGATACAGAGGTGTATCTCTGACTCACAAAGCCTGCAGGGCTACTCTGAGGGTGGTGTAGCTTACATAACACCATCTGCTCACAGCTGTGCCTAGAAGAAAAATCTAGCCTTAATTTGTCCATTCAATATCCATGAAGTAAGATTATTTGCCATTAATTTTTGCTCTCATACAGTTTCAAATTAAATAAAGTCTTTTTTGTTCCATAAGCCAATTTTACATCTTGCCACCTTCCTGAACATAAACACAGCACATGGGAAACATGTAAACGAATGATTAAACCAAATAAAATGGATTACATGACATAAGTTTAATTTCAATGAAATGATATATAAAACATTTTCTCACATACACATTTCAAATGTTAGGCTTTCTCTAAGAATTTTCCCACAAAAATGCTGGATTTTCTTGGTAAGCTTTTTTTGTAAATACATTTTGCTATGGCATTAAAACACAAAAGATATTACCTCTCTTAGTTTTGCTATTGTTTTTGTTTGCTTTCATTTCCACATGGTTTGAGAGTAATCCTTTGTGTAAAATAGTTCCTACAATGTTATTTGATATACAAATCATTTGAGGAAGTCAATTAATTTGTGTGTTGATCAAGTGATCCTTTAAGACCACTTTGGCTGGATGAAACATATATTCATAGATGAATTACATTATTTCAGCTGCATTTCTAAAGTTCCTATTCGTCTCTTGCTTCAAGTACATAGTTCATACAGTAAAATGAAAATCTCCCCTCCACAGCGAGTGAAGTTGCTGTAACCTAAGGAAAGGTGCCAGGAAGTCTAAAAAGGTTGTTTGCACCTGGCCTGTTCTTCTTTCATTGCCTGCTTCTCTAATATCAACTTGAGTGAAAACTTGACCATGGTGACCAGATTGCTTTTCTATGTCCCCTGAATGCACTGCACCAACAGGATGGTGGCAACATCACATACACTTATGTTACCTTCTAGTTAAAGTGCCGGCAGGCCTTAAAAGAGGTTACCAATGTGATCCATGGCTACTCCTGTTTCCTTGCTGAAACCCTGAGTTGTTCTAATGCACCCCCGCAAAGGTTGACTTGAAAATGGACTTCATTTCTAGGTTAACATAGAATCATGGAAGATTAGGGTTGGAAGACACCTCAGGAGGTCATCTAGTCCAACACCCTGCTCAAAGCAGGACCAACACCAACTAAATCATCCCAGCCAGTGCTTTTTCAAGCCAGGCCTTAAAAACCTCTAAGGATGGAGATTCCACCACCTTCCTAGGTAACCCATTCCAGTGCTTCACCACCCTCCTAGTGAAATAGTGCTTCCTAATATCCAACCTAACCTACCCCACTGTCACTTGAGACCATTGCTCCTTGTTCTATCATCTGTCACCACTGAGAACAGCCAAGCTCCATCTTCTTTGGAATCATCCTTCAGGTAGTTGAAGGCTGCTATCAAATCCCCCCTCACTCTTCTCTTCTGCAGACTAAACATGCCCAGTTCTCTCAGTCTCTCCTCGTAAGTCATGTGCCCCAGACCCCTAATCATTTTTGTTGCCCTCTGTTGGACTCTCTCCAATTTTTCCAAATCTCTTCTGCACTTGTCCTTGTTTAACCTCATCAGATTTCTTTTGGCCCAATCCTCCAATATGTCTAGGTCACTCTGGACCCTATCCCTATCATCCAGCAAATCTACCTCTCCCTCCATCTTAGTGTCATCTGTGAACTTGCTGAGGGTGCAATCGATTCCATCATCAACATTAATAAAGATGTTAAACAAAACTGGCACCAGGACCGACCTCTGGGGTACTCCACTTAATACCAGTTGCCAGCTAGACATTGAGCCATTGATCACTATCTGCTGAGCCCAACAATCTAGCCAGCTTTTCTATCCACCTTATAGTTCATTCATCCAATCCATACTTTCTTAATTTGCTGGCAAGAATACTGTGGGAGATCGTATCAAAAGCTTTGCTAAAGTCAAGATACATCATGTCCACATGATTCATGATCTAGAGGTTATTCTTACTCATCCTTGCTCATTTGTTCCAGGAGAATCTGAAGGGTGAATGACAGGGAGGGTTACCTTCTAGTTAAAGTTTGTAAAGGGCTACTGCTCAGTTCAGAATATGTTCCTTCTATGATGCACATGGACTACTAAGTCTGAGGTATTTGTTGTTCACATTGCAACTAGATAGAATATAGTTCCTTACAGTGAAACCTGATTGACATGACCTCCTTCCCTCAAACATTTGCACAGGTTTGGGAACATATGTGATAAGAATGGTCCTGTTGGGATCCAGGAAATGGGCGGGCAGAAGCCCACCCACTGCTAAAGGACCTCCCCGCAGCCTAACGGAATGATCCACAGGTCCGGGATACTAAATAATTGTGTGGGACAACTAAGGAGATAACAGGAACGGGAGTGAGGTCTCAGGGCTAAATGAAGGGAACTGGACAGGGACACCGAGCAGAAAACGCCAGACAGTGCCTACTGCTGCTCGAAGGCATCAAGGGAGCCAGTGGATGCTGCCCAGAGGAACTTGGCCTGGATGTGTGAATGGACTGAGGAGCAGAAATAGGCCCCACAGCTGCAGGAAACCCCATCAGCCAACCTCCTCTCCCTGGTTTTGTAAATGGCCATTTTGGCCAGGGCTAGGAGGAGATTGACAAGGAGGTCCCGCGACTTTGTGAGGCCATGGATAGGGAGTAAATAGAAGAGAAGGTGAGGGGAAAAGTGCAACCAAAACCATAATAATATATGTAGGAGGAGCCGCAATAGGGGCTGTAACCTGGCGCACTCTAGATAAACGTGCGCCAGTGTCTCCCTCATGCCGCAGGAGGGGCAGGTGTCTGGAAGGGGAGTGAACCGCGCCAAGTACATGCCCGTGCTCACGGCTCTGTGAAGGAGCCGCTAGCTTACATCCCCAGCAGGCCTCAGGACCAGATGGAATATAGGCTGGCCCACCAGGGCTCCTCACCCTCCAGAGGTGGCAAGAAGTCCCGCCACTTTGTGTCGGGGCAGGACACGAGGGTGAGCATGTGAAGAGTGTGGAGTACTTATCACTTATTTGATAAGAATGGTGGTGGGAAGATATGATATGCAGGTGGAGCTTACTGTTGTGTACAGGAACCAAGCCTCTTTCAAGAAAACATGTTCCCCAATAAATATGGTTTCGGGGTTGGAGGTTGCAGTTTCAGGTTGCAACATATCTACATCTAGGGTACATAGTGGATGCCATCCAGCTTTATCATAAAACACAGTTTATAGTGGTACCTGGTAATTTTTCAGTTTGAATTGCTATATTTCATTAACAGTTGTGTCCTTAGCCTTTAGTAACTACCAGTATGTTGTGCTTTATCAGCAAGAAAGAGACGTGGTCTGTGTACAAGAGTGGTGCCCAGGAACTACTAATTTCAGATATGACATTGATTCCCTCTCTAACTTTAGAAAGATACTTAACACCTCTGTCACATTTTCGCCATCTGAAATACTTGCCTGTATCAAATAGTTGTTGTGAGGATTAAAAAGTGGATATTTTAAAGCACTCTGAAAAATGAAAAAATTATACGGTAACTGGTTATTATTAATAGTAGAATACAAAACAAACATGCAGGGTCTGTATTCCAACATCATATATTTTTATTTTTTGAGGTTAAAGGTAAAAAATTAATGGCATGAATTTCATAAAACTTTTTTTTCACCCTTTTTATTTCAATTTTAGCTGGTTAAAACTTGGAATTCATTATGGTGTTATTAGGTTAAATTGAGGGTGTTTTAAACATAGAAGAGTACTCAAATAGAGGAAGAAAATGCTTAAGGGAAAGGAATGTTGAGCCAAATCTGAAAACTTAACTATCTCCTTGTGTTTGGCAGCTCAAGACTGCGAAGGTCCAAAAAGCATGAGCTGAAATTGCTAGGAGGTAAACTGGTAGCCAAATGTCTTTCCTATAATTGATAGGTCTTGTTCTGTCTCTGGGAGCTGCAGATCGAATGAAAACCCAATGCTGGAATCATAAACCAATGTATGATGTAATTTGATTGTTATTTCAGATATTTTCTGACCTGTTCTAACTGAAATTTTAAACTAATTTTAGTTTAATAATACTAAATAATACTAGTTTAATTTTAAACAATGAAATTGTGTAGGCATGTTGATAGTTTGGCATAGGGTAATTTAGGGCATCCATCACATACAGTACTATACTATTAATGTGGTAATTTTTTAGGGACTTTTCATATTTGCAAGTTACCCTTTAACATTTAGAATTGTGTAGAAACTAGAAATAGTTATTCATGTAATGAATATGTTCCCTAAATGCAGTGTCAAAAGTCAAATATAATGTCAGTGTCATGGCACAATAGGTTCAAGTTATTCCCCTCTAGAGAAGAGAGATAATGTTGGGCTCGTAAGCAGGCATAACAAGTATATCTTGCATAAATGTTGCCCCTGCATGAGATTGAAAAGCTATTCTTTACTAGCTCAGCAAAACATAGTATACCATACAATTTCCAAAGTAAAATCAGTGCTGGGTTGAAACATGGTAAGTGATGAGTGGCTGAACCAAGCCTCTATACTTATGTGCCTTCCTCCTTCCTACAATGGAGCCTGCAATAAGGTTTGGTACAGAGGCTTTTTAATAAACCAGATAAATCTCAATGGGAGCTTTTCAGATATTTAATTGACTTTCACAAAAATATTTTTAATTAAATTATGTTGTTCATTCGTAGGCTAGAATGCAGTCTAGTTGGTGGTATTCTGTCTTATTTTACTTTTTAGTTTAGGTTTGATGAATAGCTTGGCAAAGTGACTATTACACTTAAGGCCATATTATTTTCTTGATTCACACACAGAATTGCCATTGGCATCA
Source organism: Dermochelys coriacea (assembly GCF_009764565.3). Taxonomy (NCBI): domain Eukaryota; kingdom Metazoa; phylum Chordata; order Testudines; family Dermochelyidae; genus Dermochelys; species Dermochelys coriacea. The sequence continues at coordinate 105,906,411 of NC_050071.1, forward strand.
ATGGGATTGTCTCTGTGGACTGAGGGCAGAATAAGATCCAAAGAATGATAGCTAGTAGGGACATGAAATAAATCTTTTGCTACCCAACCTGACTTCCCCAACCAACACAACTTCCTACATCATTCCCACTAATGGCTTATCTAACCTAATTTTGAATGTCTGTAGCAATGGTGTATCCCAACTTCTCTGGCAACCTGTTAGTGTTGCATCTGTAGTATGCAAGGTACTGGAAAAAAATTTGAAGGAGAAAGTAGTTAAGGACATTGAAGTCAATGGTAAATGGGACAAAATACAACATGGTTTTACAAAAGGTCGATCGTGCCAAACCAACCTAATCTCCTTTTTTGAAAAGGTAACAGATTTTTTAGATAAAGGAAATTCAGTGGATCTAATTTACCTAGATTTCAGTAAGGCATTTGATACCATGCCACATGGGGAAATATTAGTTAAATTGGAGAAGATGGGGATCAATATGAACATCAAAAGGTGGATAAGGAATTGGTTAAAGGGGAGACTGCAACGGGTCCTAGTGAAAGGCGAACTGTCAGGTTGGAGGGAGGTTACCAGTGGAGTTCCTCAGGGATCGGTTTTGGGACCAATCTTATTTAATCTTTTTATTACTGACCTTGGCACAAAAAGTGGGAGTGTGCTAATAAAGTTTGCAGATGATACAAAGCTGGGAGGTATTGCCAATTCGGAGAAGGATCGGGATATTATACAGGAGGATCTGGATGACCTTGTAAACTGGAGTAATAGTAATAGGATGAAATTTAATAGTGAGAAGTGTAAGGTTATGCATTTAGGGATTAATAACAAGAATTTTAGTTATAAATTGGGGACACATCAATTAGAAGTAACGGAAGAGGAGAAGGACCTTGGAGTATTGGTTGATCATAGGATGACTATGAGCTGCCAATATGATATGGCTGTGAAAAAAGCTAATGCGGTTTTGGGATGCATCAGGAGAGGCATTTCCAGTAGGGATAAGGAGGTTTTATTACCATTATACAAGGCACTGGTGAGACCTCACCTAAAATACTGTGTGCAGTTCTGGTCTCCCATGTTTAAAAAGGATGAATTCAAGCTGGAGCAGGTACAGAGAAGGGCTACTAGGATGATCCGAGGAATGGAAAACTTGTCTTATGAAAGGAGACTTAAGGAGCTTGGCTTGTTTAGCCTAACTAAAAGAAGGTTGAGGGGAGATATGATTGCTCTCTATAAATATATCAGAGGGATAAATACAGGAGAGGGAGAGGAATTATTTCAGCTCAGCACCAATGTGAACACAAGAACAAATGGGTATAAACTGGCCACCAGGAAGTTTAGACTTGAAATCAGACGAAGGTTTTTAACCATCAGAGGAGTGAAGTTTTGGAATAGCCTTCCAAGGGAAGCAGTGGGGGCAAAAGATCTATCTGGTTTTAAGATTCTACTCGATAAGTTTATGGAGGAGATGGTATGATGGGATAATGGGATTTTGGTAAGTAATTGATCTTTAAATATTCAGGGTAAATAGGACTAATCCCCTGAGATGGGATATTAGATGGATGGGATCTGAGTTACTATAGAAAATTCTTTCCTGGGTATCTGGCTGGTGAATCTTGCCCATATGCTCAGGGTTTATCTGATTGCCATATTTGGGGTCGGGAAGGAATTTTCCTCCAGGGCAGATTGGAGAGGCCCTGGAGGTTTTTCGCCTTCCTCTGTAGCATGGGGCATGGGTGACTTGAGGGAGGCTTCTCTGCTCCTTGAAGTCTTTAAACCATGATTTGAGGACTTCAATAGCTCAGACATGGGTGAGGTTTTTCATAGGAGTGGGTGGGTGAGATTCTGTGGCCTGCACTGTGCAGGAGGTCAGACTAGGTGATCAGAATGGTCCCTTCTGACCTTAGTATCTATGAATCTATGAATCTAGTGACACTTAATTTTCCTCAATGGTATGGTCTGAGGGGAAAATAAATATACAAATGAAATGGTATGTATAGATACACCCTGTTCACTTTAATCATACAAGCAGTCCCATTGGCATTAACTGGATTACTCCTGTGTACAAGGCAGGTTGGATTTGGCTTTAAAAGCCCTAACTGAAACCCTCAAAAGCTAGAAAATGAGATAGGTATGAACCAGGCTCTTTTTTCCTCTATCTGCAACAATACTAGGTAGAAAGTGGAATTTCATGTGTCACAAATAAGCTCTTGCTTGCTCATTCTGACAGGAAAAAGACATTATCCAACAATGGAGCAGCAGTAGGAGGCAAGAAGGAAAGGAGCAGTTGTAAAAAAGCTATATCACTTGTAATTCTGAAATTCACAGTCTTGCAAGCTGATGTCTTACAGGGAAAAAAATCTTCCTTCATTTGGCCTCCCACTGTTTTGCTGACCTTTCCCCATTGGAGTGGTAGGAGGATGCAAAAATAAAAGTGGTTTTATTCCCTGTGAGGCACTTGGCTGCTAAACACTGTGAATCTGAAAATGACAGTAGTTGTGCAATATTTCTTCAAAACTCCTCTGCTGGTAATTGTTCCTGAGCAAAAAATTAAGACTAGAAAAACGGAAGAATATTAAACACCAAAGACCAAATTCTGATCTCAGATGTAGTGGTGTAAATCCAGCATAATTCCAGTGGGATCATCAGAGTTATTCCAGACTTACAGTGTTGTATCAGAAATCAGAATCTGGTAACAGGTGTTCAGCATTTATCTTTCCTCTTCCCAGCTAAAAGAACCATGTATTTCCCTTTGTATTTCACTTATTTGCACCAGTATGTTTTATTCAGCATTACTTGAAGCTTTTGTTGTGTTTCCATATCAATGAGTTCACAAAAAACCCTTCAAGGTTAAATAAACAAAATATGTATATAAAAAATATGAAGCAAAACAAAAATGAAGAAATTGATTTTTTAATTTTAATTTTGCCTATTGATTTTGCTCACAGAAAAAAATCAATACAGTAGAAGTGTACAGACTTTGAAGTTTGATGATATATTCTTAATACAATAAAGAGGTCAAAACTGCTCCCAAATCATTAATTCTACCACTTGAAATTGACTACAAGTGGAGAAAGAGGCAGACCACAAGTTTCCAAAAGATAAACACGAAGGGTGATATAATTTGGAGCTAAATGCATAGCAATCAAAAGGGAAAATGTGATCTTTAGCTTTGTACTCCAATATCAGAAAAGGCATATTGTGAAAGCAAGAGATAGACTATATATAGTCTATATAATAATTCATTTATTATTGAATACAATATTGTTTCCGCATACAACTGCACCAGATTTAGACCAGAAATTCAAAAAAGTCCAAGTTACACCTTAGAGTTAAGCAAACATTTTGAAACATTCATTAATACTTAAATATCCCTGTTTTCTGTTATGTATGATGAAGATGGGTTATATGAATGAAATATTATTTAGGGACAGAGTAGTCAGCCTCTTCACCCTGTAAAAGACATAAACCAATGTGCTAACTTGGTGGTGTCCCAATATTGTTTTTAATCTCTTGGGTACCAAAAAATAAGCCTTTATTTTTATTTGATATATTTATCATAATAGGGATTAGAAATGCAAAGGGGATCTCCCTATCATGCAGTTTTTATTTAATCAAAATGAAAAGCCTTTCTTTGTACAGTTATTCAAGTCAAGGAGAGGTCTTTCATATTAAATACTTGAAAGTTTCTTATCCATTTGGATTAGTCTATGTTTATCAATTAAAGTACAAAATTTCAATACACAGGTTGATGGCTGATTTCTGAGTTCTGTGATAGACCATTTAACACATTTTGGTTTCTCCTGCATATCTACTTTATAAGCCTCATGAAGTCATTTTTCAGCAAAATCCAAGGAGTCTGAGTCTTCTCACCTCCTCAAGTAGCTCAAGCTTTCTAAATGATGAGATTGTGTCTGGTTTTCCAGGAATTCAATTCTGAGGTATCGTTTCCATGTTCTTTGTTCATCTAGCACATGCTTAAGTTATTTTTTCTACATATAACTGATTGCTTATGTCAAGCATTGAAAATTCAACCCCATCCACGCTCCTCTCCCAGTTATTAACTGAGGCAATAATCTGATCAAATTCAGTTTCAAAATTTCTGTCCTCTCAAACACAGATTGAAGGGGAAAAGGTTGTGTCCTCCATTTCATACTCCTAAGTAAGAAGGTATTTGATCCTGTTCCTCGATGGATGATGATTTCAGCTTACAAAACCTTTCTCACATCCCTTCTTTTTTTCTGTTTTGGAATCTTGAATCAGCTCAGTGCCTTCCCAAATACATCCAAGAGGTAATTTCAATCTCTTGTTTGCACAATATTTGTTTATCTGTTTTGAATAATTCTAAAGTTCTTGAGTTTTTCATTTTTATTTTTAAAAAAGAACTTTGCTTTGCACATCTTCTTAGTTCTGCAGTCACCCTGCCCCCTGGGAATCGATTTCTTAATATGACAGTAAGCAGGTTTTACATGTTTTATGATCCAACATACATTAAAGTTGGAGCTTTATTTATAAATGTTTCACTTACGAGCACATACATTCATTTTACACGATTCCTCAATGTGGCCAGGGGGCTGCGTAGTCTGCACTGTATCCACCTACAAAAAATACAAAAATATATGTCTGCTTACCGGGATGTGAGCAGGGCTTAGCTAACCTAACCCTACAGCATGGATTTCAGACCTGAGCAGAGAGAATCCCCTTCTCTCCATTAGGTCCAAGCATATGTCATAAGATAACTATATAACAATGAAAACAGTTATAACAATTTGTATACTATTTACCACTACATTGGCAATTTAAATCAAGTGCAAAAAGTCCAGTATTAGGTTGGTTTTATGGCATATGATAGGAGAAATATATTAAAATCTGTTTCCTTCATATCCTTAGTTGTTGTCATTGAACATGCTTCGTCATAGAACAAGAAACAATACGAATCTTCCAAGTATCAATGACAAACACAGCTTTCTCTCCCCAAATGATGGACTTAATAATACCAGGTTTCAGAGTAGCAGCCGTATTAGTCTGTATTCGCAAAAAGAAAAGGAGTACTTGTGGCACCTTAGAGACTAACAAATTTATTAGAGCATAAGCTTTCGTGAGCTACAGCTCACTTCATCGGATGCATTCGATGAAGTGAGCTGTAGCTCACGAAAGCTTATGCTCTAATAAATTTGTTAGTCTCTAAGGTGTCACAAGTACTCCTTTTCTTTTTAATAATACCAGTTGTCTTAGATTAGCAAAATCTAGAATGGGACTCTTACAGAAAAAAAAGCAACTGTATAAGACAAAGTCTTTAAAACAGCAATATCCTGGGATACTGTTTGTACAATGCTGTGAACATGTAAAGCACTGTGAAAGTGCTGGCTATTAAGTATCACTATTATACTACAGGATGGACATAAAGAAAATGAAGCATTAATGGTTTTTTTGAAGTGCTGTGATCAATATGTTGATGAGATAAATGATGCAGTAAAAATACATTTATGCCTAATGCTAAAAGAAAGCAGCTTTCCAATACATTGTTCAAGAACAGCTCTTAAAATATTATTCAAGAACATGCATCTTCATGAAAATACTAATCCTGCAATGCTGCCATGTACAAGATGGTTACACAAAAAGGGCAGTTAGGTTTTATAAGGTAATTTTCTGAATGTTTGTTTATTTTATTAATTACCATTATTTGCTCATTTGCACCCATCACTGCCTGTTCCTTATTCTCCAGCAGGTTGATGGATTGTGGAACTCTTCCGGATCCATCACATAATGCAAGATTAGTCCTAATTTACACAAGTACAAGACAACAATATCAAGTATGTCTAAGAAGCAACATTTGCTTTATGATGATAATCCATAAAAAGCTGCCAAATGTCCTCAAATAAGTAACGTCTGTTCCCCAATCTAAATGTGATCTTCTCACAGGAAGCCATCTGGGACAAGCATGCAAAACATTCTGCCTTGGTTTCAACAGCAATATATTTACAATGTCTCAGTAAGATTCTTCACTGCCATTAGTCCAGTTATCAAGCATGTTTCTTTGTGCTGTTTCCCCCATGTCAGAGGTATCATCCATGGGCAAAAATACAGGACTTTCCAAAACAGTGGAATCGAGATGTATCAAAAGGGCATGGTTTTCCCCAGAAGTTGGAAGCTTCATCCTTACCAATCAGTTATGTATGTAGTCATATGGAATTTATTGAGCACAAGATATTTCTTGTATCTGCTGGAATGAGCAAAACATTTTAGTCTCCTCCAACGTGTCGTCAGCAGGGATCTCTCTGCCTACTTGTGATTTTAAGCACCTTTCAGTTAACTACAAGATGCAAACACAAAATTGAGTATCTTGTGCATTTGTAAGATTCTCTGGAGAACTGGAGATCCATAAAAATGAACTGATTACAGTCTTGCACATGCAGAGTGTTTTTCATCTGTGACAGATGTGTTTTATGTTAATGATGTTCTTCTATTTTAAAAAAGTCATCAAACTATAATTCAGTGCAAGATAAAAATAAAAGCAGGAATTATTTTTTATATAATAAATCCACTAGCCAAATCCATGAAATAAATAATGAAAGTAAATATGGGTCCTCATGGGACCTTCAAAAGGTTCCAGGCACAAAGCATTAGTGGAGAGCTCAACCCCTCCCCTCCAGTCTCTCTAATGACAGCTAGAAAAGGTTAGGAAACTCCATTCTCTCTCTCTCTCTCTCTCTCTTCTCCTCCTTCACGGAAGTGGGGGAAGCAGTGCACTTCCTCTCTATCCTCTGCTCACAGTGGCATAGGGAGTCTCCCTCTCTTATGGTTTCTGAGAAGTGAGCACTACTATCTTCCCATCTTCCACATTTCTCAGTGTGGGAGGGCACATATATCAAGAACTGCAAAGTGTGCCCAAGGTTCAATCAGCTCCGTCTACAACCAGACAGATGCATGCAAAGCAACAATTAGAGTGACTGCTCAGTGTGAGAACAAGACCCTTGCACCTCTGTCTGTCAGGAATATGAGTTTCCATTGGCATGTGAGCATTTCTACCACCTTGAATATGTTAGAAGTATAGGTCTATTTCATGTAATTGTTTCAGAACAGAATATGTAACAGAACACAATTTAACAGAAATAGATTATAGATAGCTGGCAACCACACATGACTACTTTAAATCCATGGAACTATTAATTTATGCAAGCACACATCTCTTTACTGTTATCTTGTCCTCTCTGCCTACCTACCATGCCTGTGTTACTTTATTCACCAGTTGCGTATCACCTAAATCATTCCTTGTGAGTAATTTGGGACAGTTTGTCTTTGTGTAATTTGCTTGCTCAGCACCTAGTACAATGTGGCTCTGACCCCTGATTGGGGTGCTCAAGCACTATCAAAAATGATTATTAACAATAATGAATATAATTTAAAATATAAAAGAGAACTACAGAATTTTGTAGTATGCAGGGTGGTGGCTCTAAGTGAAGCTGAAGTCATGGCATGCTCATTGTTGATCACTAAAGCAAGAATCAGACAAAAATGTAGTTTGTGATGTATGTTCTGTCATATGCCACAAAATGCTGTAAGCTTGCTTATAAAATTCTGCAATGCACGCAACTACATATGCAGTTTACAACAGTAAAAGCAAACAGGATATGAAAAATGGTGATATATACAGTTTATCCAAGCCTTCAACTCTCCGGATTCACCAAATCACCAGCACACACACAGGAATATGGGAAATTGATGTTTCAACCCTGTGTGGAGGGGCTCCGGCTGCTGGACTGCCACCACCCAATTTTATATAATAAAATATATTAATACCCTTACTGATGATGTCGAATAGATTAAAAAACCCTTAGATTTTTAATATTAATCTTTGATAGACATGCCTGATCAGCTAACTATGTGTCTATAGAGATGTCACTCAATTTAATAAAATCACTAGAAATGACTTATTATAGGTGTTGTAATGATGCTCACTTTGCTAAATGGTAACCCCCTGTTATACAGAAAGATCTGATGACTGCACTCCTGTATAATGTCTTTTTAAGCAAAAACTAACTGTTGTAATGAATGTTTTGTTTCCGATATTTACATGTCAAAGATTTGTAAATTTGTTAAAACACCTTAAATAAATAAAAAAATGTTGTTGTTTTTTTAAAAAAAAATTAAAAGAGTGAGATATTATGGTATGGCGCTTCAACATTAGCTGGGTTTGAGTGACCTCTCATTTAAACTTGTTTAAATCCAATGGGCTGTACTCCCAGCTGGTTTAAATCAGCATTTTACTTAATAAATATATATATAATATATATTAATATAATATATATACTTAATGCTGATTTACACCACAGAGTATCTGGTCAATTGATGTAGTTATTCCTGATTTACACTGGTTAAGTGAAAGGTAATCAAGTTTATTATCTCTAAAGATTCCAACTTAAAATGAGAGCATAAAATGGAAAGGTTAATATTCCTTGAAAAGGATATTTAAATATCATTCAGAGTGGTACCGATGTTAGTCTGTATCAGCAAAAAAAAACGAGGAGTACTTGTGGCACCTTAGAGACAAACAAATTTATTTGGGCATATGCTTTCGTGGGCTAAACCGCACTTCATCAGATGCATGCAGTGGAAAATAGAGTAGGAAGACATATGTACACAGAGAACATGAAAAAATGGCAACACCCATTCACTCCCTATTCATGCTCTCCTTTATTATTCACTTCCTGATCACACTAGGTCTAATTCCAAGTGTCCAACGGAAGGTTCTAAGCACCTTCCACACCCTACGAACTCCACACAAGTTTCAAATGCTTAGCACCTCTGAGAAGGCACTCAGCATCTCACAGGCTCGGGCGCACTGTCTGCTGTCATTTACCTTGAGTCACACTTTGCAATAGTGTGGAGTGAAATACGTTCTTCATGCTGTGAATTTATTCTAAAGAGAGTGGCTTGAACCTGAGTGACATTGCTCAGAAGTGAACTTTGTCATCCTCATGGGCTAATGAAATAATCCATTTAGGGTTGCCAATTTTGTACTTAAAACCTGGACACTTCAGGAAGAGTGCAGGAACCTCTCCGATCCCACATCTTCCCCCTCTGAGACCCTGCCCCACTTCTTCCCAAAGGCCCTACCCCTGCCCTGCCTCTTCCCTGAGGCACTGCCCGTGCCCCATCCCGCCCTTGAAGCCCACCCCTTCCCCAAGGCCCTGGCCCCATTTGCTTCTATTCCCCCCTCCCCGAATCACTCATTGCTTTTCCCTTTATCCCCTCCCACCCAGGTCAGGAGAGACTTGCCTGTGGATCTGGGGCTATGAGCTGCAGCCACCTGATGCAGATAGGAGGCGGCCCTGGTTGAGTAGGGGCTGGTGCGGATGATGACCTGGCACCTCCCTACCTCCCCCTCACCCAGTAACTTGACTTTGGATGTCCAGTCAGTAGATCTGACCAGGTTACTGGATTGTGAGATCCTCTTTTTGATCACACTTTCCAATGGAAAACCAGGCATCTGGCCCACTAACCTTACAGGTCAAAATTTTGTAATAACATATTAACCATGCCTACAGAAAACAATTTTTTATAATAATAGAGGAAGACATAAACAAAACAATCAAAAATACCCAACAAACAAACAAACAACATCCCTAATTACTCTACATGAAAATCAGTAACCAACTACTTAGCCCTAGATGTTCAAGCTGTTAGTTGATTAAGAGAACATTCCAGATTATAAGGTAAATACACTCATTAACCTTAGGTTGTAATTAACAACTTTACAAAGTATTCTCACTTAGAAAGTTGCCTCCAGCATGGGTGTGGAGGGTGAAAGTGGAGATGGAATCTGTAATTTGAAAACACAGAAGGCAAACTGAAACATTTATAAAGTATGTAAACATCACAAATTTTAAAATGTAATAAGAATAATTACAAAAACTCTCTGAATGACAAGAGACAATTATCATAGCATTGTTCTCTGTTTTTATTTTATATACATTGATTTATTGTAAACAATTTATCTTGTTATGATTTCTCAAAGGCAAGTCAGAGTGGAATAACACACTAACCAAACTAGACTCTATTGCAGGGGTTCCCAAACTTGGTTCATGGCTTGTTCAGGGTAAGCCCCTGGCGGGCCGTGAGACACTTTATTTACCTGAGCATCCGCAGGTACGGCTGCTCGCAGCTCCCAGTGGCCGTGGTTCACCGTTCTCGGCCACTGGGAGCTGAGCGTGGCCATACCTGTGGATCCTCAGGTAAACAAAGTGTCTAGCGGCCCGCCAGGGGCTTACCTTGAACAAGCCACGAACTAAGTTTGGGAACCCCTGCTCTATTGGAAAGGTGAGAATAGAGCTCACTGCTATATTTATGCTTACATAATATGTACATTAATATTCTGTCACCCCTCCCTGGTGACAAAAACTGCAGTAGAAAATGGTACAAACAAGTATAGTTAATGAATTCACGTTTGGTTTCTTGGACATCCATTTAGATTAACCCTGATGTGATTAAATAATGATGTTTGCTAACAGTTATGGTATGTGTAATTAATCCTGTCTCAGAAAGAATATAATAAGAATGAAAAATGCTACAAATTTAACATATCTTCCTTACATTCTTCAGACTCCAATCCTACGGTCTTTGTTGGAAACTGTAACAATACTGGCCAGCATTCATATCCCAGAGAAATAAAATGCCTGACAGGAACAAGAGGAAGTGAACAACAAGCACCGAGGGCTTATATGCCTCTGAAACTGTAATCATCCATACTGAAAGGTTTGTGCTTCTCTGTAAACAACATATAGAACTAAGATGCCTCTAGGTACAGCTAAAGCAACTAATTGTTTGAACTGCAGGTGACAAAAGCCAATACCACAAGAAATAAGAGAGTGATCTAAGTAGGATAATCAGACCATATTTTTGGCTTCTCTTGTGTGGATGTACAAGGGAACGGTGAAAGAAGCCATTCCCCCTTGTCATACCTGCTGTAGCAGATTCCAAGGAATGCAAAATCCTACCTTTTATACTCTGGAAGTACAATGGGGGACTTACAGTTCCACCCAAGGGTATGAAATGTGACCATAGTCCCCCAACCTTTTCACACCAGCCCACCAGGGTCACTGCTGGGTGAATATTCACTGTATGCTGTTAAAGGGAGTATGTTCCCCCATGTCCTGCCTATCTGTATCCTCTAGAGGCAATGCCAATTGTTCTATGCCACTCCTAATATCCCACTAGCATAGCAGTGGTTTATCAAGCCATTGTTTATCCCTAAGTAAGACTGAAACAAAAGAACCTGAAACAAGACAAGATTTCCAAATCTAAAGTGTGCAAAAACTAAGATGGAACTGAAATGTATATATTTGGGAATGCAACTGTATTTTTAAAAGGCACTGGAACTGCCAAAACATATTTTCTGTCATTTTTCATGGAACTTATTACTAACTGGATAACTTAAAACTCCAAGGAATGTTGTCTGTCAATTAATTTTTTTGCTCACTACAATCTACATTGACATACTCAAGGTCACCAGAGATTGCTAGAGAAGTGATTTTGTGAGAAAGACATTATTCATGGAACTAAATGTTCTGTAAATTTATTTGCAAATAGGCTAGTGTGAAGTGCCAGAACAAGGATGATACAGCTGTTGTTTTCCATATACTATAAAGCATTACCTCTCATTTCATGGGCATAAGACACAGCAATGAATTGAATGGATATCTGTCTCACAAATGGAAATGCCAATTTTTAAAGGATGTGCAAGAATTAACAGCTATATGTGTCCCCTGACATAAGCAGATTCTCATTGTGTGCATAGATCAAGAACAATATGGTCATAAGTAACTAAAGATTCAAGAAATGATGTTTTCTTAAAGATCAGTGCAGTCTAGTGTATAGTCCATAGAACTGGATCTAGGCTTTTAAGTTCCTCCTAAATCTATCACTGATTTGCAGTCAAAGGAATTATGATAAGGAAGTCATAACTTCTCTGTGACTCAGTTTAATCATATGAGTGAAAAGAAAAGGAGTACTTGTGGCACCTTAGAGACTAACAAATTTATTTTAAATTTAATTTAAATTTGTTAGTCTCTAAGGTGCCACAAGTACTCCTTTTCTTTTTGCGAATACAGACTAACACGGCTGCTACTCTGAAACCTGTCATATGAGTATCCTTAAATTTGCCTCTCACACAGAGGTGTTGAGAGAATGAATTAATTAACTTTCCCAATGCATGTTTTGTTCTTTATATCCTTGCTATATATCTGTGAAGTAATATCCAGGAGGTTTAACAGAGAAATTATTGTATTAGCAATGCAAACCAGTTTGACCCTTACATTTTACAACTAATAATTTTCTCAAAAATTATGTTCAATACAAAAGGGATTTTGAATATATGTCTCATTGTTCAAAGAAACTTTAAATCTTGTGCTTTAAAATAAGTTGCAGGTTTTGAAGTTCTTAATCAATAAGTGTTATGGTGTTTCTTAACAAATAAAAGGTTACTGGTTACTGTTTGTTTTATAAGCAAACTTAAATATTGGTTTTATTAAAGTCTGTCAAATTATCACACAGATTTTATGTGCTGCAAATAATTGGCATTTTGTTCTCTATGCACTTTTTTGTTAATGGAAAGAGAGCAAATTTTATGATCCAGAATAAATAAAAAACAAGAAAGAAAGGAAAACAAGTATAGTTAATAAATTCACATTTGGTTTCTTGGACATCCATTTAGATTAACCCTGATGTGATTAAATAATGATGTTTGCTAACAGTTATGGTATATGTAAAATTATGACCAAACATCTAACACATTATACGAATCATATTTTAGGCGCTTAGCATCTCACCTAAGATACTCATCACCTTCATAAAAAGTTAAATTATGTACAGATTTGCTGCAAGGGAATGATGACTTAAGTTTACAATCTCAATTGACACATGAAAGAAAAGCATCTTTCTTTCTGACAGAATAGCATAATGTTTCTTTTGGAATCAGTAATCAATTTTAAATGTATAGGAGAGTTAAGTGCCTGGAGGTAACTCCTTATATGTACGGTTTCAGAGTAGCAGCCATGTTAGTCTGTATTCGCAAAAAGAAAAGGAGTACTTGAGGCACCTTAGAGACTAACAAATTTATCTGAGCATAAGCTTTCGTGAACTACAGCTCACTTCATCGGATGCATTCAGTGGAAAATACAGTGGAGAGATTTATATACACAGAGAACATGAAACAATGGGTGTTACCATACACACTGTAACCAGAGTGATCACTTAAGGTGAGCTAATACCAGCAGGAGAGCGGGGGTGGGGGAAACCTTTTGTAGTGATAATCAAGGTGGACCATTTCCAGCAGTTGACAAGAACGTCTGAGGAACAGTGTGTGTGTGTGTGTGGGGGGGGGGGGAGAATAAACATGGGGAAATAGTAGCTCACGAAAGCTTATGCTCAAATAAATGTGTTAGTCTCTAAGGTGCCACAAGTACTCCTTTTCTTTTTCCTTATATGTATCACATTTCCAGCTCCTTTGATAGTGTTTCAGATTTATAAATACCAGAAATACAATCTACTGTTTAAATGCCTACTTCACTCTAGACCAGGGGGCAAAGTCAGTTTTATTTGTATACTAGTATCCATATTTAGTATGCTTACCACTAGCGATACTCAGTACTACACCAGTTTAAGAATATGTTGCTAGATATTTTGATGAATAAAATACAATCATGAAAATATGTTTTTATTGCTTGTTTTCAGAATAAAAGGAAAGCCTCGACAGAGACTCATGCACACTGAGCATATGCTATGTGCTGACTGGGCACTTTGAGTCAATAACCAAGTTTGCTAGGTGACTTAATTCTAAATATTTATTTAGCTTCTCTCTTTCAAAGTGTAAAATGCCACAGAAAATAATCATGGGTACAAAATTTAGATATTTAAGCCCTTTGACTGGTTTTGTGCATCATAGTACATCATTTTGCAACTGAAAAGGTACTCCTCCTTTCCTTACTAACTGGTAAGCAGTTTCTATAGTAGTATATTAAGACTTTTAGAATCCTTTTTTTGACCTCTCTTCAGCTGAAACTTCCTCTCAGTTGATTTTTCCAGAGCCGATGCAGATCTTGTATTTATTCTGGAAACACCAACATGCCAGTTTTAGAGGTTCAACTTTGTGGCCTAGTGCAACAATTGGCAAAAGGAATAAACAAATAAATAAATATCTCCTCCCCTCCAAATTCAACTAATCAATTGGAGCAAACTTACTGAAAATCTGAACTAACAATTCTGAGAGTGGATCATCACAAATTGGAATACTGAAAAAAGAAATAACATGTAAGAATTTCCATTCCTGCATGATCTGCACATCATTTTCAGTCTGAATGATAGCTAGATATTCCTCAATTAAATAAAATGACTTGAGAACCTTCACCATAAAAGGAGCGCTCTGTTATACCACTGCTTCTGCTCTAAACAACCCATTATCTGTAGGTAGCACAAATTGACATGGAAAAACATACACTCTACGCTTGGCAAAGACATGTAACGAAGACCATACACAGTTCTGCTATTGTAGCTTTCACTCTTCCCATTTGGGAGGTGACTACTGGCAGTTTTTAGAATGGAGTCCAAGTCCATTTTTTTCAGAGTCAGACATAACAGAATCCTCTTTAGGGCAATTAAGCCATTTCTCAGAAAATTCCTGTGAAAGCTTGCACAGCTGCTGTGCAGTTACAGGAAGCCAGTTTGGCATCAGGCAAGGTACAGGCTGTTTCATTATTTTCAACAATGTGAGATGGACAGGATGGCTTCTGTCATTGGATTGGGTTGCTGGCCCATTTAAGGTGAGTCTGAGCTCAGGCTATCCATGGCCACCTAATTTAAGCAGCCCATCTAGGCAGTTAATTGGATAACAAGCACCTGGGCCTGATAAAATACCATCAAGTGTCATTTGAAGCGAGTGCTCACAGAAAAAAAACTCTTCTAAGGGAGAGGAATTGAGAACCACAAGAATTGAGAACTAGAATTGAGAACAACAAGCCCTAAGGAGGAAGGCTGTATAACCCTAGAGTCAAGGAGAGATACTGCAGGCCTGGGAGGCTAGGACTGTGAACTGCAGGCCCAAAGGAGTTGAGCTGTGTAACCCCTGAACCCACGGAGAGAGATTTAAGTTACAGTTTATTTGTATTTAAAAAGTAGAAGCCAGCATGGGAATTTTGTCAACAGCTATACTGACTGTGTAGAGTTCTTTAAGGGCCCTAAGAGAAGGGAAACTGAGGCAGGAGTGCCTAAAGTGCTGATCAGGGAGCACTACAGGACAGGCACGCCCTACAACAGCATCTCCCTTAGTTCCCAAATCCTAGGAATCCTTTGTACTCTCCCTTTTCCTAAGAGCCTGCAAGATACATAGCAGAAAAACATTTCTGAACAGATACATCCAGTTTTCCTGAGGAACACTCCTGGCTGGATCCAAGGGACAGATCTCAATCTCAGACTCTGAGGAAACCTCTCCTTCTTCCGAAGACAAATCTGAGAGTCTAGATGTATAGACAAAAATGAAAAGGACTTTAAAAAGTCAAGGCTCTGGAATTTTTGCTCAGACCTACTGGGTTTAAGATGAGCAAACAAATCTCTGGAAATAGGAGAAAGGCAATGAGAGTATCCTTGACTATATTTTAGTGATCTGTTTAGGGTGGGGAGAATGAAGAACTCTTGGCTTTCACTCTGCTGCCAAGTAGGATTGATTTATTCAGGCAAGTACTGCAAGGAAGAGGGCAGAAAGATGGACACTTCCATTGGCCTCTCCCCAATCTGAATCCACATTTACTATGGCAATTACCCATTTTCCTTCTATCAGAAAAGGCTGGGGTCTGCAGCAGGCATGACAGACATTATTTCAAGAGCAGCTAAGGCCACTGCTGCCCCCTTTTGATGGTCAGAATGGCAAGAATTGCAGTGTGAGCAAAATTTCCCTGTAAAAGAGGGAAGATAGATGTTGCAGGATGAATAATGTGTTTTTTTTCTTTTTAAGGTTAGGCTTTTCTAAGGCTTTTGAGCCTGAATCCATGCTGCATGGTAAAATTCAAGATGATGGATGCAAGTGGGCCTTACAGGTCACCTTCACACTTCTCTACTGCTGTGAGGGTGTGGAGCTAAGAAAGAGTGAAATAAGAAGAGCCACTGAGACATATGGATGTATTTCAATTTGGCTGCCTGCCTTCCCCCCGGCCTATTGCTACCAGAGAGAGGAAAACTGCAGCCTGTGCAAAGCAGGCCAAGTCACAGAATAACAATTACCTAGATATGAACATAGCATACACAATATACTCTAGAAAAAATATACTGATCTACTCAAGGGGATTTCAGTCCCCTAGAGGGCCATGAACAGGTGTCATGGAGTCATAACTATCCTGATCTTCTCACACTGCTAAATGGAAGGGGGTCCTGGCTAGATCCTGGCATAGAAATCCCAGCATTAAAAAATTGAAGTACGTTTCTGTTTTTGTTCATTAATATCATGTAGTTATTTCTAGGTTATGGACATTTAATTGAACATTTATTAGACAAAAAATCCTAATTTCTAAGCAGCTATATAGGTGTGTGCAAAATAATATAGTGAACTGTAGTCTAATCTCTCCAGACTTTACTTAGGTCCTCAAGATATACGTATGTTAAATGAAATCTTGTTATGATCTGAAACTGTTTGAACTAGTAATTAAACTGTGATAATTATATTCTTCACACTCTGTTTTACATTTATTAAGTCAACTTCATCATTGATGTTCTCTGCAGAAAAGCATCTAAAGGGTGGTGCTTTCCTCAATGAATGCACACACATTTTAAATAGATATACTTGATTTACTCCATTTGTTTTAAGCTGAAAAGTGGAAAGAAATCTTTGACAAAACTGTCATCTTTAAAATACAGTTATATTTCATTTTCTCCTTCTGCACTATTTAGATTGCCTAGAACTGAAATGCTTCCAGCAACCAGTGTGTCCAATTTTTCAGAGTTGTCACTTCCTAGCAAATCTGCTTAAGCAAAATACTTATGTTGTTATAAAACAGAGCAAACATATATTATAAAATGTTTTCTATACTCCTTTACAGGTCAGACTCTTATTCAAGCACACAAAATAGCAAGAACGTTCAAAAATAAATTAAAAGCTGACTATGATAGATTGGTTATAAGTCCACAAATCTAGTACCCCTATGATTAGTTTCCAAAGATACAGTTGGACTTAGCTCCTTGATTTTTTCTACATAATAATCATATAATGAAAATGTTATTTTCAATGCATCCACTATAAGGTCATTAAACTGAAATATAACAGTTCAATGGAAAAAGAGTACAATGAAATATGACCAGTAGTACTTCTCTCTAGTCCACGTCTGTGGTTGTTATTATACTTTATTTGTCAACATATGATGGTTTGTAGGGTAACAAAAAATTGCTACAGCATTACACTTGTAGACCTGTGGCCATGCTTTGCTGCATGTATCATAACTCAAAAAACACAGTAAGAATGAAAAGGAGCAAAAATTAAGAAAAAAAATAAAGAAATCCCAGTATGTTAAAGTGAACTACGTTGTCCAAAAGTCAGGAGCTCTTACCACAACACTAGCTATATTTTTCAGATAAAATAAATGTATATTATCCTAAGAGTTAACGGATAATAGAAATGATGTATCATCTTTAAGAAGAAAATTAAAATATGTTGAGAGTGTGTACAAACAACAGTTTTAAAGCAATTTTTCAAATGTACTTGTTACGGGTCAATATAAATTGTTTTCATAGATTTCCTAATACTTTTCTAATCATTCTACTTTTTTTATTTTTGTGCATGATTACACGGAAACTTGTTCAAATTAATCTTCCAAGTTTGCACACAAGGAATTACATCAGACAACAATTACTTCCACTGCTTTTGAAAGGCTGTCATGTTACAGGAAACTCAGTTCAGCTTATGGGGTACAATTCGAATCCCAATTCTCTGATGGCCCGTTAACACCAAATCCATCACCTTTTAACACTGCAAAATCAATACACTGGAATGTCATGGTACTCTGATGGCCCACAAAGCCTTTGTATATATTTATTAGACAAAGATTTTATATTACTTCAGAGAAGAAAAGTGTCAATTTCAAGTTCCTTACTAAGCAGGAAATAGCCTTAGACAAATAAAGATTTCATTCAAGTTGCATTCAATGCAGCACAGGAACCAAAATAAAGGTCAAAGATGTTCATACACTATTTCACACGAGGACAGCAAGAAGGACACCTCAGAAGTGTTCACACTGGTTTCCAACTCTATATATTTTAGGTATTTATAAAGCACCAATCATTAGAGTATCTAGATACTGACCACTAGGTCCACTGCCTACCACATGCAGCTACACACCCACGACCTCTAGGCTACCCTGTGCCAGGATTCTCTCAGTAACTTCCTTTGATAGCTCCTCCCCCGCAAACCCATCCATCCATCACAAAAGCACCTCAAAAAGGCCCATTCTTCCTCCAAGAAGAAGTCTATAAATACAAAAGTAAACTAAACAAACAAGCAAACAAATTACTCTAGCACAAAGAAACATATTGCCCCAAAACCTGAACACTGAACCTTCCAAAGGTAACCTCATCCAGGCAACTTGTGATATCATTTAGCTATTTAGGAATGCCAAGAAAAAACTCCGAAGCATCCTCAAGCCAGGGCCGGATTTACCTTATGTGCCCCTAGGCACAGCATCTTCAGCCCCACCTCCCCGCATTCTCCTCCCACCCCCTGCATATAGCTGAAATTCGTGTTTCCATAAAAAATGAAACTTGTAACCTGCTTTTAAATTTAAGGCACCCCTAGAATGCCAGTGCCCCAAGGCACAGGCCTACTGTGCCTATTTAGAAATCCAGCCCTGCCTCAGACCCCAATGAAACAATGCTGCAACATATTCTAAAGGGTTTAGGAGGTAGCTATTCACTTTTCTGACACAACAGTAGTAATTTTCCCCAATGCTTGACAAAATCATCCCTCTTTTGACCTATTTTAGTGTATGGGTGCTTTGAAATATTTCCCGAACTCAAGACAGAAGATACTTGGAACCTGAGAGAACAAATCTACCGTGGCATGGGTATTATCATGATTTAGTGAAGTTTCTCCTGAAATCAAGAAGAGTCTTGATTACTTGTTCAAACAAAAGGTATTTGGAAAACTTGTTTTTCTTGGTTCTGTCACCAGACCATATCCCCATATCCTGTAATTCTTATTAGATGGTTTTCATTAAGGTTTAAACTTTAGTTTCCAGAAAGTTCAGCCCTCAACCCTCAGCTCTCAAAGGTGTAACATCTAAGGCTTCAAACACCAATCAGTTTTTGCATCCATACATTTCTCAGTAACTTAAAGCAGTTGCCAGGAAAGGCCTGCAGTCAGATGGACAGTGGAACAATTCCCCTTCAAGCCCATGTCTAAGCTGTCTCTCTTCATTATGTTCCCCAAGCTCACCTTTCCCTGAACTATTACCTCTTCAAGGAATCAGCAAATCCGGAGTTCTTTCCAGTCATGAGCATTTGCACATTTTCCCATACCAGACAGCTTTCAGGTCTCCCTGTGATTGTGTGTACAAGAAAAATATAGATGTTCATTTGAATCAGCTAATTTTTCTCCTATTGTTTTGCCAAAAGCCCAAGCATCCTTTCCCTGCACACAGTATTTGCATCCAAACAATTTACTTTAGCAGAACACCAGAAGCCAAGGCGAGAACAGAGAAACCTACTATGAGAAACAAAAATTTCAAGTAAGAAACTAATTTCCTTCATTCCTTCTCCTCAGAATGTCTAGTGTATCTCACATTGTTCAATTGATGGACCTTCACAATATTTTGTGTTCTGTGTTGCAGAACCACCCAGCCACCAATCGCTGGATATTCATGAACCAACCTGATTCCTGAGATTGTCAATGATATTGAAACACAAACAGGGAAGTGTATCAGTATTGGATTTAGCACTTATATACTAGCATAGGGATTCTGACTATCTCTTTTCTAAAGCGTAGCAAGTCCATAAGCCGAACACACTCCCCACCCTGACATTTCCAGGAAGCATAATGTGCCTTTCTCCCTCCACAGCCCAGTTTGGCTTTGTAAGAGACTTAATTCAGCCCTGATTGCTTAGCCCCATTTTCTGGTAATATCATGTATTTTTAGATTCTTTTCCCCCTTGTATCTTAATAGTGATATGTCAAAATGTTGTTCATCTTATTCACACAGTTAATGACGCTAAAATCAGTGGAACTACTCATGTTAGTAAAGAGGCAGGATTAGGTCCCTAGTATAACCCCTAAGGCTAAACAATGCTGTTCAGACACTTACTGCAGACTCTTACAACCACATGGCTAGTACTTTGGGAATTACTATAGCTAGATTACATGCAAGTTGGCACTCATTTGAAGACAGAATTTACTGAAACTGGGCAAGAAACTTGTAAACTAAAGATATCCCAAGTTGTTATCAAAATGTATCCAGCTAACAAGTTAATAGCAGGTCTGGGACATAAAACCTAAAATGCCAAACCAAAGGAGTCTATTATGTAAAACATCACATTTAAAGGATATTATCCTAGATCAGTTTAATTTATTCTCAATTAATAATAAAAAATATACTTTTAGCAATATAGCAAAGCATAGCAAAGTATCTAGCAAGCTGTGCTAGAAAAAAATGGCATTTTATCATGTGACCTGGCAAGAGAAATCATAGAATCATAGAATATTAGGGTTGGAAGAGACCTCAGGAGGTCATCTAGTCCAATCCCCTGCTCAAAGCAGGACCAACACCAACTAAATCATCCCAACCAAGTCTTTGTCAAGCCAGGCCTTAAAAAACTATAAGGATGGAGATTCCACCACCTCTTTAGATAACCCATTCCAGTGCTTCACCACCCTCCTAGTGAAATAGTGTTTCCTAATATCCAGCCTAGATCTCCCACTGCAACTTGAGACCATTGCTTCTTGTTTTGTTATCTGCTACCACTGAGAACAGCCTAGCTCCATCCTCTTTGGAACCCCCCTTCAGGTAGTTGAAGGCTGCTATCAAATACCCCCCTCATTCTTCTCTTCTGCAGACTAAATAACCCCAGTTACCTCAGCCTCTCCTTGTAAGTCTTGTACCCCCGCCCCCTAATCATTTTTGTTGCCCTCTGCTGGACTCTCTCCAATTTGTCCACATCCCTTCCGTAGTGGGTGGACCAAAACTGGACACAGAACTCCAGGTGTGGCCTCACCAGTGCCTAATAGAGGGGAATAATCACTTCCCTCAAACTGCTGGCAATGCTCTTACTAATACAGCCCAATATGCCGTTGGTCTTCTTGGCAACTTGGGCACACTGCTGACTTATATCCAGCTTCTCGTTCACTGTAATCCCCAGGTCCTTTTCTGTAGAACTACTGCTTAGCCAGTCGGTCCCTAGCCTCTAGGAGTGCATAAGTGTACAGAAGCCAAATCCTGGGAGGTGCTGAGCACCTGTAATAAATGTATATGAAATTATATTGTATGTTATTTATTTCAGTGGCAATTGAATGATGTGAACTAACATTTATAAAGAAGTAATAATCAAACTGAATATCAAAACTGTATTAGTTTACTACGACATCTGCTAATAAATAGCAAAATTATACAGAAGAAAGATGACTTTTCAGGATAATTTTAAGTATTTATAAAAGGAACTTTCTAAATGGGCACTTTAATATTTCAGTAAAGAAACAGGTTAATTTTGATATTTCATAACACTGAAAGATTTTAAAAAAGCATGTGTAAAGTTAACATTATGTTCTTTTTTTCCCTACAACATTATGGGGATACATGTACAATTTTGTAATTATTTTTCTTTCCTTTAGACTCCTACTATACTAAGTAATATGATAACTGGGTTTCACAGAAGTTCATCAAGATAACAGAATTTTCAATGCTAGCACATCTTGCAGAACAATATCATAATGAAACTTCAACTTTACACTCATGTATCATTACCTAAATTGAATGGATAATCAGCAGGCCTTCTATTAATACATTAAAGAAGTTGTCAATGAAGAAAACTGGTACAACAGATGTAATTTACTGTGTGAATCAGTGCATCATATCTCGGAAGCTTCTTTCATAGTCCAGGTCTGTTTTACTTTCAATCAATTTTTCGCAACAGCAAACAAGAAGGAAGGAAAAGAGGAGGAGAGATAGGTATTGTTTCCACATGCTGCAATGCAAACTGAAAATTTCAAGCATCACAGCCAATTTCTTGCTGTTTGCGTCATAGTTTCCGAATATCGGACTTCAGTTGTAACACTGATATCACTCTTGCTTTGTGTAAATAATGTCAGGGCTCTTGAGAATGTGGATATCCACGTCGTTTACCCTCTTTGCAACATTCAGTACACAAGATTTTCATTACTGATATTTCCCCAGGACACTCTCCTATTTTCTATGACGTCTCTTTCCAATCCACTGGTGTCTCTTAGCAGACGTCGCTCTGCTCTGTTGTAAGTATCAGGAGAATTAGGATATTTTTTGCCAATTAGAAATATACAAGTTGTTTAATTAACATTCCCTTTACATTAATGGTTTAACCCTAAGATGACAGAGAGACTTTCTCACAAAACATGAACAAAGAGGTTCTAATTAAACAGACTGAAGATTGTAAAAGGATAATTTCTTTAAACACCCACGGGATTCTTTGAACTCTTCAACAAGGCCTCTACTATAAAAGCATTTAGAATTTTTTATGGAACTCTCATTTATTTAGGGAAAGAGTCCTGGATTTTAAAGATTAAAGACTTTGGAGAGCCCTGAATAATTTTAAGTTTGTATATAAGATACCCTATTAAAAATTCCAAATTGAGACAAATTAAAACACAACAGTTTCCAGCTTGTACAGCAATATGAATTTAAAACTACATCTGGCCAAACAGTTATAAGTAAAACTAGAACCCATCAGATTATTGTGTTTTTATATGATCTGAATGAATCAGAAATATTAAAGGTTGAATTCAAGATGATGTATGCTACACATTAGTAACTGTGTGTTAATTCTTTTATGAGAATTTAAGAGGGATACTTACACACCATGAAGCCAACAAGAGGTGTAAGTAAGTTTAATTAAGGGCTGGCCTATCTTCACTTACACCATCTTATACCTTACTGTTTTTCCTGATATGCTTCTTTCTTCCAGGTAATCAGTGTGTATTATACCAACTTCCACTCCCTTAGACTCAATCAGCCAATTCAGACGTGATCTTGATGTATAAAGGGATGTTAAGTGGGTGTGAGTCTGTATCTAAAAAAGGCAGAGTGAGTATACTGAGAGAGGAAAAACTCTATGCTACACCAATTTATTCCCTTAGATTTAGATTTCATAAATCACTTTTGGATTTGGTTCTACAAGTTCAGAAAATCCAAGAAAATAACCACCTGAAAAAAATGCAATGTATGGACTGGATCTTGTACGCCTTGTAAACCCTGGACTTAAAAATATGCTAACATCAAAGCCCCTCACCCAAGGTAGACTGATCCTCCCTCCATTTTCTTATTCCCAGGACCCCACATTCACTCACATTTGCACTCTAGCCAGATGAATAACACTATTTTTCTCCTGTATTTTATCAGATCTCAAAGATGTATTTGCTGATTCAGAGAACATTGAATTTCAGGTGTTAAATATTAGAATTTTGTCAGAATCTTGAGTGGGAAGGGGTTGTGGAGTGGACATTATGATTCAGTTGCACCCAAGTTTCCCGAAGTCCATCCATCAATGCTTCAGACCTAACACTGAGTCAAATCCTGCGGTCTAATTTCCCAGTTAAATCAGAAGGAACTAAGTACAGACCATAGGATTTGACTTATCATGTTTATTCAAACATGGACAAATGCAGTCTCCTCTATCTGCAGCTAGTAAGGGATCTGGATGTAGGGAGTCCATGCAAGGGATGTGCATCTCCCATAAGGCATGGAACTCAATTCTGTGGGAATACCATGAGCAGCTGGTGGTGAGCAGAGAGGCATGACTGGAGAGGAGGCAAAGGTAGGAGCAGAGGAGCTGATTCTTTGAAGATCCTTCATCACCCCCATCATCAATGTGGGGAACGAGGCTGGCTAAAAGCCTATAGAACAGAGGTGGCCAACCTGTGGCTCTAGAGCCGCATGCGGCTCTTTAGAGGTTAATATGCGTCTCCTTGCATAGACGCTGACTCTGGGGCTGGAGCTGCAGACATTAACTTTCCAATGTGCCAGGGGGTGCTCACAGCTCAACCCCCTGCTCTGCCTCCAGCTCTGCCCCTACTCCACTCCTTCCCCCAAGGCCCCTGCCCCTTCCCCGAAGACTGCCATGCACTCACTTCCCTCCTCCACCTCCCCAGGACTTCTGCACATGTGAAACAGCTGATTGTGGCAGGCACCGACTGGTGGGGTTGCTGGCGGGCAAGAGGCACTGGGGGATGGAGCCGCAGGGAGCTGATGGGGTGCTGCTGATGGATTACTGTGGCTCTTTGGCAATGTATATTGGTAAATTCTGGCTCCTTCTCAGGCTCAGGTTGGTCACCCCTGCTATAGAAGTTATTCTGCCTATTTGGTTACTTAGGCTAGGCACGATGTTCTGGATTTCAGCCACAATGTACATCTTGTTTTCATTTCAAGCTTTTACTTTATAAATAAAATTTATCTACATAACAGGAATTTTGGAGCAGTTTTTCTGCTTTATATGGCGAATTCAAGTGTCTGGAGAAAAACAGCTTTTGCTGTGTAAGTTTTTAAAAAAAACCCTTCAAGAAGTGTGTCATTACAAATATTGAGTCAATCATCTCCAACTAGGGAATGCCAGCCAGGGATCCCCAAGTATATTTAAATCACCAGATCCCAAGATTTTACCATTGCTTGTTATATGATTTTGGGAAAATGAACTAACAAGTGTGAAGAGAGCAAACAGCAGTGAAAAGGAATATGCTCTGGAACTTTGACAGACAGCTGGAATCTGCACTCACCTTCTTCTCCTCCCCAAGCAACAACACTGGCATACTAAGAAGCCACTCCAGCACAATGAACTCCTTCTTCAACCAATAGAAAGGAAGAATTTTGGCATCACAGGATTAACATGAAATTGATCCCAAAATCCAATGACTGTGGAATAATTCTAGGATCTCATCCCTACTTTTCATTAGATTGCTATAACAAATTATCCCTCGGGCCCTTTGAAATACATTCCTCAGGCAATATTTCTGTCTGTGCAGATCCAGTGGCCAAACTCCCCTATATACAGGGGTTGCACAATAGCTGTGAGGGCTACTGCAGCCATGGAAGGAAGTATTTATTCTCTGAAACCCACACATCCCTTTCTCCACAATCCGCTTGCTCAGGCAGTTACTATGGACCAGGATTGACCCTTAGGGCCACATCTTCAGAGACATTGAACAGCCACCGTTTTCATTGATTTAAAGGGGAGTTGTCAGTATGTGGCTCCTCTGAAAATCAAGCTCTTAATTATTAGGCAGAACAAAGCTTATTTTGTAGATATCATTATTATTGATTATTAATTATTATTATTATTATTATTATTTTATTATTTCATTCTTTTGTGACTTCTAATTTCAGTTTGACTTATATTTCCAGAGCAAAGTGCCTTTTACTATGACCCTCGAACAGGTCATAGTACATGATATCAGTACTATGATAGCAATAAGCCAAAGACTAAGGTTTTTCCCCTGAAAAATTATATTTTCTTTGGACTTTGAATGTCCTCTGTGGGTAAGTCATTTTAATTTAACAGCCTCCATTGATTTGCAAATATCCCATTATAATAAAAGCACTTGTGCAATCAAATGGAATAAAAATAAAAACAACCAATATAAGCAGTCATATCACATAGCAAGGGGAAAAGAGTAAATAACTTTTATAAACGACCATTATTCAGAAAACTGTAAGCCTTTCCCCTGAAGAAACAAAGCAGATATTTTCATGTTTTCTTGAACAAATCACAGCTATGTTATTTCAGCAGATAACGAACTACAAAAAAGTAAAAGAGTTATAATATTACCGGCTGTATTTATCCTAAGGAAATAACAAAGAAGGTACAGAAATGTAATATTTATATGTTTGGGTTTTATTTGTAAAAATAAAGCTGTTTTGTAAATCTTATACACAGGACTTGAAAAATCCACCCACCCACACTACAACATTTAGTTGGATGCTTTTCCTGGGGAGTTTGGAAGACTAAGCCATCAATTTCTCCAGATGTTAAGTACTTACTTAAAAAGCAAAATGAAAACTTATAATTCTAGCCAATGTGGCTGTAAAGATTACTTTTCAAATGTAAATTTGAATTAAGCCCTCATTCCTGAAATATATATATATGTGAAAAAAAGAAAAGGAGGACTTGTGGCACCTTAGAGACTAACACATTTATTTGAGCATAAGCTTTCGTGAGCTACAGCTCACTTCATCGGCTGTAGCTCACGAAAGCTTATGCTCAAATAAATGTGTTAGTCTCTAAGGTGCCACAAGTCCTCCTTTTCTTTTTTGCGAATACAGACTAACATGGCTGCTACTCTGAAACCACATATATATATATATATATATATATATATATATATATATATGTGCTTCACTTCAAACATCTGCATAGTTCCACTGAAGTTTTAGAGTCAATCACATGTGTAAGGGTTAGCAGGATTGGGGCCTGAATGTATAACACAGTGTTGCAGACACAGATCCAGTACCTCTGCTGCTACAAATAGCATTGCTGAAATCATATCAGAAGTTATACTCTGCTATGCTGCCATTCCCTGCTTGAACAGCAGCAAAGGCAGGCAGGCACTGGGGTTATCTGTAGGCTCCAATAAAGCTGGTGGAAAGACAGAGCAGTGAAATCTTTTTCCTTCTCCCTTCCTGACAGCAGCAGAAGTCTAGGGGAGTTGCAGATTAATGGGCACGCTTTGTCTATAACAGACAGGAGGCTATAAAAGGGAGCCAGCTGACCATGTACATACTTAGGACCCCAGACAGTATTTTAGTTGAGCAACTCACCCAAGTTGCCATCTACACAACCCAGTCTGCTCTTTTTTATTTAATTGCTTCACTAACCTAGTTTGCTTTGGTTAATAGCCATTATCTGTATGCAGATCAATTCATTTAAAGGGATTTTTTTAACAATAGTTGTATTACTGTCAGTTAGAGACTTAAATAAAGGTGAAAACACTCGGAATGGGAAACAATAATAGGGGAAGCTAAAGATACTGTTGTGCCATATGACCAGAACATAAGAAATCAATGTATGATGAAAAGGTTCACCACTCAGCTCTTAACAAAGATCAGTACCATTTGTATCCTTTTATTAATTATTATTAATATTATTTATTGTTAATAATATCATTATTAGTATTGTTATTTTGAAAGGGCCTTTGATATCTTAGTGTTGGTTTTTACCTTAAGTCATCAAATCTAACAAGCATGTCTGCCATGAGGTTACATATCTCCCCAAGGTAGTGATTATAACACAGAGAAAGCCAGACCAATTGGACATCCTTTGGCTTTCACTATTCTTTCACCAGATATCTCCATTCCTCCCTGTCTATTCCATGTGCTACTGCCACCAACACAATCTATAGCCAACTGATTTGGCTCACAACTTTAACTACTGTCCATAATAAATCATGAAGGAGATGCAAAAGAACATGGAACTACATCTATTATCCAAGAAGTATGATGAGATTATTGGCTTTATAATATTTCCAGCAACCCAAAAGGAGTTTGTGTTGACTCCCAACAGTGGATATCACATAGGCTAGTAGGCAGTGCCAGCCACAAAGACATAGAACAAACTTCAATGCTTCAATGATCAGAACCACACAAAAAATGGCCCTTTGGTATGACACAATGTTTAATGTTATCACATATTTTTCTAGAGAAGAGCATAATTCCTAAGATTAAAGACATCTAGAAATATCTACCATAAAACACAATATAGCATTAGTGCTGTGAACCAGAAGCTGCTGTTTAAAATGGCAAGTAATTACAACCACTTCAGGTTCCTCAAATTAGACCATTGCATACACAAGGGCTAAAACAGTTCTCATTCTAGGATGACTGAATAGACCATTCTCTGAAAGGTCAAATATTCACAAATGATCTAGCTGCCTTACTCTAGAGTAGACTCTTTCAAGGATGCAGAGAGCATGTTGACATTTTAAGGTATCATCATACTGGCTGTTCCAAATAAGGTACAAAATGTTTCTGTTTGTCTTCTAGCTAAATTTTATATAATTGCTATATGTTTCTCTGACCAACTTCATCTCTTTCAGAATCTTCCAAGAATTCTATGATAAAAGAGTCACCCAAAAAGAGATATAATATAATTTCAGAAACAACTATTTGCTTGTAGATGATATTATCCCATGTGGTAGCAGCTATCAGCACTAGTTGAGCAAGTTGAAAAGAGAAATGCACTGGAGGTTAATATAGTGATCATTACAAAAAGGAAACATCTGGTTCATCTTTTATGGTCCTGATTAGGTGGATGCTGCCTTAGACAACTTTCTCCAAGCTCATGCTGAATTGTTAATTATGGGTTGATCCCACTGCCTATAAACTCAATGATAAAATGCTCAATGACTTCACTGAGGATAAGATTAGGCCCTTTATTCGTTTCTGAGGCAGACTCGCCAGTACACTGTGGACGCTTTGCGCTGCTCCTGTGATTCAAAGCAGCCATAACACTTAATTTGATCCAATTATTTTTACCCTGCTTTGAAGCTGCAAAATCCTGTATAATTATTAAGTATTGCCATTAACATTAGTTTCCAAAAATATAAACTTAATGATGAAGGGAAAAATGATAATCCACCTAGAAAACCAATCTAATTGGAAACAACCTTCCAAATAGATTAATGAAATAATCAGGTGGCAAAAATAATCTACTGTAATTAAAGACAAAATGGTTAAGACAGAAAACCTCAAAAACATTAGGATTCCTGAAGAGATATTTAGGTGCAGTAGTCACTACAATCAATTTTTAAATGTCTTACACACTTCCCAGGACAGTATTATCGTGTGACCTTCATTTTTTACAGCCACAAAAGTACCTTGATCTTGACAAGATTTATTGTTTCAGACTAATAATTCCTACACTGTATGAGAATTTCATTCATATTAAAAGCTTATATTTTATGGCCTTTAATTCATAACTTTTACAAGCACAAAACACCTCAGATCCCAAACACTTTGAAATTAATCAATACATCATATTTTCCACATAGAAAAAAGAATGAAGTGATGCAATTCTGCTCATATCTCTACTGCAGTTGCAATATGACAGCCATCTTCCAAGCCATTTGATAGATGACTTATCTGTTCAGCACCCTGTCTTGTAGGAAGCTAAACGCATTTCAGGACGTATTCAAATGAACCATGTTATAGGCTAATAGTAACTCAAACCTGATGCATTTTTTCAAGCATTACCAGATGTTTTTAACAAACCTAACCATTTAAATTGATAATAAGGACTGGTTGTTACCAGGAGAATTTGAATTTCAGTAACATAGGCCTGGGAATAACGTGCTACAGAAGTTTCACTGAGTCATTTTTTATAGATGGAATAATCCACATCATTCATATATATATATATATATATATATATATATATATATATGAGTTTAGTAAGTTATAGTTAAGGCTGAAATGGTACTTCCTTTCTAAATTTCTACTTCTTATTAAATTCTCAGATACTTTTGTTTTGGTGCTAAAACTTCTCATACTTGATCTTGTCCCATAAGATTTTTTTTTTAAGAAAATTGCAATAATATTCCTTCAACCATCTGGGAGTTATCCATGCATGTGAGAATTGTGTTTTAGATGCTTTTTTGCACTTAAAAATGTGCAGTACTTTCTGCTTCTTCATCATTTAAGAATGTACCAAACTGTAATGTTCACAGTTGTGGTATTTTATCCCTTGATACTTACCTCCAGAGCTTCCATATCTGCATTTTAATGAGGATCCCTAGCATCAAGAGGTTAACAAAAGCCTTTCCAGAGTTCTCACTGTTAGCCCTAATACATTTTTAGTAGCTTATTGCAATGGGAAATTGTAATCCTTGCCTCAAGGAGTGAACAACGGTCTTTCAGAATTGTACAATGCCAGAATTTTTTGAGATTCACCCAACATACTCTGTGCCTGCTGATAGCTACTTTATTGAATGGTGGCTTTAGGTAATTGTGGAACCCATGATCATTCTGAGCCAAGGCATTTCCAACAACTATTGTAAGGGGTTTAAGTTTCAGAGTTAAATCACAATATATTTGAATTACCAGTCTGAGGCAATATATGGTGAAGACATAATGGTGCAACTACTGCTTCAGTTTATGTAGGCATAAATCTAGGGAAATGAAGGTTACATATGTGTAACTGAGAGTAGAATTTGAGCCCATAATTCTATTCATACTATCCCCACAAAAGTGCTTTCAAATGTTTAGCAGAAATGCTCTGGAATTATTCTTCCCATGAGATTTTGTTTAATATTTGTGTACCAGTAATAGGGGAAAATCCTTGATAGCGTATAGCACGGTGTCAAGGTTCCTTCCCCATTCTGAATTCTAGGGTACATATGTGGGGACCTTATTCTTACCAGCTTAGAAATTTCCCCAAGGTACAAACTTTGCCTTGTCCTTGAACCTTATGCTGCCACCACCAAGCATTTTAAACAAAGAACAGGGAAAGAGCCCACTTGGAGACGTCTTCCCCCAAAATATCCCCCCAAACCTACACCCCCTGTCCTGGGGAAGGCTTGATAAGAATCCTCACCAAATTGTACAGGTGAACACAGACCCAAACCCTTGGATCTTAAGAACAATGAAAAATCAATCAGATTCTTAAAGGAAGAATTTTAATTTAAGAAAAGGTAAAAGAATCACCTCTGTAAAATCAGGATGGTAAATACCTTACAGGGTAATCAGATTGAAAACATAGAGAATCCCTCTAGGCAAAACCTTAAGTTAGAAAAAGACACAAAACCAGGAATATACATTCCATCCAGCACATCTTATTTTACCAGCCATTAAACAAAAGGAGATCTAACGTATTTCTAGCTAGATTATTTACTAACTTTACAGGAGTTGTAAGGCTGCATTCCTGATCTGTTCCCGGCAAAAGCTTCACACAGACAGACAGACCCTTTGTTCCCCCACCCCCTCCAGATTTGAAAGTATCTTGTCCTCTCATTGGTCATTTTGGGTCATGGTTACCTTAGCTTCTTAACCCTTTACAGGTGAAAGGGTTTTGCCTCTGGCCAGGAGGGATTTTATAGTTCTGTATACAGAAATGTGGTTACCCTTCCCTTTATATTTGTGACACACAGTTATCAGAGAAGTATAGCAAAGAGCATGAAGAAACTTGTATTAGAAAGATTTTAAATACAACCAGATTTTTTTAGTTCTTAGAGTGTCAGAAAGTCAAGCTAACTTCAGATAAAAATAACTGTTCCTACAATATACCAAACTGGCCTGGTGGTTTCCGTTTTATTTTCATATTTGAGGCCTGAAATTTAAATGAGCAGAAGCCTTGGGCCACATGCAATAGTATGCACACAACTGCATGCCTAATTTGCAAAAATGATTACCACAAATGTGTGCACAAATCAGATATTTGTGCATGAAAACAACCATCTGAACATGCAGATACCTGATGTGCATGTGCAGTTACATTAATTCTATATAGAAATAAGTTATGTGTGTACATGCACATTTTTGCATGCGGCCTTAAATCTTTCTCCTTTTTAAAGGAATTTCTTTAATACATTAACAACATTCAGAATGGATTCCAACAGACTTAAAACTATAGATAAGGACTTGTGGGGCTTATTTTTAGAAACTTTTTTTTTTACATATTGCAGTCACTATTTTCTGAATTACATACTACAAAATTTAGGCCTCAATTTAGTAAGATACTTAGCATATCCCTAATTTTAAGTATGTGATTAGTCCTATAGTCAATGGGCTTCAGGTTAAGTGTATGCTTATGTATCCACCTGAATCAAGTCCTAAATGAGGAAGTAATCTCTAAAATAAATTTTTCACAGCTTAACAAGTTTGTGTATGTATATCCAAAGTTATTATGAAATTAATGGGCAGCACGTTTAAAGGAAACAGAAGGAAGTATTTCTTCACATGGTGCACAGTCAACTTATGTCCCCTTGCCATGGGAAGTTGTGAAGGCCAAATGTACAACTGGGTTCAGAAAAAAAATGGAGGACAGGTCCATCAATGTCTATTAGACAAGATGGTCAGGAGCACAACCACATGCTCTGGGTATCCCTATACTACCATCTGCCAGAAGCTGGGAGTGGACAACAGAGGACTGATCACTCGCTAATTACCCTGTTCTGTTCATTTCCTCTGAAACATCTGGTACTGGTGACTATAGGAAGACAGGAAACTGAGCTAGACAGACCATTGGTCTGACTCAGTATGGCCCTTCTTATGTTAGGTGAATAAATTAATTTAAATATCGACCAAAATGTCTTTTTGCCTAAAAAAAGCAATATAAATCTCCATTTAAAAAATGAAAAATAATTAATTTCCTTTCCTCCAGTGAAAGAAATGGATGCCCAAACTTTGCAGCAATAAAGGTTGAATTTGCTACATACTTACCAGTAGCCGAAGGACCACACCTAATTTGCATACACAGTCAATACTCCTCATTTACATATACTTCACATACATTTACATATTTGATACGTATTTGTATCAAATATATGCATATTCTCTTATTTTTATTAAAACAAACATCGTTTTTCATAATCCTATAAATAGATTAAGGACATGGCTCTAATCTATAGGAACGAAATTTCAGACAAAATGGAAGCAGTTTCAGATCTCACTGATTTAGGATACTTGAAATAAACATTAAAAAAAATTATAGTTCTCTTCTACCTAGATAGTATCAAAATAAAATTCTAAATAGACACTGTATTATATAACTCCACACAGAATACATAAAGAATATTATCCTCAAGTAGGTCTCATCAGATGATAAATGCTGGAGATGCAACCAGTAATATACTAACTTGTCTCACATCCTCTGGGGATGAGATAACTTACAAGGAGACTCTGCTGACATTTGTAATGCCTTATCACAGATACTGTATTTGCTATTCTCTGCTACTGGGCTCTGTTGGCTGAGATTCCTGGAGAAGAATGGGATACTCCTGAGTATATCACATGAATACTGATCACTTTTGATCGCCAACAGAGTGATACCTAAATAATGTAGCTATGAGATTCTTCCAGTCTTTTCACAATAGGTGAATGAAATGGCTAATATAGTTACATAGCTTACATTGAAAACTCTCCTTATGTAGGTCAGCAAAGTTCCGCTTTCCAAAAAATTAAATCAAGGAAGCAACATCAAAGAATGTCATCTCTCAATAGCTGCTAGTAATGTAATGAATTATTTTAAAGTATTGTATTGAAATTACACTATTAGTAACCAATGGAAAAAATCACTACACAGTTGTCACAATGAACATTATGCACAGAATTACAGAATTTGTAGTGCTCTGGCAGATTACACATTTGGAAAAATTTCCATTGGCCACAAACACACCTTGGGTCAACCAAAATATATATGTGGGGAACATGAGATTATGGGCCTCTAGTTTTAAAAAGCATGCCTCTGTGCACATATGTGTGTGCACACATCCATCATCCCTCCCAAATTTCTTTACAAAATTACAAGAAAAATTTGGATATCCTTTCTCTGGAATTATGAAACCAGGCAAGTTTTACTTCCACAGCTGTATTATTAAACAGTTTCTGAATATGCTAATGTAATATAATGTTAAGGTAATGTAATACGATTGCACCAGTGATAGTGATACTAAGAGCTATAGTTGAGAAGGTACTTGCACCACTTTTCAGCTACACACTTTTCCCTCTAAAATACTTCTTGGGTTTAAATTTCTCATGCTTATTCTCAATTTACAAAGTTGATGACTGATGAAGCCCAGCTGAGGGAGGAGCTGAAATAGGCATAGAGGGAAAGTTGGCAGTAAAAAGAGGCTGCAGGAAGGAGCTCTGCAGTCACTCCTTAGAAAGGAAGATGGAGACAAACAAGGAGGAGGCCTAGGGGAGACTAAGCCCAGAGATCCTGCCTTGGAATACAGACTCTGGCAAGAACCCAAGACAGGGTGAAGTAGCCACAGGGAACAAAGGAGGTTCCACCTAGAATTGGGCCAGAAGATAATGAAGAAACATAAGAAGAAGCCCAGAGAGGTAGTGACAGGCAAGCAGACCATGATTGCAAGAAATAGGGTCTCCAGGATGGAACCTGGAATAGTCGGCAGGACTAGTTTTCCCTACCAGCTACTGGGGAAGAGGCACAGTCTGGGCAGTGGAGCAGAAGACTGACTTAGACAGTTTGTCCAGAAGGACTTTGTTACCCCAGGAAAGCTATAATGATGTGGCCAGAAGACCAAGCCACAAAGAGGGAGCATCTGGAGTCACAAAGACAGAACAATCTAGTCCAGAGAGAGAGACCAGGGGAGGGGAGAGGATGAAAAGGGGTGAGCAATCAAAGGAGAATGTGTCAGACTGGTTGAGAGCTAATCTCTAGACATGGCCATAAGGAGGTGCAACATCAGCCTTTTATTTGTAGTAGACTAAAGAATCTATATCAACTAGTTTACAGATGAACTCAGTTCATTTGTTTTAAAGATTTTGGGAGATAAAAATATTTAGACGCAGATTTTCTAGCTTGCCCAAAATGAGCACAGAACAGGACCAAAGGCAGGGGCAAATTGGCTTTTAACCACCATTAAATTCTTCTGATATTGTGGCTGCATGTGTCCAGGCCCCAATTTGTTACAGGAACAGCTATGCTTCAGGTTTCAGAGTAGCAGCCGTGTTAGTCTGTATTCGCAAAAAGAAAAGGAGTACTTGTGGCACCTTAGAGACTAACAAATTTATTAGAGCATAAGCTTTCGTGAGCTACAGCTCACTTCATCGGATGCATTTGGTGGAAAAAACAGAGGAGAGATTTATATACACACACACAAAGAACATGAAACAATGGGTTTATCATACACACTGTAAGGAGAGTGATCACTTAAGATAAGCCATCACCAGCAGCGGGGGGGGAAAGGAGGAAAACCTTTCATGGTGACAAGCAAGGTAGGCTAATTCCAGCAGTTAACAAGAATATCAGAAAAAAGAAAAGGAGTACTTGTGGCACCTTAGAGACTAACAAATTTATTAGAGCATAAGCTTTCGTGAGCTACAGCTCACTTCATCGGATGCAGTGAGCTGTAGCTCACGAAAGCTTATGCTCTAATAAATTTGTTAGTCTCTAAGGTGCCACAAGTACTCCTTTTCTTTTTGCGAATACAGACTAACACGGCTGCTACTCTGAAACCTAAGAATATCAGAGGAACAGTGGGGGGTGGGGTGGGAGGGAGAAATACCATGGGGAAATAGTTTTACTTTGTGTAATGACTCATCCATTCCGAGTCTCTATTCAAGCCTAAGTTAATTGTATCCAGTTTGCAAATTAATTCCAATTCAGCAGTCTCTCGTTGGAGTCTGTTTTTGAAGCTTTTTGTTGAAGTATGGCCACTCTTAGGTCTGTGATCGAGTGACCAGAGAGATTGAAGTGTTCTCCAACTGGTTTTTGAATGTTATAATTCTTGACGTCTGATTTGTGTTCATTCATTCTTTTACGTAGAGACTGTCCAGTTTGGCCAATGTACATGGCAGAGGGGCATTGCTGGCACATGATGGCATATATAACATTGGTAGATGCGCAGGTGAACGAGCCTCTGATAGTGTTGCTGATGTGATTAGGCCCTATGATGGTATCCCCTGAATAGATATGTGGACAGAGTTGGCAACGGGCTTTGTTGCAAGGATAGGTTCCCGGGTTAGTGGTTCTGCTGTGTGGTGTGTGTGTGCTGAGTATTTGCTTCAGATTGGGGGGCTGTCTGTAAGCAAGGACTGGTCTGTCTCCCAAGATCTGTGAGAGTGATGGGTCGTCCTTCAGGATAGGTTGTAGATCCTTGATGATGCGTGACCCACAGCAACCAAAATGAACCTTGCAGTAACAGGCAGCCAGGTATAGATTAGAGCAGTAGGAGGCTACTCTAACTTTCTCTGGGAACTAGTCCAGTTGAATTGCTTTTTCTTTGGCCTCATCAGTTAAGCCAGCCCACAAGCTAAGAAGGTGTAGAGTTACTAACAGGCTCTATGCCATTCAGCCATTCCCCTTACAGATGCTTTGTGCTTCTGTGGAATGACTTCATCTATAATGCAGATGTTTATGGTCATTTGGATCTACAGCCTACTGGGGCCATTGTCTGCAGGTGGCGCATTACATTTTTCAGACATGTTGCAAGGATGCTACAAGACATTCCAGCGAATGACGTTTTCTGGGTGGCTTGTAACATCTGGGATAAAATACCACCAACCATGGTATTACATGGGTTCATCAAGTCTGTTCCAATGTTGGACTCTCAAGCTGTCAAGCCTTCGTGGTTGCACAGGAATGGACCAAATGGCGAGAGATCACTATAGCTGACTGGCTAAGTGTTGAAGAAGAAGATCTGTCTAGCACCCCTGCAAGGACTGTTGGAACTGTAGAAACTCCATATGCTACTAGTTGCCCTGTAGGGACCCTCCTGAAATGGAATCTCATTTTTTATGCAGCTGTACTCTGCTCTCCCACACTGCCCTAACCTCCAATCAGTTCCCACACTTCCTTTATCGAAACCCATCAGCACTCACATTAGATCTAAAGGCTCCAATGAGGCTTTATAAAAAGGTTCCTGCACCCCTTCCATGAAAACTCCTGACATGCCTCTTTGTCCCCATTGAGGCAGCCCCGCATAATCATTCACACTGCAAATATGCCCAATGTATTTCCACTCTTGTGAAAAATCCACTTATGCGCGCTGCTCATTTCCTCTGATTGGAACTCCTGATCCACCCCTTGATTTCTGCCAAACCAAAAGACTTGGTGGTTATTCACCAATCAGAAGACTGGACTTGATTCTGATTTTTACAGATGTAAGTTTTCCAAAAGAATAAAAATTTGACGTAAAAACAGAATTATTTTATACGTTCCATTTCCCAAATGAAAGCTTTGAATATTGTGATTAACTAGATTTGTGGTTTCAGTTAACTTAATATTTTCTCAAACAAATTAATTTATTTTTAAAGATGGTGAAACTTCAACACAGGAAGCAGTCCTTAAAAAGTCACAGAATATACAGAGATCTGCTGGAATCATAACAAAAGTTATATTGTGCTACCACACAACAGAGTCAGTTACACACAGACAGCTTTTAACTTCATATTACTTCCCACAGAAATAGGGTAAAGACCGTTTATAGGTTTCTTTTGATATCTGTATGGCATCTAAACAATTGCACTCCCTGAATTTAGAAGCATGGATATTGTAGAGATATGTTTATGAAAAATTGTGATTTGGAGATGCTCCTTCGTAAGGGACAATGTTGTGAGAGTGGAAATTTGGAAATGTGCCCTGGAGGCCTGGGTTGGGAACACCACATGGATGTGTGCAACCGGTCACCACAGAAACTTTCCAATTTGTTTCATTAAAGTTTTATTCCTTTCTCATTTACTGGTTTGTTATTTAATGGACCCCAAGATTATTACATACAGTCAGAAGGGCTGAATGAGAAGGAAATTGCACTGATTTTGAAGTTAACTCCTGTGTTTGCAACTGAAAGCAGAGACAAAGAGAGGCACCTGAGAAGCACCAGGCACAGAAGCTTTTGCATGTTTGGTGAGCACAATAGTAGCTTGACTAGCTTATGGGGGGAGAGGAGAGAGTCATGCCAAAAATGGATGTGTTGCAACCTCCTTTCAGCCTGCATTTGTCAGGCAGTGTTGCAGAGAACTGGAAAATATTCTGACCGATATTTGAATTATATTTAGCAGCTATAGGGGCAGAGAAGAAAAATGATAAAGTGAAATCATCAATCTTTTTTGCATTTTGTTGGGGAGTACGCATTGGATATTTATAACTACTTTAAGTTTGAAGGAGGTGAAAGCATGAAGTTAAATAAAATACTAACCAAAAATACCAAAAATGAATGAGACCTTTGAGAGACATTTTTTTTTTACATGCATGCAAAAAAACTGCTGAAACCATTGAACAATATGTCACAGAATTAAGGAAACTCAGTAAAACCTATGACTTCCGTGAGCTGGCACAGAATCTTTTGAGGCATTAAAGATAATGTATTAAGTGAGAGAGTGCTTTGTGAAAAAGATTTAACTTTAGAAAAGTTTCAGAGTAGCAGCCGTGTTAGTCTGTATTCACAAAAAGAAAAGGAGTACTTGTGGCACCTTAGAGACTAACACATTTATTTGAGCATAAACTTTCGTGAGCTACAGCTCACTTCATCGGATGCATTTGGTGGAAAATACCCAAATGCATCCGATGAAGTGAGCTGTAGCTCACGAAAGCTTATGCTCAAATAAATTTGTTAGTCTCGAAGGTACCACAAGTACTCCTTTTCTTTTTGCAACTTTAGAAAAAGCTCTGCAAATATACAGGGCAACAGAAACCGTGAAAACAGAAGCCAGCAAAGAGCTGAATTAACCAGAAGGGGTTATTCATGTACTAAGTACAGTTGTTGCTGTTGGGGTTTTTTTTTTTGTTTTTTTTTTTTTGCCAGAACAGATCACATCAAAAAGTGGAACCACTCGCTACAAAAAACAATGCTGGGGGAAGACTGGATACAGACAGTCATGTGGAAGGTGTGGATCACAGCATGGCCCCAAACACTGTGTTGCCTTTGGAAAACTCTCATAAATATGGGCAAAAGAATCATTTTTCAACCTGCTGCAGATCCCAGATACAGAAAATTCAAGTGCATTCAGTTAAAGACAACATGTTTAGGAGTTTGTCACAGACTTATTGGGATCTACCAAGCCTGATGAGAAAGACTGGATACTGCCTATGACAGCGAAAAGAACAATTATGCCACTGAAACTGGACACAGGAGCTCAGGTTAATATTCTGCCTGAACAAGATTACAAGAGACCGAAAATAAAATCAAAACTGGGACCAACAAAAATAAAGGTTACTAGTTATTCTGGAACAAATATACCAGTGAAGGGGAGATGCATTGCTAGCATCGACAATAAAAACACAATGTACAGGCTCCTGTCCATTTTAGAGCCAAAGGAGGTAATCCCAATTCTAGGCCTAGCTGCATGTGAGAAACTAAACCTGGTAAAACGGGTGCTCTCACTACAATATCATACTGAACCTCGCTTTAAGGCACTCTTTTTGGAATAACATGACCTTTTTCCAGTGTTAGGTTGCTTTCAGGGTAAACACACAATCCGTATAAACAAGCAGGTCCCTCCAGTTATCCATCCATGGTGCCATGACTTCCAGAGACCTCAGTGACATTTTCAACTTCAGCCCAGAGGCAGTGGGGCTGGAGCCGTCACCAAGTGGGGCCCCGGAGCTCTCAGCTGCCACAGGTGGTGGGGCCCTAGCAGCTGCCAGACGCCAGCTCCAGAGCTTCCAGCCGCTGCCGGTGGTGGGGGGACTGTGGAACTCTCAGCAGCCGTGAGCTGTGCTGGCCCCCTTCAGCTCCCAGCCACCAGCCCCGGAGCTCCAAGCTGCAGTGGGGGCCCCCCGGAGCTCTGAGATGCCACAGGTAGCAGGGAGACCCTGCAGCTCCCAGATGCTGCAGGTGGTGGTGGGGACCCCAGTACTCTCAGACGCCATGGATGGTGGAGGACCCTGGATCTCTGAGCCACCACAGGTGCCTAGGCGACCTCAGAGCCGCAGCAGAAGTGGGTGCTGGATCCCCTCAAATACCCCATTTTGTTATTGTTATTTTTAGTAAAAGTTATTTTTAGTTATAGTTATTTTTAGTAAAAGTCAGGGACAGGTCATGGGCTTCCATGCATTTTTGTTTATTATCCATGACTTGTCTGTGACTTTTACTAAAAAATAACCATGACAAAATCTTAGCATTAAGTAGTGTGGTGCAGAACAAGAAGAATCATGGGAAGGTTTAAAACAACAATTGATACAAGAGCCAGTGTTGAAGTTTTAAGCACCAGGAAGGCCTATTAAAATTTCAGCAAATGCTTCACAATCTGGGTTAGGTGCAGTGATTTTACAGAAGCATGAGGATTGTTGGCAACCACTGGCATATGCATCCAAATCACTGACTTAGGCAGAAACCAGATATGCACAGATCAAGAAGGAGCTTTTAAGAATGTTGTTTGCCTGTGAGAGATTCAATCAGTATATTTATGGAAAGACAATGGAAAGTGAAATGGACCACAAAGCCCAAATAATGTTATGTAGCAAACCGGTAAATGACTGCACCTTAAGGATTCTCAGAATGATGCTAAAGTTGTAAAAGTATGATTTGGTTGTGACCTACACACCCAGAAAATTCATGTTCACTGCAGATGCACTTTCCAGAGCAGTAGCTCCCATGGAACCAGAGAAGACTTTAAAGACAGAGATGCAAGTCTATGTACATCTGATTGTAAAGTCAATTCCAATAACTAACAGGAAACTGCAACAAATAAGAGAGAAAATGGAGAAAGATGAATCATTGGGAATCCTTAAAGAACTGATAATTAAAAGGTGACCTGAAGAAATAAGCAGTTGCTGTCCAAGTATAAGACAATTTGGAACTGCAGACATGAACTTACTGTGATCGATGGGGCAATTTTCAAGTGCAGTAAGGTTGCAATTCCAATGAGCCTCCAAAAAAAAAAATGCTACAGAAGATCCATGAGGGTCATTTAGGAATTGAGAAGTGCAAACGACGAGCACGAGAGGTGCTGTATTTGCTGCAGATCAATCAAGACATTGCTAATGTGGTAGGAAACAGCTTTCCATGCTTGAAATACAAGCCATGCCAACAGGCAGAGCCACGGAGACCTAATCCAGTTCCACAAAGGCCTTATGAGAAGGTAGGTACTGATTTATTTACCTGGCAATCAAAGGATTATTTAAGAGTCCCAGATTATTATATTCTGTATCCAGAAATTTACACACTGCATAGTACTAATAGTAAATCATTGATATCTGGCATGAAGGGAATTTTCTCCAGACATGGAATTCCAGATTAAGTCTTTAGAGATAATGGGCTGTGTTTTCCAATGCAGATTTTAGGCAATTAGCCGTAGATTGGGATTTTCATCACAAAACAAAGTCCAAATTACCCCCAATCAAATGGAAATGTGAAAAGATCTACACGGTCAATAAAGAAACTTTATGAAAAAGACTTTTGATAGTGGGGGTGATTTGTATAAACCTTTATTGGTTTACCGAAGTATACCCATGGAGAATGGCTTTTCTCTAGCTCAACTGTTAGGAAGGGAAGAAGGAGCAGATCTAATTTACCAATTACTGATAACCTACTGAAATCTCTTCACAATGGAACCATATGGAAGATGAAAGAAAATCAGAAACAGAAATATTATTTTGACAAAAGGGCCTGTGATCTCTTAACCCACATTATAAAGTGTGCCTGATGAATCAACCTCTAATACTTGGGACCAAAGGGGTACTATTAAAGAACAGCTGCATCCAAGGTCTTATATAGTTCAGACAAACCAGGGGAACACATTTCAACATAACTGAAGGAATCCCAGAAAGTAATCCCAGAAAGTTCCAAAACATTGACAACTGAGGTGTACTATGGCATTTCACATCTGACTGATTCTTTATCATCAACGCACAAAGGAGAAACTGTCAAGGAACAAGAGAACAACTCAGACTCTAATGAAAGGCTGATACTGAGAAGATCAGAGTGAGAGATTAAATGTCCTGAAAGACTGATAGAGACTTGATAAACTGCCTGGAGAAAGGATATTTGAGGAAAGTCAGTGGTAAAGGCTCAATTGAAAGTGATGTTCTAGTAACCTCTCCTCTCTAGGTAGTGACACACTGGGTTTATGGAAATGTACTAGATGGGTTGCAAATGTAATGTATGTGTTACTAAACACTTGTTAACAGTTTATTTATGTATTTAAGAGTAATTCGTTTTTCTTTAAGAGACAAGATGTTTATGAAAGATTGTGATTTGGATACACTCCTTCATAAGGGACAGAAGGAGACTGGATCCTGCCCTTAGGGGTGGTGGGAAGTCTTAATGGGGCATGGCAAAGCCTCTCCTACAATCACCCAGTAATGGCAGTTTCTGCAGTTCCAATCCCATGAGGTGGCTGGGCTCAGCTCCCTGCTCTGGGAGTGGAGACACGGTGCATGAGCTTGCCACCCCACTCAAGTTTGGCCCAGCCTCCATTTCATCACGATGACAGGGCTGGCCAGACCAAATTTGAGTGAGTGGTGCTGCAACCCCCCTGCACCAGGTCACACCACCACTCACATGAATTTGGCCTGCCCAGTCCCCCCATCAGGGGGCCAAGCCAAACTGGAGCAGATCGACAACCCCAGATATCCCAATGCCTGGAGCAAAGAGCTGAGCCCAGCTAGTCCCATGGGACAGAAGCCACAGAAGCCATTTCCACACGTGTTAAAATGAAAATTCTAGTACAAACTTAACTATTGTTGCACTATCAACCCATGATAATAAACAGAAATACTATAAAGAAAACTCCTATTCTAACATTCATCAGTTAGTACCTACTTTAGTAGACAAGAAAAGGAAAAAGAAGTAGATAGCTTTTGGTTATGAAATGTAGATTATGCTGCATATTAAAAATATAGATTTTTAAAGATATTTAGGTGCCTAAGGATGGAGATGGGCACCCAGTGGGATTTTTAGAAGCACCTAGGTCAACTCCCGTTCAAATCCCAGGCACTTCTCAAAATCCCACACATGCCTATCTGAATCTTTAAGTGCCTAAATACCTTTTAAAATCTGTCTTATATATCTCATTTTTACCATGATAACCAACCCAAAATTCATATATAGGATCCTTCAATAGTCCCATGGCTTAACAAAATATTTTAAAGGAACCTTGTATGGAACCCTTGAAAAAGAAACTTATGCTGCTGTAAATCTCAGTAACACTTCTGACTTCATTTACGCCAGTGTAAACATGTTAAATGATATTTATTTATTTATATTAAATATAAATTGCTTCATCAAAGTCACTAACATAAATCTGCAATAAAACAGAACTCATTATCTGGTTAAAGTCTCTCAAATTTCAGTGTG
This sequence comes from Dermochelys coriacea, assembly GCF_009764565.3. Lineage (NCBI taxonomy): Eukaryota > Metazoa > Chordata > Testudines > Dermochelyidae > Dermochelys > Dermochelys coriacea. Next base: position 105,949,567 of record NC_050071.1, read on the forward strand.
CTAAACTGTAATTTTACAACCTATCCTGGGTAGGGGGAAGTGCACAGCTACCTATCTCCCAAAAGCACTGAAGAGAATGAATAGAGAATCACAATTGCTCTGTTGCTCCTCCCAGCTCTGGGGAGGGAGTAAGTAACTTCTTCTCTTTCATGGAGCAGTCTACTCTTCCTGTACATCCACTCAGTTACCCTGGCTAGTAAAGAGATGGAATAAACTAGTGCTCCTCCCACAACCCACTCCCTTCTTCACTCACTTGCTTTTAACAGATTATATTGGGCAAGCACATGGTCACCTTACTGCAGCCAGTGTCACAATCTGAGCAGTACTGAGCAGGGTAGTAAAGGTTTGTGGCAACCTAGCCCTATGTGGTTTAACGAGTGTGGTGCTGGTTTTCCCCTTCTTGATCTCGTAAGCTGCTTTTTCTTCAGTTATAAGAGATAGGAAGACATTCTACCTAACAGCTACTGAAATCACAAACTCACATGTCATTTAGTCACTAGTACTTAAATGTTTTTGGTTATTATTTATGTTGCAGACATGCCAGTTAGTATTTTCAGGCTGCAAATAAATTCTGTAGGGTACAATGCTAGAAAATGTAGCCACTATGTCTATATCTTTTTGTCCTAAACTTTTTATTGATTGAAAATATATTTGTTTTGGACCACACAGAGATGCTTGTTGTTGTGGCTGGGTGATCTACCATATACAAGGCACCATTATGGAGCTGTAATATTTTAATATCACTTTTCTCTTCAGTGTTCTTAGGAAACATTAAATTGGGAGGAGAGGTAGATACGCTGGAGGGTAGGGACAGGATACAGAGGGCCCTAGACAAATTAGAAGATTGGGCCAAAAGAAAACTGATGAGGTTCAACAAGGACAAGTGCAGAGTCCTGCACTTAGGACGGAAGAATCCCATGCACTGCTACAGACTAGGGACCAAATGGATAGGCAGCAGTTCTGTAGAAAAGGACCTAGGAGTTACAGTGGACGAGAAGCTTGATATGAGTCAATAGTGTGCCGTTGTTGCCAAGAAGGGCAATGGCATTTTAGGATGTATAAATGGGGGCATTGCCAGCAGATCGAGGGACATGATCTTTCCCCTCTATTTGACATTGGTGAGGCCTCATCTGGAGTACTGTGTCCAGTTTTGGGCCCCACACTACAAGAAGGATGTGGAAAAATTGGAAAACGTCCAGCGGAGGGCAACAAAAATGATTAGGGGACTGGAACACACGACTTATGAGGAGAAGCTGAGGGAACTGGGATTGTTTAGTCTGTGGAAGAGAAGAATGAGGGAGGATTTGATAGCTGCTTTCAACTACCTGAAAGGGGGTTCCAAAGAGGATAGATCTAGACTATTCTCAGTGGTAGCATATGACAGAACAAGGAGTAATGGTCTCAAGTTGCAGTGGGGGAGGTTTAAGTTGGATATTAGGAAAAACTTTTTCACTAGGAGGGTGGTAAAACACTGGAATGTGTTACCTAGGGAGGTGGTAGAATCTCCTTCCTTAGAAGTTTTTAAGGTCAGGCTTGACAAAGCCCTGGCTGGGATGATTTAGTTGGAGATTGGTCCTGCTTTGAGCAGGGGGTTGGACTAGATGACCTCCTGAGGTCCCTTCCAACCCTGATATTCTATGATTCTATGAAACAGACTAGGGCAAGGCAGACTTCCATTAACTCCAATTTATTTTCAGTTTGCTTCCAAATGAGACTACTTTAAGCTATTTAACTTTCCTTAAAATATAATGAAGACAAAGGAATATCTGTCTATCTTAAGTACTCAGAGAGTACTACATCACTGTAGTATTGGAGAACATCACAACACCCCCATGAGATATGGAAGTACCATTATGCTTGTTTTACAGAGAGGCTAGGTAATTTTCCCAAGGTCAAACTGGGGATTGCTGGAGAAGGGACTTGAATGTAGATCTTCTAAACCCTAGGCTAGCACCCTAATCACTGGACCAGGCTCCCTTTCCCATGTGGTTTGTTCATGCTCAACACAAATCAGAATATATTTTAACAGTTTAATGTGGTTTCAACAATAATGTTAATTAATTCCTTTCCAACACCATATTAGAGCAACCATACTTTGGGAATTGGTTCAAATGATCTTGCAAAAGGTACACAAAATGCAGGAACAGGCACAATATTATTACTTCACAGCAGCTTGAACTGAACTATGAGAAAGACACAGGCTCCCTCAGTTGTTTGACCATCTGTGTTCAATATATTAGCTAGTACTTCTTTTGTTTCCCATTAAACTCTTAAGGCTCATGATCCTACTCTGCTTTCTTTCCTTCTTCCATATATTCCTTATCCTCAAAATCCTCCTTATACCTTCAACTTGGAATCAAGTAATTCTATACTAAAAAATGTAACTCTGTCACACAAGTCTTGTAATATGATATGCATCTGCAACTCTATTGAAGCCAATGAGATATGCCAGATATTTATACAGGACTTCCCAAGCAATTAACTTTCTAAATACTTCCTATTTGAGCTCCTATTATATCCTAAATATCTTCTACCGTCCCTTCCTCTCTTTAAAATTAAGCCGGAAACCTGAGTCTAAATATAGCTGGGGGTCATTAATGCATAAAGAGATATTTTGCTTTCCTTAGAAAGAGCATGCAGAGGTCTTCTTTGCCTCATTTTCCCCCTTCACTGCCAATCATACAAAAACTCTCTGCTTAAGACTCTCACAAAAAAAGGATACCTTTCTTTTGCATTATGGCTTGGTAGGGGAGCGGGGTACTATTTAATTTAGGTCTGAAATGCTTGAGCCTTTTTTGAAGAAAAAGGTTCATGAAAACCAGAGGATTAGTCATAATACTGACATTTCTATTGTTTACTTTCAACAAGTTAGGTCAGACACAGGTGCATGCTAGATTGATTCTCATTTTAACTCCTGATGTGGATCCACAGTCACAGAATCAGCTTGAATTTGAGAATCTTTCTGCCATTATTATGACAAACGATGGATTCCTCTATAGGAAATCAAGGTCCAAAAGGGAAGAAAGACAATAAGGACATTGCAGTGCTACATATTAGGGAAACTCTGCAACCGAAGCATTTTTGTGCTCTCCCTGTCTTATCTTTGCTCATGAAGCTTCAAATACCTAGTGTTTCAAAGAAGCCTCAGGTTAAAAAAAATGAGTCCAGTACTGCTGAGCTTCCAACATTTTCCATAATCCAGCAGAGAGAATGAAGCCTGAAAAACATTCAGTGTTCAAAATTTTCTTATCGCTTGGTTGCTTGGTGCTCACTGACATCTGCCTCCCAGTGAGACAGTGTGAAAACTAAACCTGTTTGGTGGGAAGAATGAAGTCTGGAGTTAAAGTGTAAAAACCTTCAGGATGTCACTGGGGAAAGAAAGACCAAAAATTCAGGCCATGAAGACCTGGAACTGACAAAAATAGTTACTGAAGAATCCAAGGGTACATTGGAAGTGCCACAAGAGGTCAAGAGTCTCCTATATATGAGTACAATGCTTTTGATCTCTATTCTACTGCATCACTAGAAAAATATCTCCCACCAAACACAAACCTTATAGCAATGTTCAATTTATCTGGTTCTTGAAACAGCTTTCCATAAAAGCAACATACAATCATTATTTTAAGGCTCACCAGATGGATTTATTTCATCAGAATCTTTGTGTTTAAATAAAGAAATTGAGAATGAGAAAAATCTTTGGATACAATTGTTTCCATCTTCGGTTTTCTTTATGTTATATTGTCTTCATTTCTTCATACTAGTTGCTAGTCTATGCCTTGTGTTAGAATTCTTTCAAAATCTTTCCATATATAAACTTACAAAAATTCAGGCAATCATGAAAGCACAAAAAGATGTAAATTTCCTCTCTATATCCCCCCAGTGTGTTTAGTATATATTGCTTTTGAAGAAAAGGAAAGTAAAGAAAAATAATTTTTTCCTAAGTCCCCCCACCTCCCAAAAATATTTTCCCCAAAAGTTTAATAAAAGACCTGGACAAAAACTACAATGCTAGAATTATTTAAAAAAAAAAACAAAAAAACAAAAAAAACCCACATCTTTCCTTTGGAGTGTGTAGCAAAATTCTTGGTGGGGGGGGAGGGGGGAACCTGAACTCTCTCTAACGACTCTCCTTTTTATGTCTAAGAAAATTCTTGCTAAATGCTAGAGTTTTCCTCTGGAAGAGAAAATAATATCTGCAATTTTCTACCATAGAAAAAAAACTATTAAGAACAAAATGTGACTAATATAACTTTGACTTCTCTTTTCTATGACATTGTTCCTTTTTAACCTCAAGATAAGACTTTCGCAGTATGTTCTACAGGCTATACCTTAAAACCATTCAGAAACTGAAATTGATGCAGAGCACAGCAGCTTACATGTCGAGCAGGATATCTCACTGGGAGTATGTGAAACCAGTGCTCCGGGATCTGCACTGTTTTTCTATTGGCCTCTGGGTAAGGTTTAAGGTGTTGGCCATTTAAGGCCTTAAATGGCTTGAAGATGGCCTATTTGAGGGGATTACCTCTCTCTGGGTACCAGGCTGCCACAGGAGCATAGATACATAGATATTAAGGTCAGAAGGGACCATTATGATCATCTAGAGCAGAGGAGCTCCAGGTGAATCGCCCTCATTATAAAAGACAAGAAACTGCTGGGAGAGTGTTGTCTGTGAGGTCTCTAGGACTCTTGAATTTGATGACATTCTGGGCATGCTGAAAAAAACACCCCAGCTTGATAGGGGTTTTGGAGGAGGCGGAGTGTATCTTTACTCTGGATAATTTCTTATTGAAGTCACTGGCAGTTTTGTCTGTGTAAAGACTGTGCTATAACACCCTGTATGAAAATACCATATATGATCAGAATTCAGATTCCTGATGTTTCACAGTACAGGGAAAGCTTCAGGAATTACTCATATTTAAGGCTAAGATTTAGTCACGGGTGTTTTTGGTAAAAGTAATGGACAGGTCACATGCAATAAATAAAAATTCATGCCATGACTTTTACCAAAAATATCCCTGACTAAATCTCTACTTCTGGGCCCCACACTGCTCCAGTACTGGTGGTTAAGTGCCCCCCCGGCTGCTGCTCCCGGGACCTCTCTCCAGACGGCCTCCAGGCACCCCGGGACTGCGGCTCCAGCCACCCTGGGACCGCTACTCCAGCTGCCCCATGACTGCTGCTCCAGCTGCACTCGGACCACCGCTGCTCCGGAGATCCCCCAGGGTACCACCAGGACCGCTGCTTTGGTACTCCTTGGAGCCAACTACACCAGCCACTATTCCGGTGGTCCCCGGAGCCAGCTACCCGAGGCTGCATGAGCAGTGGCTGGTGCAGCTGGCCCCAGGGAGCCCCCGGGACTACTGCTCAGATGCTCCCTGGGGCCGCCCCCCAGGACTGCTGTTTGGGCGGTCCCTGGGACCAGTCACACTGGCCGCTGCTTGTGCGGTCCCTGGAGCCAACTGCCAGTACAGCTGGCTCTGGGGCAGCCCCCAGAGATGCCCCCAGGTCCACTGCTTGGGGCCAGCTGATCGGGTGGCCCTGAAGTCAACTACACAGCCCCTGTGGAAGTCACAGAGGTCACGGAATGTCACAGAATCTGAATGAACAGAATCTGTGATTTCTGTTACCTCCATGAAATAATCACAGCCTTACTCATATTTATAGTGTTTTGCACTTTTAGAGCAAAAGTGAAGAGCTGTTCACATGTAACCAGTAGGTGAAGAATAGATTTCAACTGTTGGAATCATTTGGCTGGAACAAAATTACATGGATCATAACAAAGCCTTCTTTCATGCCCAAAACAGTGGCTTCCCCACTATTCTTTTTAACCTTTACTCATTCCCTTCTTTAAAAGCTTCTAACCTTCTAACATTCATATCTAATATGTTCTGTGTTTGTACAGCACCTAGCACAATGGGGTCCTGGTCCATATCTAGGGATCCACAATGGGGGCCAGAAAATAAAAATTGAATTGCTAAATTCATGCTCTGTATTGTGAAGTAAATACTGCATGTTACAGACTGGAAAATAACATGTAGCCACAACATTTTAATAATACCTCTGTATTTGGAAATTACACTTTTTAGAGACTTCATGTATTGTACTGTTCAAAATTTTAGGGTGTCTTTTACTAAAGTTACAATGAAACACTTTTTTCAGCTTGAACACAGTCCTTTTAGATCCAGTATTTTTCCTTCCCAAAAACGCATTATGAGGATTTGTAACCAGGAGACAGAGTCTCTTCTATGAATATGTGAATGAAAGAACAAGTTGTATATGCAGTAGCATACAATACACTTATACTTGGGGGCCCTCAATGTACACATACAGCTCCCATTAACACTGATGAGTTATACACGTTAATCATGTAAAAAGTAATTCTCCTAAGAATAAATTAGTACTTATATTAGCCAGTGCTATGAAATATTTAACAACTATTAGTATTAAAAGAGTTAAACATTCAATAAAGGTGAGAAACATTTTTTATGATTTGGCTCTAGGGACACTATTCTTATCAGCTCAGACTGAATAGATCAGGTTCATAATGATAAATGCATGTTGTCATAATTTCTCACTGCCACGGTGTACTGCAGCCCTAACAGCATCTATTCTTGTAAAACAGAACTGCAATCAGAAAGTTCAAAATTAATAGCTGTGAAATCTCAAGCACTCATAAGCATGTGGTTTTTATCACTTCCATGCTGTGCAGAGTGGGTACTCTTGTTATTTATTGTTTGTGACAGTGAACAATTCCCACTTGCTTTTAGTGCAAAAGTGAAGAGCTGTTCACATGTAACCAGTAAGGTGAAGAATAGATTTCAAACTGTTGGAATCATTTTGCTGGAACAAAATTACATGGATCATAACAAAGCCTTCTTTCAATGCCCAAAACAGTGGCTTCCCCACTATTCTTTTTAACCTTTAGTCATTCCCTTCTTTAAAAGCTTCTCTCATATCTAACATTCATATCTAACGTGTTCTGTGTTTGTACAGCACCTAGCACAATGGGGTCCTGTTCCATATCTAGGGATCCAAAGTGGTACAATAATACAAATACACTAATAATTTTTAAAACTTGAAAATTTTCCTCATTTTTCAGATTACTGTTATTATTACCTTTGTGCTAGGACTTACACAAACCCTCTTTCATAAAGTGCTTTGAGATTCATGAGTAAAAACGTTATATAGTCCCTGCCCTGTACAGTTATAATACAGTCTAAGACAAAACTCAACAAGTGACTGACAACTAGTAGGAGGGAAAGGAGGGAAGAAATAGGGTAACAGTAACAATATGTGCAAACTATAGGCTAACAGCATGCAAAGCTTTATGGTTCAATTTGAGCTCATCTGTTGACTACCCAATTCTGTTTCCAGAAATCTTGGCAGGGGACTCTGCATACATGTCAGATTTTTCAACAATACACGTTTTCTATAAAACTAACTCTATTTTAGTGTGAGTAGGATTCTTTTTTAAATTATTATTATTTTTCCTGAGATTTTTCTTAAGGAAATTAAATGCATAGATTTCTCCAAATGGTGCACATTTCAAATGAGCAAAGAAGAAAGGTTAAGAGTAATAACTGCACTATAATATGTCTCCATCTGATTTTAACATTAACTCACAGAAAAATCTATCATTTATCAAGACAGCAAAAAAGAACTGCCTGTGGGCAATACCATTATCAGTGCACAATTAGTTGGAGATTGAAGACACTAGCTTTAGATACATTCTCATGCTAGTAATCTGAATCCTAGTAGATTGGAAACCAGGTGTCTCTTGATGGAAATGCTATTATTTAGTTATGGACAATTTGATTAGATGTAAGGGTAGTAATAACAAAACTAATAATTCCCAACTCTACATGAAATGGTGTTAGGTCATATTTTAATTGAGATTTTTTTAGTAGCGTATACAAAATTATAAAATGAAACAGGATACGTTACAAGAGAGGCTTTTATAGCAAACTCATTTTCCCTTAGTTGAAAAAAAATTGTGAATGCTAAAAAGAAGTCTTTTCTTCTGTCAATTACTATAAACCCATCACAAAGTATGAATTCCTAGTTCTTAATGCTAAGTCTTTCAAATCCTTGGACTTATTTCATTTATTTTTTTTCTTTGATAACAGATGGATTTTCTTTTATCCTTAGTAATTTGCATCAATAGTAGATCATGAAGTCTTATAAATACATAAAGCCTTTTAGAAACATTGATAGAGGGAAGCTTTAACTAGCCCCTTATATTTATGTAACATTAATTCTCCAGGGAGGTTACCATTTACTTGAAGAGTTCAGTCACTTTCTATACTTAATGAAGAACAAGTAAAAACACACACTCTAAATTCAGCACACCAGATTTCTATGGAAGTGCCCTGAATTTCAGTGTTAGAATGTTCAAGATGAATTACCAGTATATTCAGCTAAATCTGCACAGCCAACTGGAATATAGCAAACCCACTCCCTGTTGAATACCACACAAGTCAAAATCTATTTTGCAATTCTCTGAATAAGCAGGCTAAGTAAATCTGTTCAATCTGTTTTACATGCAGGGAATTTCATATTGCTCTTTATCTTCTCCTCCACAAGAAGAAAAGTGCTAAAAAAAAGCATACTTTTAAATCATATTTATAAATGTATATTAGAATTATCACAGTTTTGTAAAGACAGTTAATCTTTTTATTTGTTTTCTTCATTAGTAGACTAAATATGAGTTCCTCCAAGTCATCTTTTTCTAAATTCAATATAGTAAGGACAAACATATATCATAAAGCCCCCTTGAATATATACTCTTTTCTGTTTACAAAAATGCAAACAAATTACAAATTTGGAACCTGATATACCACTGTGTAACTACATCTTTATATGCTAACAACTCCCCTGAAGTCAAGGGAGTAACAAGAGTATATTCTGGTGTTTCATAGCAGTGATCCTGCTCTCATCAGTCATTGAGAGTTTTGTTATTAACTTAAATGTGAGTAGGATCCCTCTTAGCCCTCATAAAAGGCCAAGAAGCATAAAGAAGAATAAGTAGGTACGGTTCTGATCTCAATTCTACTTGTTTTACACCTGTTCAAGTTAGTTATATGATGTATGTGAGATCAGAATCATCCCCCCTTTGTCTCTGTGGAAAGAATTCATACAATAAATTAACACATATTCTGCCAAAATATGTTGTTATATGCCTAGCTATTTATCTTATTTTGCACTCTTATCTGTATATTTCTTTAGATATTCTAGATTAAAATTCCATTTTGTAAATGTATATTAATGTTAAGTTACAGATGCACAGTATGTTTTATAATTTCTGGAAGAATTTACTGATGGTTAAAGCCATAGGGAAAATGGATGCTGCTTAATTTAGGACCCAGTTTTGTCATCCTTACATACACTAAGCATTACCTGCTCTATGAATAATCTAGTTTATTTCAGTAGAACTACTTGTGAAGTTTTAATTTCAAAAGTAGGCAAGCATTTAGGTCAAATCTGTCTCATTTGTTTGCACACTAGTGGGATAGCACACCATTGCATGATCAAATACACACAATGGACTGCCCAGTAGATTGAACAAAGATGTCTGAGCATATATAGCCGAGCACTGTCCATTAGTATGATCAAGAACATACTTAAGAATGGAGTTATACTCTCTGAACCTAATATCCAGAGACATAACTCTGGAATATGGTTACAACAATGGTTCTGCATTTTGCATTTGATATAGGGCCAAATCCTGCTCACTATACTCAGGCAAGTAATATTGAACAACACAGTCAAGGTTCTAAACCATTAATAATGTAAAAGGTGAGGTTTGAGGTATTTCTTTTGAGCTGTTGAATACGAGCCAATAAAATAAAATCTTGCTACATAATAGATTATGCTTGCCAGTGTTAGGATAGGCCAAGCCAAGTTTTTTTTGGGGGGGGGGAGTATAAAATTCTTGTTTTGAGCTCCTAATTGTCATTTATAAGATAATAATTAGTGTACTACTTGTGATCCTTTGTGAGAATAATAAAAGTATGCACTGGAAGTTATGCTACAACAGTATCTGTACAAGCTAATGTAGGGATGGCAGTAGAACAAAAAATTGGGGATTGGCCCTGCTTTGAGCAGGGGGTTGGACTAGATGATCTCCTGAGGTCCCTTCCAACTCTGATATTCTATGATTCTATGAAGTTTCTGAGTGGGGAAATGACTGGTTTAAAGGATGAAAACAAAGAAAAAGAAATCAGACCATTTTTAAACCTCTCTGTTCTGAATCTGACTGAAAAGCACTGTTCTGTTCAAACAAGCTTGCAGAGCCAATATCAAGAATCCATAAGATTTTACTGGTTCAAAGTGTTTTGTTTGTTTGTTGGTTGGTTTTTCCCCCCTTAGGGAAAAATACTACACTTTTTAAGCAACACTGAATAACTAATTATTCAGTGTTCACATTTTATATTAAATTATGTCTCCTATTTCCTGAAAAGTGTGGGACAAACTCTACTCTCAAGTACAACTGTGGCAATCAGTCAGCTTCACTGAACTTGCACTGATATAACACATGAAAGAATTTGGTCCCTGATTCAGTAAAGTACTTGGGACTACTCACATACTTAAAGTTAGGGACATGTTTAAGTAACCTGCTGAACTAGCGCTTTGGTACTGAATGTGGTTTTGGATTTTTGATACTTGTAAGTGGCCTACAAAAGTAAATTACAAAATTATGTTACCAGTATTTGCTGAATTTTCCCCAGGCTGAGAAAGGAACCAAGAACATAAAATACTTTAAAGCTTACTTTATTTCTTTCATTCATGCAATTCTCATAATATCCATCCCCACCACTCTCAGTTGGCTCCCCTCCAATGTGATATGCTATCACACTGATACAATAGCGACCTCAGAAACACACTGGTTCCTGCAGCTGCCCCATCACAGTGCAGATGTGTAAATAAGTACTGTGGGGTTTTTTTTTTTCATATATAGAGTGTTTTTTCCCAAATTTCTTTTGTACTCAGATTTTTAAGGTCAGAAGGGCCTATTATGATAATTTTATCTGACCTCTTGCATTACACAGACTGTTCATTTACATATGATGGTATTTGGTTTTAAATATTTGCAAATTTCAAAAATCATACAAATAGTAACAACCCCAAGACTGGTTCTGTGGTATATGTGACATACCAACATACTACATGTTAAGGCATCAGCTCAGAGTGGAAGTCAACAAAGCAAGATAGGAATGGTCATTGTGGGATCAATCTGAAAGAGAAAATATAATGATATTGTTGCATAATAACACTCTTCTTATACTGGTTATTGGGGGCATTCAGCACATATTGGTAAAGTTATATGAATTGGGTAATTTACTTTTGCAAGTCACCTTGCATGGCATGGTCAATAAATATTGAGCTGTTACTTGTATTCTGTGTAAAAGTTTGTAATTGTTCTCTTACTATCTTTTGGTTCAAAAGAGATTTATGTGATGTAAATCTTTGTTTCCGTTTAGATATTAATTCATTAATGCAGGTGATAATTAAGATTGAGTTTAATAATGTCATTTTAAAATATTTGCAGAATACAACATTTAGAGTAACATTAGAAATGTTCAAAATGTGATATAATTAGGGACAACAGAATTTCTCTCTTAGATAAGAGAAATCAAGCCAAATAAAAAGGATACTTAGCACATCTCCCAGACATATCACATACATATTCCTTTGTTAGAGTATGAAACAGTAAAAAGATATGGAGAAGCTTGTGTTGTAATTTATATGCAATATATTTTACCCATCCTATGAATGAATACAGGGAATTCATTTTATAGCTTTAACAGTTCCTTAACACTTACTATAAACAGAAATGCTGAAAACATGCTTTAGAAGCCTGGCTGTAAGATGCTGAACTGTATTTCTGAAATATGTATAACAAAGATGTACTTTAAGTATTTCCAAAAGGAAAAGAAAATAACATGGCATGTTTAAACTAATTATAGTAAAGAATTTAGAGTGCTTCTAAAGGATTTAGGTAATTAGCAAACAAGAAAAATACCATCAAGATTTGAATTCTGAAGTCTGATGATTTATTATTATGTTTTACTGCAAAATCTAATCATGGCCAAGTTTTCTATTTAAGGGCAATGCAATTCTAAAGCTTCCACACATCAAATTTACAATTAAATTTGCCTGTCATTTCAGGGCAGAAGTTAGTCTGCAAAAATACTAGTCAGTCAAACGTGCAATAAATATTGGGGCACAAGATATCTAAGCAGGCAGAAATAAAGAATCACACACACACACACACACATATATATATATATATATATATATATATATATATATATATATATGCTTCAGTATCCCAGGTGTATAAGGATCAATATACTCTGCAACCCAATCAGTCCACACTAGGTTATATATATAGATATTAATTCAGATATTTAATTTTTCGGAGTATTTTAATGTGCTCAGGAAGAAAAAGGAAATAAAAGTTCTGAGAATATGTTTGTATCAGTGGGTCATGATACAAAGACTGATGCAGCAATAATCAAATTGCTGAACATCTTACTGGTCTAGACAAATATTCATATATACAGTCAGGGAGCTGTCAAAGTTAGTAAATCACACCCTATCCCTTTGAAGATGCCTGCTTTTCCACCTGTCCTCAACAATAGGCATTCTTTAGTCCTTCAAAGCATGACACTCTTCCTCTACTCAGATTCAATCCCTTTGGAAAAAAGAAAAGGAGTACTTGTGGCACCTTAGAGACTAACAAATTTATTAGAGCATAAGCTTTCGTGAGCTACAGCTCACTTCATCGGATGCATTTGGTCCACCAAATGCATCCGATGAAGTGAGCTGTAGCTCACGAAAGCTTATGCTCTAATAAATTTGTTAGTCTCTAAGGTGCCACAAGTACTCCTTTTCTTTTTGCGAATACAGACTAACACGGCTGCTACTCTGAATCCCTTTGGAGTGAGGGATGATTGTAGTAGCAAGTTAGCTGTTTGCACATAGGACATGAGGGTTTCATGGAACAGGAAAATAAAGCCGTTACTTGTTAATTGAACTCATTGTGTTAAGTAGAGCTAATAAAAACTTCAAAAATGTATCACCATGTTTAATTAGTCCCATTTTCAAAATGATTTGTTACTAAGTGACAAATATGGGACATTTCTAAAACCAACTGTAGAATATTTACTGTTTTGCAAACTGAAGATAGAATGTTTACCTATGCTTTTGGAAATTTCTCTCCAAACTGCATCCTTGTTAAAAGTTAAAGTTACACCTCATCACAAAGCTCCACACTTCTTTGCTATATTGAGCTAGTGCTAAAGTAAGATTTTTTTTTAAACATTGATTAGACTCAAGAAAATTAGTCAAGGCACAAGTCATGACCAACTTTACTCTCGGGGATTAGTCTGTAATTCTTATAAACTGCCTTACATACATTATCATGAAGAAAGAGGATGTTTGCTTGGCTGGTTAAATTGTACATTTAAGATTGACTGTTCCTTGATGCACCAGGCATAGGCTCTCATTAACATCAACGGGAGTTACATGTGTATACGGATGGCAGAATGGATACTTTTAATTTATAGTTACAACTCATATAGATGATAAGCAGCCATATACAATGTTTCCACAATCCAAGAGACGGTTAATGTACAATACCTGTGTAAACCAATTAACTGAATAGCATATTAAGAATATTTTTTAAAAATTAATTTCTACAAATTGTACTGTTATAGAGATGTGACTGGGTAAGCCTGTCACCACACTTAAGTGTGATAACAGTTTTCTTCAATAAGCAGCACATTTTCCAAATAGCAAAAGCATGAGGATAATTCATAAAGGATTATAGAATTGGATAGGCAACAATGTATCTCAAGGAAAGAGATAATGACATTCACAGATTCTTACATAGATGTTTCTAATCACACTGAAGGTGACATATATTTCTTTGAAAAAGGCATCCAGAATATTTTAAAGATCCCATTTTTCAAACATCATGTATGTATAGCAAGTAAAAGAGAAACCAGTGGACATCAACAGACCACAAAAAGAAAGAAAGAAAGAAAGAAAGAAAGAAAGAAAGAAAGAAAGAAAGAAAGAAAGAAAGAAAGAAAGAAAGAAAGAAAGAAAGAAAGAAAGAAAACCCGCTAAGGAGCCTCTAGCAGAGGTTAACATGAAAATCTCACATGCATGCCTAAAAATTTCAATGGATGAAATCTGCCCAAATGTCTTTCTCTATTATTTGAATTATAAGCAAAGTGGAATATAATTTACAAAGATTAATTTACAAGTGATACTGCATAACAGACAATTATTACTTCTGGTTTACCATTATGATTAGGGAGCCAATCTCCTCCAAGCTGCTGATTGCTTCTGTGATATGCTGAACTTCCTTAACTTCTATTGCCTTTGCTGGAAGTTAAGGGTGTTTACCACCTCACAGGTAGTGATTAGCACCTTGAAGATGAGGTCATCAGGCCCCGATTGAGCATAGTACTTGCCTAAATCCATGCCTGTTCAGCAAAGCATTTATGCATATGCTTAATTTTAGACAAATGTTTAAATCTCACTGAAAATAATGGGACTTAAGCATTTGCTTAAAGTTAAGCATGTGGTTAAGTGCTTTGCTGAATAGGGATGGACTGCTAACTCAGGGTCTAAAATAATATACTATTTCTGACAGAATCTTCAGAATAAGACATTAATAAGACAAGAACAGCCTTGAAAGAGGTTCCTTCAAGGTAATTCGGGGGGGAGGAGGAATATAGAGATTTGTTGCAAAGTGAAGGTTAAATGTGATATGTGTCATAATGCTATAATATCTAAATAAACTTTATTAAAAGTAAGTAGTGTATCCATTATAAAATTTAGTTATAAAATCTATTATTTTTAATACTTCTGCCAAGAGGTGTTTTTGTTGTTGTTTATTTTTGCTGTTTATAGTGTTTCATATGGTACTGCACCAAACAAAATGCCTTGAAGAACTAAATATGAGGTACTAAACTCTAAAACTAAATATATGTTGCCTTAAAGAAAAAAAAGTACAACACAAAATCAGAATGGAAAGACATTACTTGTGCACTCACTTGAGCACACCATTTGGTCCTGTAAATGGAGACCTTTCCCCTGACAACAACATTGTGGGTATGAAGATGTATCAATTACCAAGTCTAATTACATTAATGGATAATGGATATCACCCTCATCTACTTCAGGACCGGCACTTCCTGGTTTGTCTATTTACTTGTCTTTAAAACTTTATGCACTTTCTAATCTCTCCATGGAATAAAGGCAACTGTCAATGAGTAAATGAGGAAAGACATGCAAGTTTCAGCTATCTCTTGCTGTAATATGCATGCTAATGTTCCACTTGTTTTACCTTGTGTGTGCAATTAAACTATGATAAAATTAATACTATTTGATAGTAGTTTATTTCTAAATGTGTCACCTTGCCTTCTAAACAAGATATTGAGCATGAATACCACCTGGTTTAAGTGTTCAAGAATATGAATACCTACTCTGGTGAGTCGGTCAGTGCTCAAATGGTAACGTTTGAGATATGAAAAGTGCAGGTTATTTATATAAACCTCCGCCTGATATGTTCACTATTATGTTAAAATAAAACTTTAAAAAAATAAAAGCACAAGAGCACATAAATGTCACTCAGCAGCAAGTTAGCAAGTGCCCATAGAATGGCTGTAACAGAAGTCTGCCAAAAAAAATCTATCCTGTAAGCTTTCATTTAACATTATTCTTACTGTCCTCTGAGTCAATACCCTCTGTCCTGTCTTTAATTTATATGCATGTTTTTCTGTGTGTGTATGCTGACCATTTTGATAAGCTATTTATTTTGTCCAAAGAAAACTTGAGTTACAATACTTATAAAGACATTAAACCAAAATGTTAAGTAATGTTAACTTTTTAGTATATTTTAAACTTCTGTCTTAACACATTAAAATATCAGCCATACATTACTCAATTATATGGAGCTTTATAACCAAACTACTATCACAAAAAGCTGTCAGACATTAACCAGAAACTGGGGGTGGAAAGAGGGGAGCTGTTTTAAAGTAGATAAATTAAGAGGCTTTCTTGGTGTGTTCCTTCCACTTTTACATGGAACAATCAAAGTGTAGTAATCTGTTTGCTTCTCCAAGGACATCTCATAATGTATTGTACATCAAAAATGTTTCCTGGGAAAATATTCTAAATAATTTAATAAACAAGATACAATCAATATATTTTTGCACAATAACCTCAAAGAAAGCACTTATCAGCACAAGTAGTCATTTGTATAGTCTAGTCTCTTACCAATTCCTACATTTAACACACAAGCCATTTTTTCACCAAAAACAAATTATACTTTTGACAGTCTTTAATTCATATTTTGAGATGAATTCTGGCAGCAAGAAAGATTTAGTATCTGATTAGCATGGATTATACCTCATTGTTGGCACAATGATCAATAAAAAGGCATCATCTAATATGTTTTTTAATAAACCTTAGTGGATGGAAGCTTGTGAACTTTTTTAGTATTGTACATTTTATATAGGCAATATTTTAAAAGGTAAATTTGTAATAGTCTCCCTGGGAGAAAGTTAATGAAATGTTTTGCCAAGAAACGACTATGTCAAATGTTCTGTAAAACATTAATATGACTAGTAAAACAACTCACACACACAAATATCAGCTAATACTACATCAATCACACCAGTTTTGTAGCTCAGCTGAAAGAATGAATGGCTCATGAAATTCACTTCTACTTACAATATTTTATTCCACCATGCAGAATGAAAATACTGGTTGCATATTATAAAAGTCAATTTCAGTATACTAACAGACATCTCAAAGTATAAAAATGTAGTTGTGTACCATATCTGCATGTTAACACGTCGGAAAGAAAGCATTTTTTGTAAAATTTGTCAGATTTTCAATGTTCCTGACTTGGCACCATATTTGCATAAATCTGCATTCATTAATCTATAGTATCTTGCATAATGTGCATAGTAGCTGAAAAAACTTTCATAATGTTCATCTTATGCAGATCTCCCCCCATGACAGTACCAACTGCAAAACATTTTTCTCAGCATATAAGCTCCCAACAAAGTAAGTCAAGGAAAATGATCTCAGCTCAAAATTAAACATATGCTTTATAAAATAAAAATATAGGTTTGAATTATAATAATGGCCTGATTCTCCACTATATTACACCAATTTGGTGTCGTGACTTACACTGGTATCTTTCTTTTATACTGGCAGAACTCCATTGACTTCAATGACTGATTCACATCAAAGTAACTAAGATCAGAATCAGTCCCTTGTATCACCCTTAAGTTCAGAAATATTTTACTGAGTTGAGGATACCACAGAAGTCAGTACCACCACTACTGACATTCACATACTACTCAGTGTGAGGCTGGCACAATTGGGGCCTGATGAATTTAATATTACATCCTCTAAACCAGTTAAAATATTATAGAAGTAGGGGCCAATTCTTAGCTCACTTGCACTTATCAAGAGTCAGTCTTCTGAAATCAATGGTATTAGTGGTATAAAGAAAAAGTATAAGTGAGATCACAATCAAGCACATATATTATAGAGAGATCTGAATCTTAATGAATGACCCGTAATTAGATCCCCTTTTAACCTTTTAACATCGTGGCTGCAAATTCATATACATATACACATATAAAGCTATAGAGAGCATGAAAGAAGGACAGAGAACAGTTCCCTCTCTCAGTAGGACCCTGCTGCCTGGGTGGTAGGAAAGAATTCTCTCTCTCAATGGAGCCTTGTTGTCTAGTGGATGCACCTCCCTCTGAAAGAAAGACACTGATGGCTGCCTGCTTCAAAGGGACTCTGGTGTCTGGCTGAGTATGTGTGGAGTGTGGTGGCAGTGGGTAATGGGGATGTCTCCGTTTCCCTTACCTGCTTGTTGTGCTTACTACTGGCTGGTTATCTGTGGCTTGAAGGCTGTGTGGTGAGGGGAAGGATGTCTGCAGCTCCCACGTTGTGCTTGTTGCTGACTGGATGTGTGCGCTGGGGGCTGATAAGGACGACTCAGGTTCCCTTCTAGGGATTTACTCGATTGCTGGCTTGGAGGGAGGGGGCCCTCTGCCCTCACGCTCATAACCTGTATTTGCTACAGGCCGCCTCCTGTGTTTGTGAGGCATGGGAGGAGGAGGAGGAATTTTAGTGGGGAGTCCCCGACTCCTCTATCTGCTCACAGTTAGCTGGCAGGCTGTGTGGGGGTGAGGGAGGGGATGGGGTGTCTTTGGTTTCCTTACTTACCAGCTGTACTTGCGGCTGGCTACACTGGCTGCCTGCAGGGAGGAGTAGGGGAGAGTACCAAGAGGATCCCCTGACTCTCTGGCTAGCTTACAACACGTGGTGCTGGCTAGTGGGCTGTCTGTGTGTGTGTGTGTAACTGGGAGGGTCCCCAACTCCCTCACTTACTTGCTGGGGGTCGGGAGGGCTGGCTGTGGGGAAGCGCGGTTGGAAGTAGTTAGGGGGTGACCCCGGCACCCTTACCTGCTTGCTGTACTTGCTGCTGGCCTGACAGCTGTACTCGGAGCAGTGATCCGATCCAATGGAGATGTTGTCTCCTGCCCCCACAAAAGTATTGGCCGGGGGCAGTTCCTGCACGGCCTGGTGCTTTTTCCCAGCGGTGGGGGACTGCGGGTGAAGCTGGACAGTGGGCAGCGGCGAGCTGGATTTGTAATGCCTGGCCAGGTCCGGGCTGCCCGGGCCGCCGTTGACCGAGCGGTATCGGCCCATGCTGGGGCTGTCGGAGAGCTTCTCGTTGACGCCGTCGTAGCGCTGCCCGTTGGGCTTGGAGGCCTCCACAGTGACGATGCTGCTGTAGAGGGGCTGCTTGCCCTTCTTGCCTTTCTTGTCCTTCTTGGGCTTCTTGGCCTTGTCGTGCTGCTGCGGGGTGAAGAAGTCCTCGTGGTCTTTCTTGCCCGCCTCGTAGCCGTGCTTGCCCTTGGAACGGCAGTACCGGGCCATGACCACCACCAGGATGAGCAGGATCACCGTCATGATGCCGGCCACCACCCCGATGACGATGCTGAGCCGCTGCTTGCTCAGCTCGTAGCTGGGGTCGCCGGCGATGTCCTGGGCCAGGGGCGTGTGCAGGCTGCGGGCCACCTGGCTCTCCACCACGGTGGCGTTGGAGAGGCTCTCGTTGACGAAGACGTGGAGCAAGGCGGTGGTGGACTGGGGCGGCTGGCCGCTGTCGTTCACCTGCACCACCAGGCGGTGCAGGCCGTAGTGCTTGGGCGCCAGCTTGCCCACCAAGGACACCACGCCGCTGGCCGGGTCGATCTCGAAGAGCTTGAAGGGGTTGCCCCCGACGATGCTGAAGTTGAGGTCGGCGTTGAGGCCCGTGTCCGCGTCGGTGGCCAGCACGGTGGCCACCACGGTGCGCAGGCTGCTGGAGGGGGGCAGCACGGTGTAGGAGCTATTGCTGGGGAAAGTGACGGCGGGCGGGTTGTCGTTCTCGTCCATCACGAAGAGAGAGACGGTGGCGGTGGCCGAGCGGGGCGGCTCCCCTCCGTCCAGCGCCTTGACCTTGAAGGTGTAGCTGGTCTGCTGCTCCCGGTCGAAGGAGACGGTGGAGTAGATGGTGCCGGTGTCGTTCTCGATGGAGAAGATGCCGGCGGCCTGGTCCTGCTCCCCGGGCTGGATGGAGAGGCTGAGCTCGGCGTTGCGGCCCCGGTCGGAGTCCATCACGGTCACCATGCCCACGGGGCTGTTGGGCTGCAGGTTCTCCTTCACGTAGAAGGTGAACACGTCCTGCATGAAGCGCGGCTCGTTGTCGTTGCGGTCGGCCACCCGCACCACCACCGTGGTGGAGCCCTGCAGGGCCGGCGCCCCCTTGTCCCGGGCCGTCACCTGGAACTCGTAGGTGTCGCGCTGCTCGCGGTCCAGCACCGCCTGCACCAGCACGTCCCCGGAGTCCGGGTCGATGCTGAAGATGCCGCCGGGCGCCTCCGAGGAGAGGGGCGAGGGCTCCAGCGAGTAGAAGATCTCGGCGTTCTTGCCGCTGTCCGCGTCCGTGGCCGCCACCGTGGCCACCCTCTCCCCGGGCGAGTTGTTCTCCGGGAAGGAGACCTCCAGCACGGCCTGGCCGAACACCGGCGGGTTGTCGTTGGTGTCGGCCACCCGCACCAGCAGCGAGTTGTTGCTGGACAGGCTGGGGCTGCCCGAGTCCACGGCCACGATCACCACGTTGTATTCACGGACGGCCTCGTAGTCGAGCGGGGCCGAGGTGTGCAGGAAGTACTTGCGCTTGTTCTGGGGCTCCCCCTCGCCCTCGCTGGCCGGCTTGAGCTGGAAGGGCACGTCCCCTACCACCGTGCAGGTCACCACGCCGTTCTCGCCCTGGTCGCGGTCGGACACCTGCACCAGGGCGACGGGGGTGTCCACCAGCACGTCCTCGGCCACGCTGGCCACCCCGTCCCGCAGCGGGATGCGGCCGATCTTGCGGATGTCGATGGTGGGCACGTTGTCGTTCTCGTCGCGGATGTTCAGCACCACCGTGGCCTTGTCGGTCTTGGGCGGCTGGCCCCGGTCCCGGGCCATGACGGTGAAGCGGAGCTGGTTCACCTCCTCCCGGTCGATGCGGTGCAAGACGCTGAGCCAGCCCGAGGTCTCGTCCAGACGCAGCAGGCGCCGCACCGACTCGGTGGCCGCCCCGAAGACATACTCGATCTGCCCGTTCACCCCCACGTCCAGGTCGGCGGCCCGCAGCTGCAGGATGGGGGTCCCGGGGCTGCTGTTCTCCGCCAGGTCGGCCTCGTAGACGCTTTTCTCAAAGCGGGGGCTGTTGTCGTTCACGTCGGTGATCAGCACCCTCAGGATAGCCTGGGAGGAGCGGGCCGGGTCGCCGCCGTCCCGCACCCTCAGGCTCAGTTCATAGGAGTCCCTCTGTTCTCGGTCCAGCGCCCCCTTGACAATCAGCTGCGGCTGCTTCTCCCCGTCAGGGGTGTCGGCCACCTGCAGCTCGAACACGCTGCTGCGGGCCGCCCCGTCCGGCTCCTGCCTCCTCTTACTGCCGCCGGGGTAGAGGGCGCTCTCAGCGGCAGAAGCCGACCCCCCTCCTCCGCGTCTGCCCCCGTCCCCGCCGGGCTCCTGCAGCAGCTCGTAACGCTCGATGCCGTTGCTGCCGAAGTCTCTGTCGGTGGCGGTGGGGAGCAGATAGAGGGTCCCTACGGGCCGGTTCTCCTCCACGGTAAGGGTGAGGACGGGCGAGGGGAAGGTGGGGGTGTTGTCGTTGATGTCCAGGATGATGACCCGGCCCTCGAAGAGGTCCACCCAGCTCTGCGAAGGGCCGATCACCGACACCTCGAAGTCCAGGAAGCACTCGTTCTCATCGAAAATCATCTGGCACTGCGGCAGCTTCTCGCGGTCTATGCGCCGCTCTGTGGTGCTCAGCTCCCCGGTCATGTTATCGATCTTCAGGTAGTCGGAGCCCGACTCCAGGCTGAATGTCACCTCTCCAGAGCCAGTCACGATGCCCAGGTCCGAAGCCACGTTGCCGATGCGGATGTCGGCAGGTCCTTCCTCGGCCAGCCGGTACCTCAGCAGCTGCTTGGCCGCGGCCAGGCTGACCCAGAGCGGGGGAGGCAGCAGGAGCAAGAAGCAGCAGCAATGCACAAAGCCAAAGAGAGTCCGCATCTTCCTCATCTTCTTCTCACCAAAAACCCCCTCCTCTCTTCCACCAACTCCCCTGACAAGCCAACAGAAATGCTCAGCGTGCGGATGATCAATTATAAAATCCTTCTCTTCCAGGAAACTTATTGTCTCATAACTGGTGCAATCGGTGATCAAAACCCTAATGTTGGCTTCTCTCCTCCCTTCCTTCCAGTTGCAATATGCTTACAGTTCATGGGACAGTGTATTTTGCTTTTTAAAGATTCATCTCAACAGATAGGACGGGATTTTCCTGCTCCTTCTCTCTGGTTTTACTGTAATCACTTTGCAAGGTTTGTAATAAAAGCAGGAGCAGCACGGTGCTATAAGAAGCCCCCCCCCCCCCGGTCGCCTTCTTTGCCCCTAGAGTTAAGTACAATTCACACTCTTCTCCCTCTGTCTCTCTCAGCCGTTTACGACTAAGGCATTAGCTCTTTTCTTTCCCCACTGTGCACGCACACGGAAAAAAATGTGAATCGCCTCATTCAAAGGAGTTGTGTCCGGAAAACTCCCAATCCTTTTAGCAATGGGCAAAAAAATACAATTAAATAACTGATTAAAATAAAATAAAAATAAAGAAAAATAAAAAAAAAATCCCCAATAATATCGGTAGCTGTATAGTGGGTAGGCGAGAACCCCCTGTATTACAGAACAGTCCACAGATAATCCCCTTCGGTTAGCAGAAAAGCACCCAAATCCATCTTCACAGATCGCCTAAAATGTTCAGTTCTTTCTCCGTAGAGGATTTTTTTTTTAACAACTCTGCGCAAGGTCATTAGTCACAAAGCAACGCTACAAAAACTGCAGAAGCCGTTTGCCCAGAATTTCCAAAGCTGGAGCAATGCACATACACACACACACAAGAGTCCCAAGTTTGTTTTTGCATCCGCAGTTTGTGTGTGTGCCTTACCTGCATTTGCACTGCATGTGTTATAGCAATCTGGATCTGCAGCACTGTGAGAGCGATTCACAAATGAGATTGCAGTCGGTCTCTCTCTCTCGCTCGCTCTCTCTCTCTCTCTCTCTCTCGCTCTTCCTTTCCGTCCCAATGCAGGTAACCAGAGCTGAACTTGATCCTTTCAGTTCAAAGGTTAGCAACAAGGGTATGTGTCCAAAAGCGATTATTGCTTTGCTCTCTCGTTAATATACCCGGAGCGGAACGAGATGTAACTGGATCCCCCACGTGAATTAACAGATTCTGAATTACATCCATATAAGCGGAATGGCAAAGGGGCGGGGAGGAAAGCCGCGATGCGATTTATAAAAATGCAGTCCTCGTTGCAAAGAAAATGATACCAGTCAATTGTTTCCTCTGAACCCCTCCGCCTCGGCGGGTGAAATCTGCAGTTGTGCGTCTCCTTTTGTGCCTTTCAGAGAAGTGTGGTTCAGGCGCTTTTGCAGCAAAGCGGCTTGTGCTTTAAAATGTTGAACGGCAAGTGAGGCGCCGCTTCCCACTCGAAAAAAAGCAGTAAACCAGCAAGTTTGCCCAAAGTGGCGAGAGCTGCGGGAGCCTCTCTCGGCGGCTATTTCCTGACGCTGCAGCAGCAGAGCCGCCTGCGCTACACACGCCGAGAGAAGGAGGGAGGGAGGGCTAGCCAAGCGCTGCACTCCAGAAAGCCCAGCCTTACCCTCTGCCGCTGCAAGTGGGATAGCTGCTGATCGCAAAACACCAGCCCCCAGTCTTCAAGCCCATCCTTGGTACACACCACAGCGCTGCTGCTGTTGCTGTCTCTAACCCGTGGTCTCCTGAGCTTTCCTCCCCCCTCAAGCCACCGCCACCTTCTGACTCTTCAGTGATCAATTATTGTTAAGCAAATTGTTGTTCTTCCTTTTATTTTAGAGCCCCTGAGTGCGCTGGTGACGGCATTTTGTGGTATCATGTTGGTCAAACAACTCATTTTGCATAGATTCGCACCTTTTCTGTCCGCTGGTGCTTCTCTGAGACAGATGAAGAGCTGCAGTGACGGTAACAGGATCAAACTCCAGGGAGGAAAGGGGAGTGCATTAGAGAGCTCAGGCTTTCGCTGGACTCTTCCCCAGTGCTGGGGGATTTGTCTTTATTGTGCGCCTTTCAGTGATTTGAATGCCCATTTTCAACGGCATCTGCGTGTTTCTTGGGAAAATTGGACCCTCAGAGAAAGGGAGAATGTGTATGGCAAGGGTGGGGGAGGGTTAGGCAAATAAACACATGTGAGAAGAAGTACTAGATGTATTTCCGAATAGGGACTTGCTGCTTCAGTGATTGCTAAAACGTAGTGTCACCTACCAGGGTAGGTAAGAAATAAACTTTACTGTGAAAGACCTCGACACAACTTTGCTTATTCTTGCGTCCCTAATTCACTTTCTCCTTCTTTTGACTTTGTGCCACTTAATTGCCCCTGGCATGTGCATGCCTCTGCTCTTTTGATGTCTGACTCTCAGACCTGTCCCTTCCATATGCCTGCGATCGAGCAGCGAGAGACTCAGGCTGGTGGGAGAGAACGGACCAGGGCATGCAGGCATGGGGCAGACAGTGGGGAATCCTCGCCTGCACGCACGTTCAGAACAAACCCCAGCCGTTTTTATTTTTCAAGAAAAACATGCAGACCAATGTGTCCAAACGCCTGTCTTTATGCCGATGGCACCTTTGGCGCTAAAGCAGCCGGATGTGCTCAGATGATTCAGACCAACGATCACAGTGAGTCTAGCTTGCTGTCTTAGTGCATGGGGGGGGGGGGGGGGAGGAGAAAGCGAGCTTTCCACCTCTTGCCTGTGCGAACCGTAGGCACACGCAGGGGCAGTAGGTGTATCTGCGGAGCGCGAGCCGGGGAAGGAGTGCCGGCGTGTCCCCCACTCCCTGCCGCGCCAGGGCTAGAGGGGAGTCGTTTTCCTGTGTAGGCGGACGCCACAGCTCCTGCGTCTCTCACTGGCGGGCCCAGCTCCGGGACTCCGCCCGCTGTGCTGAAGCCGGGAGCCGCTCAGCTTGACAGCTGCAGCCTCAGCTCGAAAGCCCAGCTTGGCGCAGGCTCAGTGCTCACCGCCGCAGTCCGGGCTGCGGGAGGGGGCTCCAGGAGCTCGGCTTCTTCGCGTAGGGTTAAGTGGGATTAAGACGAAGCCCCCCCGCCCCCCCCCCACTATATTTGCCAAGCAACTTGCCTGTCTCGAAACTCCCCCTCGCTGTGCGGGAGGAGGAGTCGCGTCCACACGAATCCCGCCATGCCAATCGGAATACCGGCGGCGTGCGGCATTGCCCTGGCCCCTGCACGGGCTACACATTTCCATCCGCCGCTGCCTCCCTCCTTGCTTTTAAACGCAGCGGAAAACTTCATGCGTTCCCTTGGTGGGAGGGGTGAGGCGAAAAAGCTTTTAACTTCCCCGCCATCAACTTCACTCGGCTTCCTGGGTGTGGAAACATTTGCACAGCAGGGCCCCCCCCCCAACCCCCATCGTGTCTTCAGAGCTCCCCTGTCTCCCGGGCACGGTCTGGTTTGCTGGGGAGCCTGAGTTGCAAACGAACAAGCGGGTTCTTTCTCTTGCCCTGTGCAGCCTGCCCCATGCACGCACAGACACACACAACGTGCATTATCCCCCCCCCCCCCGGCCCCCATGCAGTGTCTCTGTCTGCTCCCTCTTCACGTGCAATGTCTCCGAGCGTGCAAAGCCTGCCTGCTCGGGAGCGTGGCGTCCTTCACAGCGGATTGGTTTCTCTTTGGGAGCAGAGGTAACAGCCCCCCTCCCCTTCTCTCCCCTACGCGGGCGGCCGGCGTGGGAAATGGATCTGACGTGCTCTGCATGGTGGATGGGCAGCGCTGCCTTTGGGGGGGAGGGGAAGGAAGTCGGGTCCAGGGTGTGTGTACTGCCCGTTTGCCTGGGGGAAGAGGGAAATCGGAGCCCCTTGCTTCCGCTCCCTGCCTTGTACCCCGGCTCGGTAGCCTTCGGGCCCCACCGCTTCACTCTCAGCAGGACCAAGTCCGGCTAGATCAGACGGTGGAGATTTGCCCCTTTGGCCAAGACTGGTGAGCGAGGGAGCCCCCGCCGCGACACATTTGGAGGTTGGGTCTAGGGAAGTAGGATCGCACGTGTCAGGGGCTGCAATTAACAAAATAGCCCAAGATGCTGGCGACCAACACTAAAAGAAGCAACTGAGAGCTTGTGTCTTTAAAGGGAACATCTAATCACACTGGCGACATGGCAGCTTGTGTGTGGGGACGTCCATCTGGCATTTCTAGCCTTTACTATGCACGGGAAATCCTTTTAAAGCCACCGCCGGGCTTTTCTCTCCTCTCCCCTACAGCTCTGGGGTTCCCTCTTCGGTAGTTTACAGATTTTGTAATTGTGTCTGTTGATTAGAATAGTTAAAGTCCTTTGGTAAATATGCAAATATAATGAATCGTCAGTTTATTTCAATTTCTCGGCGGAGCCCGATTTCATCTTTCGTACCTACCAACTCTCCGCTGGAGTTGGCTATACTCCTCCTCCTCCCCCCAGCACAATTTGTTTTTTTTTTGTGTGTGTGTGTGTGTGTTTGTTTGTTTGTTTGTTTGTTTTGCAGTTCGGGAATGTCGGTATCTCACACTGGAAAATAGCATTTAGGATCCGCAATGGAGTCCAGGCTCGAAGAAAAGAGTGACCAAAAATTTAAAAAAAAAAAAAAAGGGGGAGGAGGGGGTCCAGTGCCCGGAAAACAAAGTAGGTCCTGAAGGCAGAATCTTAGGTGGGTTTTCACTGAAAGGAGGTGGCATATTCACAATAATATAAGGAAAAGGTTAAATACAGTAAACATGATAGCCAATTCTAGGGGGGAAAATATAAAGCAGGTAAAGCAGTTTGACGGGAAAGGAGAAACTGACTCAAGAACTCCACCAAGGGACAAACAGATGGAATGACACCACAACAGCACCAAATCTGTGTTGACCTTTCATCTTTTAAAAGTGTCTCGGTGATTTTTTGCCTTTGTGTCCTGAACTCCCACCTCCCTTCCTGCAACACCCTCTCCCCCTTCCAAAGCTTCCTTAGTTTGTGAAAGTGAATATACTAGGAGCATAGTTGGGTTGGGTTGGAACAAGTGCTGACACTTGCCAGTGTCTTTCACAGCCTTGAAACCATGTTTGCAGTATAGTAACATGTAAAGATCAAAGTAATTAAATTATTGATTGCAATAATAGCCTTTGTGATGGACAGTAAAACTTAAGAATTTAAATAAGGAAAACATAGAGATATCCTTTTAAACAGCTCATAATTGCTTGTTTTCCTGGTTATTTAATTGGGCACTAGCCAAACATAAAGCAGCTTGCTTAAATCAGACAATTTTCTATCATTTTTTCTTATATGCTGGAAAGACTAGAACTAAAAAAATATTACTAGAACAATAATAGTTGGCTGTTTGCAGCAGGGAATTGATCGCTGTAGTTAAACCGTGTAAGTGTTTAATTAAAACTTTACATCCCAAGGACAAAATTTGAACTTGTCTCATTAAAAGGAATAAAAAATGGTTTTCATCCAGGGATCATCCCATTGCCCTTTCTGAATTTCAGATTTATAGAGATTGCTTTGCAATTTAGAATAACATTTAGCAAAAAGTGGTTTCCCAGTCTATTTGTGTTTAGCAAGATTTTGATAGTTCATATTATTATTCTTTACAAATCACAATGATTTAGCCTGAAGATAATTTTCTAAATAAAAATCTTTCCATATAGTATTCATTTTAAAATGTCATCCATAGAGAGACAGTGAAATTTGCCTATTATTTGAAAAAAAAAGAAGTCTAATTTGTTTAGCTAGGCTGCAAGAGATATAAGTAGATTTTCTTTAAAATCTCAAGGCCATTACTAAAAGGGTTTTTTGTTTGTTTGTTTTTTGTTTTTTTTAACTGTGAATGGGTTTACATAGTGGGCCAGATTTTGCCTTGGTTTACACTTCATATGCAACCTATTGACTTCACTGGAGTTGTAAAGGCTGAATTTGGCCCATTATTTTATATTCTTATTTTTAATTAAACTACATTTCCATTCCTGGAAATCCAAAATAAGTCATAGGAAAAGGGCATTGAAGAGGACAAATTAGACTGATACAAACCTATAAGTATCTCCATGTCAAAACTGGAAGAGATTTCAGAATTATTAGTACTCTACATATGAAATAAATCATAAGGACATATCAAAGAGATAAACAGGGTAGGATTTAAATAAAATACCGGAGACTAAAATATAATTTTGGAGAAACAGAATGAAAAAAAGGTAAATATTTCATAAAAATAATTAATGGGGACAGTTTACATATATGCTAATACCACTACCACTACTTCATAGTGCTGCTGTTATTTTGGGAAAGAACTTAGATAATGTAGGTCCTTTGATGATATAATCTGTCAAATGTTGCTATGTTGGTGATCTTATCAGTAAGAAATGAATCTTAAAGTTTTAAAATTACTTGCTCATGTTATAATGATTTGTATGGCATTTATAGCTGTCAAAGGAGTTTCCTTATTTGTAAGTAGATATATTATGTTTTACATTGTACATTTTTTTAGAATGTGGATTTTCACAAGAACTAGAAACTATTCGGTGTACTAGCACTATTCAACATTTGGAATATTTTTTTTAAGTAGGTGATAGAAATGTGCATCAGCATCCTAAAGAATACTTCAGTAAAAGAACACCTGAGCACTCAGTGAATTTTTTTAAAGTCAGTTACACTCTGATGATTTTCCCCTGCTGTCAGAGAATCCAGCATTATCTAACAAAGTTTTTGTAAATGACAAAACAAATAATTGTGTAAGATTACGAATTGTAACATACTATAGGTGCTAACATATCAACAACAAATGCATTTTCATATGTTTAAAAATCAGTTCACTTATTTTACTTGCTCATTGAGTCTTGAGTTTAGGATTCCATGTTTCCCTAAAAAATGATGCCAAATACAAAAGGTATATTATGGGCAAAATATTGCTTGATTTACCCATATATGTAGTCCCATTAATAGGGCCCTATCAAATTCACGGTCCATTTTGGTCAATTTCACAATCATAGGATTTTAAAATTAGTAAATTTCATGATTTCAGCTATTTAAATCTGAAATGTCATGGTGCTGAAATTGTAGGGGTCCTGACCCAAAAATCAGTTATGTGTGTAGGGGGGGAGGGTCACAAGGCCATTGTGGGGGCGGGGGAGTTGCGGTACTAGTAGCCTTACTTTTGTGCTGCTGCTGGCAGCAGTGCTGCCTTCAGAGCTGAGCAGCTAGAAAGCAGTGGCTGGTGGTTGGGAGTCCAGCTCTGAAGGCAGAGCCACCGCCAGTGGCAGTGTAGGAGTAAGGATGTGATCCTTACTTCTGTGGTGCTGCTGGTGGGACAGTGCTTTCAAAGCTGGGCTCCCGGCCAACAGTTGCCAGTCTCTGGCTGCCGAGCTCTGAAGGCAGCACAGAAGACAATACCATGACCTCCCTAATATAATCTTGTGACCTCCCTGAAACTCCATTTTGGGCAGGACCCCCAGTTTGAGAAATGCTTGTCTCCCCTGTGAAATCTGTATAATATAGGGTAAAAGTACACTAAAGATCAGATTTCACGAGGAGAGACCAGATTTCATGGTCCATGACACATTTTTCATGGCCATGAATTTGGTAGCGCCCTACCCATTAGCGTCATTGGGACTTCTTGGAGTGAGCAAGGCAAGGAGAGATTGTTTGAAGGAAAGAGGAACTTTGTGTGTTTGTTTTCCAGGCAATATTTTGAAGTTTTCTGCCTGTGACCATATCACTAATGTCTGAAAGTATTAAGATGACGGTCATACTGGGAGTTCAGATCCTAATTTTTCACATGGATCTTCTTGTAAATTAGTAATTATAGTAATATCACTTTTCATCAGCAAATCTCAAAGCATTTTACAAAGGAGGTAAGTATCATTATCCCCTTGAGAAAGAGAGATGTGAAGTGACCCAGATCTCCTGAGTGTCACTCCACTGTTCTGTCCATTAGCCCACACTGCCTTCCACTGGTATGCTTGCTTAATATAGAGTGGGTTCTCTTTAAGAGCTCTCCTTGGAGATCTTTATTCCATTAAAAAAAGTTATATAATGGTCACCGTTGAATATTTTATATATTTTTTAAAGTTTTTACTGATTTGAAAAATATTTCCTATCCTTAAATGGAGAATTCCACTAGAACCAGTAACATTTCTTAGCATGGAAGAAAATTTTAGAGTGCAGTTGTTCCTTGTGGTTCCCATCTGGAAGACTAGCAGTGCCAGTCTAGGACGTAGAAGAGTGAATGGTCTCAGAACAAGCTGCCTCAGAAAGAAAAATAGGGAGCAAGATGGAGAATTTAGTGAGGAAGCATCAAGGAGACTTTTCCTCTTTAATTGATGAATGGCTGGAAAGGCCAACAGTGCAAAGAGGGTCAGTCCAAGGAAGGTTCAGAGCAAATTGGGGTTCAGAAGAGCTCTGTACACAAAGGAAAGTCCTGCACCAAGAAACCTGAGGGGCAACAGCAGAAATTACTATGATTGTTCCAGTCTTATTGCAATAAAGTTATTCTCAAGTGACATTTCTACCAGCTATCTCTTAGATCCAGAATCGAACACAAACACTGTAAGATCATTTGTCTCCACTCCAGCTGCAAGGCTTCTCAGCCTCATGTTTGTCCAAGGCTTTCAACTTTGTATTCCATAATTTTATTGTTTTTTTGAGAGGCTGAAAATAGTTTTGCTGTGAGTTAAAGTTTTTGTTTTGTTTGTTTCAAATTAGACTAGCATATCATAAAACTTCTTGTCTGATGTCCTGTTGCATCCTGTGCAGTGCTTAATTTATGATCAATATCATTCAGGATGGCAGCAAAAGATTTGGCATGTCTGCCTGAATCTACTGTGTCTGTTGCCTGTTGGATAGAAGAAAAAATATCCAAAAAAAGATAGCATCTCTGCAGAGAGTGTGTGGGTGTGTGTGTGTGTGGGGGGGAATAGGGGGTTGATTTTAAAATTCTAATGCTTTTACAGCACCAGATTATATATTATGTTTCATGGACTCCAGTCTCCTGTGAATGGTCTCTTCAATATTTGTTATTGGCTGTGCTCTTAATATGTTATTTTTAGGCTTACACCTATTTTCCCTTACTTATTTGGGAACTTTAGGGGTTTTCCTTTGCTTTCTTTTTACAAAAATATTTGTAGTTCACCTGTCAAAAGTAATTTTTGCTCTCCTGCTGAAATAAGGGAAATATAAACATACATTTCTTGTTGTAAATTAAGAAAACAAATATGACAACAAGAGAAAAAAGTTAAAGTAAGGCCAAATTGTTAATTGCTTCTTAGACAGCCTGCTTGGCTGCGCTCTTCAGTGATCAAAACTATTTTACTATCTGTCTTACAACCCTATATTCTGCTTCACTGTTCATATAAAAACTCCAATATTAGAACCATTAAGGAATAGATTGTCACAACCCTTATTTAGCCATGCAGTGGAATAAGGGAGAGTAAGGTCCTGACCTTACTCCTGTATTTGGCCCTATCAGAATGTGACTTCATACAATAAGGCAAGCAAGGGCAACTCACCTGATGGCACTGGCTATTAACAGGTATGCAAGGATAGGTATGAGAGGCAGGGAGTGGGAAGGACCTTGGTTCTGCTCCTATTCAAGGCATGATTAAAGCATAAAGCACTATAGACCTCTGCCTGGGACCCAAAATTTCTTGAGTCAAGATTTGATCAGAATCTCAGTTTTAATTTGAAATGAAGTAAATTTCTAGCCATTGTGGTTAAGAAGAAAAGTTTGAAAAAATGATCTGAGTGTAAATGATGCAGCAACATCTGCCCAAGTCTGCAGACAAAAGATACAATAGCTCTGAGGGGTGAACTTCCCCTTTTATCTCAGTGGGGTATAAACTACACCCAGAAGTAGTGAGGGACCCTGCCAATAGGACCCTGAAATAGGATTCTGTGTATGTCAAGCAAAAAGTGCAGCAGATTCATCCAAATAGATACACTCTGGCTTCTGAGGTAAGTACTGGGGGCCCCTGACTGCCACTTTTGCCTCTCCATGAGGGTGACAGGGTCATCACTACTGCTCTTGGAAAAGAAGGAGGCCCAAGGCTGCCCCCCACCCTGCAGCTCTGGGAGGTGTTCCCCCTGCTACCAAAACTCCAAGTGGGGGATCATTATGGGTCAGAACCAAAAGGGTGAGCCCATGCGGGAGTTATACACTGCCCCTTATGCTGGGTGGATTGTAAATGTACAAAAAAAAAATCCTTGAATGAGTCCCCTCTTTCCCCTGCACAGGTGCACACACTTTAAAATGTCCGGTTTAACTCTGTTAACTTATTTCCAAATTTTCTGGGATTCAGTTACATTTATAGCGCACTTTAACAGTAATAAGTACTGTATCTAGTGTTTATGACCTGCAATATATCCAGAGGAAGAGAGATACTTACTGATAAGTTTACACATTTTTCTTCTTCTGATAGAAGGCTGACATATATTCCTGTTTGTTCATTCTGTGAGGTGCTCTTCAACAAATTAAAAATCATCCAGGACTAGGCAGGACATAACTGCAATCTATGTGCATTCAAGAACACACAGAGCAACCAAAGGCATACACCTTTCTTTGCCTTGTAAGATCATGAAGAAAGGAGAAATGCAATGTAATAAATTAGGAATATTGCAGCAGCTAGTTGATACATAAGAATTTGGGGTCTGATTCAAAGTCTATGCAAGTCAGTGGGAGTCTTTCCATTGACTTCAAAGGGCTTTGCATCAGGCCCACAGTGAGTGAACGATAGACAAAGCTTGCAGGACAATCACAATCATGAAAACAATAAATGAAGTTAATTTTAATAAAACTAAATAAAATTAAATCATTTGGAGTATAAACATTACTTTCTGATTTTTCCATAGGGATGGCATTTATTTGCTTAAAGCATGCCTTTATGAAGCCAACCCATTGCCCTGGTAGCATCATTGTCCATTGACTAAGACCCAAGATGTGCATTCGCTGAGAGTATTTACCTACTGTATGCAGTATCCAATACTTTCACAAGTAAGTGCTTCACAAGCGGAGAAGGAGTGAGAGAGAGATGGTAGGTAGACAGAGGGCAACTTCAGGATCAAAAGAAGAGGGGTCTTGGCAAAAGGGAATTGTTACCTCTAGAGAATGTCAATGATTAGATAGGTTGAGATAGAACCTATTTATGGGGAGGGGCGGGATAGCTCAGTGGTTTGAGCATTGGCCTGCTAAACCAGGGTTGTGAGTTGAATCATTGAGGAGGTCATTTAGGGATCTGGGGCAAAAATTGGAGTTTGGTCCTGCTTTGAGCAGGGGGTTGGACTAGATGACCTCCTGAGGTCCCTTCCAACCCTGATATTCTATGAACGAGATGCATAGCTGTGGTATTTCAGGAGGACAGAATTATCCAGAATGTCAAAGATCAACTAAAACAAGGAGGGAGGGGTCACTAGCAGAAAGGATGAGGCTGAATGCACAGAGAAGATGACAGGTTTTCATGTTAAGGCAAGAGAAGAACCAAGACATGACTGAGTGAGAGAAGGAGGTTCCATTCTCAATTATTTAGCATAAAAGGGTGTGTTCTGAAAATCCATCCAAATGTGACCAATTTATAAGTCTTTGAAAAATTTCAGTTTACACATACTCTGTAGAGAAGTCTTAGATTTTAGCAGCTATATTCCCCAAAGATTCTATCCACAGTGGGTCAGCCCATTCTAAGGCTGATAAGGATTTTCTCTGAAAGTGTAGTTCTGATATGTTGCAGGTAGGGTTGGGTCCAGGGACCTAAACTGTGAGCAGAGAGCCTGTCTCTCCTATACACTCAGTGACACTCCCCTACTCCCTCCCTCAGCTGGTCCCAGGCTGAACAGAGGAGGAAGCTTCCTAATTTCCTGATTTGAATGAAGAGGGGACAAAAGACAGATCTGCGAGGAGGAGGAAATGGGAAGAGTAGGTTGGGACAAGAGGTCTGGGGGATGAGACTAGGACAGAGGCTGGATGTGGGGGATAGGGAAACTGGAACTAGGAATTGTGGGTTGAACAAGGAGACTGGAAACTGGGCACCAGAGGGGATTGGAAGTCACATGTAGAGGGAGACTGAGGTTGGATGAGGAACCTGTGGGGAGATTGAAACTGCCTGGGCAAGGAGAATGACTGAGAACCAGCGGTCAGGGGGAAGGACTTGAGGAGCCAGTGTGTAGGGAAAGAACTGGGAGTGATTGGATAAAGGGTGAAGTAGCTGGG
The DNA here is from genome assembly GCF_009764565.3 of Dermochelys coriacea. NCBI lineage: Eukaryota > Metazoa > Chordata > Testudines > Dermochelyidae > Dermochelys > Dermochelys coriacea. The sequence continues at coordinate 105,983,462 of NC_050071.1, forward strand.
GAAGGGGAAAACTGAGATTGGACAAGGAGCCCAGTGAGAGAGATTGGAACTGAAAGCCAGTGAAGGGAGGGAAACAGGGTAGGGGAGGTGTCTGGAGGCTATGGAGGGTGTAAGGGACTGTGGAAGACTTTGTTACGGCCTAGCCAGGGAACTTCCGCTTTCTCGAGCCGAGAGGTTACTGTGGGACATAGATAGCTGCTTCGTTATTTTGGGATAGAGTTAGCTTTTGAAGGACACAGCTGCTTTGTTATTGTAGGAGATAGTTCTTGAAGGACACAGCTGCTTTGCATGGCCCTTCGCCAGGTAGTAGAAAACCCCCCTTTAAGAAACACCTAATTCTATATTCATAAGCTGTTTTTATGTAGTGCTTATTAATGCTGACTGTCTGCCCCTCCGTTGGACTCCGTCCCAGGCAAAGCTCCAGTATTTCTGGGTTCCCCGCCTCCGTGACTGCAATGCTTGGAGTCCCTGTTGCGGGTGGGTCACTAACCTTTAATAGAGCCAATAACTCACAGCTGTGTGTAAGCCTCGTTTTTCTCAGAGTACTCCTGCCGGATGTGGTGCTTCGAGCACCATGGCCCAGAACAGAGTGGGAAAGAGATATATTGAAGCCAGGAGGGGGGAAATTGGGGATGGCTGGGCATGGAAATAGGAAATGGGAATGTGGTGAGAGACTAGGATTTACTTTACCTCCACAGTCTGGAATTAAACCAAAAATTCCTGAATTTCACCATTTTTCGTCCATCAGCAAACATCTGTGAAACCCACTGGAAAAGTGTTGCTCTTCATTTGGATGATGACCCACTATTGCTATCAGGTATGTCATTAGTTCAAGTAGCAGAGATCTTGTGTGGTGGATCTAAAGTTTTCAGCACTGTTGATAACAAACATGGATATCGATATGATGACACATGGTAGAATTACTGTTTTTTCAGTATGTTTAAAAAAAAAACCTAGGTGCTTTCACATAAAACTATGTTAAAATAACATTATTATTGCAAAGTCAATCACTCAAAAGAAATACCAGAATTAAGGATGACTGGACATCTTTTAATGTATTTTTGTGTTTGTAATTATTTATGTAGCTTACAGTCCATAGTGCTTAACAGACAGATGAAAGACAGGATCCCTGCCCTAAAGAGTATACAATCTAAATTGAGATGCAATTGTGGATACAAGGGCTGGAGGAGGGGAAAATAGAGGATGAAGATAAATCCAATAAGCTTTAGTAGGTGACATACGGGTCATAGAGGTTCCCAAAGGTTTTGGTGTTTTATACACCTTTTACTAAATGTTCAATACAGTTTCTTAAAGGGTATGCCTAGGGTTTATAGGCTTCACAGAAGAAGTGTGATTTGGAGGAGGGAGTGGGAAGATGACAGGATAGTGGTGTGGCATGAAGTGAATTTCAAGCAAAGGGTACTGTATAGAGAAAGGCACAAAGACGAGTGGGAGAGGAACACTGAGAACACTGAAATGGAAAAGCTATTGCACTTTTCACTCCTGCCTAGGGATTTTCAATCTCCCAAAATGAACTATTGTTCTGGCCTTGATTCCACTCTCATTGTTCTTTTGGCTGCACCCAACAATCCTTTGCTGGATGTGGTAACAGCAAGAAACAACACTGTGGTGCTGATGGATGGAGAGTGGTGGGTAGCAACAGCTGGATTTGGTATACTATGTCGTGGGGACCTGGGTGGTGCCGGTGGGAATGTACTCCATGCTCAGGGGTGAGCAATGCTGAAGTTGGAGAGATGCTGGATGGAAGGTTGAGGGAGTGCTGTGTGGGAGATATTAAATAGTAAGGTACTAGAGTTTGCTGCAGGGTTTGCTGTTAAGGATTGTTTAGTAGGGTGAGGGATGATGCATGGGTACTGCAAATGTGGGAATTGGGTAGCTGAGTCTAGACTATACATTTACTTTCCTTCACTGTCTTCTTTTAGAGCTCTCCAGTTTTTAGTCATTCAGCAACTGGAATCTGACAAGAATATATACTTTTAATATATGCTCAATAACTCATTATAAACAGCTTTGTTTTTAACTATGAAGAAGGAGTAGTCTGCTTCTATCCTCCATTTTGAGCCCACTCAAGAGTGCAAGCATTTTTACTTTTTTTCGGGCAAATTGAAAGATAAAGTTCTGAACCTGCAAACCTTTTCTCAAGTGAGTAGTGCTTAATGATCATGCAAATAGTCCCACCAAAATGATAACTCAGGTTCTCTGTGACACCTGACTTCTAGATTAAAAACTCTGACTTCTAGATTAGACCTGGAACTAACCAGTCACAAAACACTCCTTTCTTCTTTCTGAGGAAAAAAAGCTTTTCAATTGTTGCTCTTGACCCCCTTGTAAAATGCTCAGATTCCAGTTGCTGACTGATAACTACAGTCTCTAAAAACACCCTGCTCTCACAGTTGGTTTATCAAGAATTGAGATCTTTGTACAATGAAAAAGCATAGATGCCTAAAACAGGACACATTTCCATTTTAAATGAGGATGTGGGAGATACCAACCTGTCAGATTTGCTGTACATTTATAATAAGGCAAGAAGCTGGCTGGATTATGATATCCTGCTCCCTCTTGAGAAGACCTTGTTCCCTCTTTTCTGTCTCTAAGGAGACTCCTCCAATCTTTAGAAAAAAACCTGAATACTATTTTAAAGGCATTCTAGAGCGAACTGGTTATAAATGTTAAAAATGTCTTACAAAATCATGAGACCTTCTTTCACTTTAATGAGTATGGTTGCAAGACTTTAAAACCCTCTGGTGCCTCACAGTAGACTTGAAGAATATTCTATTTAAAGACAGTGCAGTTTATAAAGGGGTTTAAATCTCATATTTTCCTCATTTTCCTTATTAATACTTCTCTTGGAGAATTACACCTCAACTCCTGCTCTTAGTGCTTAGCCAGCATCAGTAAGAGCAGAAAGCAACTGATTGGTCAGCAATTTCACTCTGCGGCTGTTCCTGGGGAAATACACAGTACAATCCTCCACTGCTGATGGGAGAGTACTGTGGTGGTATTTAAATTCTCACCAGACACTGTCGCTGCTAAAGCAACACATATGTGCCTGGCCTATACCACCTAGCACGTTCCCAACAAGGGGTTATAATGAGATCGACAAGAATTGCATCAGTTTCAATCGGTAGCTGCTCCTACTAGGATCTGGGAAGGGCTATGCTCAAAAATAGCAGCACAGATACAATCCTGGGGAGGTAGGAGGAAGCAAAAGAGCAGGGGGGAAAAAGAAGAGTGACAAAAGGAGGTGAAACTGCACCACTTGGTTGAGTCATTCATTCCCTGAACAAGCAGGGGCTAGGAGCTCTGTGAGGTACGCTTACCCAGTGAGGGGAAGCATTGCTGTCTAGACACCCCTTCTGGCCAACTGAACTACTAGTAATTGACAATCTATGAAAGGAGCCAGATCCAGCCATTCTCAATCAGTGGGAGGGTTGCAGTGTTGTGGGATGTAGAAGTGGGAGAGGAATGAAATGAGGATCCTCAAAGAGCCCCCCTACACACAAAAAGAAAGGTGGGGGGCTCAAACAAAAAATGGAAGAGACTGAAACAAAGGGGAGGAGGCAAAAGGTACAACACAGTGAAAGAGGCTGGCAGAGGGTGAGTATTGGAGTAGGAGAAGAGAAATATGGCAGAGGGTGGATATTGGAGTAGAAGAGGAATATAGCAGTACACTATTTACACTAGAAATAAAAGTCATTGCAGGTTTCAACGCCTGCAGTGAATCTTTGAACCAGGTACTTGGCACCATTCCATCTGCTTTGTGCTGCTTGGTAACACAAGGAACCTAATAACCTAGTGGATCTAGATTCCCAAGAACTCCTCTGAGGTAGCTGGGTGGCCCAGAACTGCCCTCAGAGCCCCCGGGGTAGGTGTATAGCTGAGAGAAAGGGGCTACAGCCAGAATACCAATCTGCTCCAGCTATCCCTGGCTGTTGGATATAATTTGCAGCATCCTTGAGTGTGTCCTAAATTATGATGATGGTCAGGATGGTACCCTACCAGCTCCAGGTTCACTGATCTGCAAAGGTGACATAAATCCTCCTTGAGCCTCTCCACCTGTTAAGCTAAGTGCATTTTGACTGCAGCTGAGGACTGACACACATGTCCACACACAAAAATGTTGTTGACACTCCACAGGCATTGGCAGTACTATTGTGAGATCATCTTCCTGGAGCCTTCACTGTTTCACTGCACACTCATGCAATATAGGAGCAACAGGCATACAGCTGCAGCATTGCACCTGGTCCTCCCAACTCCACCCCACAATGCTGTGTTCATCCCCTGCAGCACCTTTCATTTCCCTTCCCCAAAGAAAGTAGGTCTAACACCACCTAAGCTACCTCTCAGTTCAGTTTCAATTATGTTCTTAAAATGGGCAGAGCACATTGATAATACAGTAATTTTAAAATATATTTAACAGAAGAGAACTTTCAGATTGACCCTATGAGAATGATGGTTCTACCCATCTGGGAAATGCAAAACAACCCCCCAATTAGACTTCATTAAAAACCGGAAGGAGGTGTATGGATTCACTGCACTACTCTAACAAATCCAAGCTATTTAGTGTTGCCACCCTGAGCCAGTACAAGAATAAGTAGCTCTGATAACATTGAACTTGATAGACCTGAAATGAAAAGGGCATGGGGAGAGAAAAACCCATTGGAAAAAGAGCTGAAGGAAAATGAATAGTTTAATTTTAATGCGGATTTTGTATGTGAGTTTATTTTGGGTACCAAGAATTTGTATTTATAACCCTTCTGATAGGTGTTGGTGATAGCAGGAAGGGCTAGGGTTCAAGTTTCTAAGAGCTCCTCTTAAAACCAATAAACATCACCAGATTGAGCCCTGACCAAATAAAAAAAGTAAATACCTTCCCTGGGTGCCCTAAACAGACAATATTTACCCACTCGTAAGCAATGAGTCTGTGTATAACATGGAGGGAAATCTTCATTGGGGCAAAGGAACACAGCATCAACTTGGAATAAACATCACCACAAGAACTCAGGAATATGTTATACAAATAATAAGTAATTCTGCACCCTAAAGTGTTTTTGGCATAAGTCCTTGACCTTAGCTCCCCACCGTGTTACCATCTGACACGGAAATGTCCCTTTACGTTATTCCCCATCCCCTCCACTAACCCCACTCAGAATGTGGTGTCAGTGGACAGCATAGTCCCAGAGTCTTGAAGTGTGCTCAAGCAGGCCTGCCTCCAGCCTGTAGGGAAAGAGCTGCTTGGCCTGGTCCTGAGGCTCCACCACCTAACAGAGCTGCTGCCCTTTCACCACAAAGCTGCCCTTGTGTCATCTCCTCTGCATAATCCCTTCACAAAGTCTTTAGTAAAGAAGGATCAGTAATATATAGAACTCTCAAGCAGAGTCTTTGGCACAGGGTAACAGTTCTTTTTCTCTCTCTTATCTCTTAGTTCAGTTCCATTACCTCACCAATTTGGAGATCATGTACAGTTCTGTTGCGTCCCAAAAGTGTCTCTTGGAGGCTTTCTGCGTGGAAAACTTATGCAACGAACACTCTCTGTAGTCATATTTCCCCCTGTTCTCCAGTAGGTGGTGGTTGAGAGTTCCATCCCTATAGAACTTCTATTTATCTGGCATTTTAGGTAATCAGCGTAGCAAACTTTTGGTCACTCTTATTCCTGTTCAACAGTAGATAGCGGCAGAAAGATCCTTTCTCTCTGGAATTCTGATCCATTATTTCACCTGTTCATCAAAAGATGGTGAGCTCCTTACCCTTTATAGCTTCAGGCCACATGGTTTACATATTAATACAAATATCTCTGATAATGAAAAAGAAGAAAGAAAATATAAAATATGACACAGTCACTAAACTGCTTCTGTATCTAATGCTTTATAATGTTTTCTAGGTTGAGCCAAAACCTCTTGAAGATGAATAGCTTTGTGTGCTAAGTATGAATGATCAGAACCAGCTGCTGCTTTGGCGAGAGTCTCCTCTGTCACTTTCTTTTTCTTTTTATTCCTGATGCACTAAAGTTATAACAATTTTTGTTGGGAAAGAGTGTATTGAATACAGAATATAGCAAACCTCATACACTTCCCACTGATAAATTGAGATAAAAAAAATCAGCTTCTTTCAAATCTCATCATTAGAGTGACAACAGAAGTAATTCAGAAAGTACTTGTGCTAGTTTTTGAGACAGGTTGTCTCACTGGATTTCTTAGTTTCAGTAATTCCGCTACGCCCTTCAAATCAACCAGATGGTACAGTAAACATAGTTAATTTTTTATATGGATCTAGACCGTAAGATGCATAAAATATAAATTAGTTTCTTATTTCTTCCATTTTTTTAAAAAAAGATGCTTCTATCTTGGCATTACCAAACAAAGAAATAGTATTATCATAAATATTCCTGAAAGGAACCTACTTGTGTAATTATTATAGTGCGTGCCTGGTAGAAGAAACCTTGTTTTCCATAATTCTTCCCTTAGCCTCAGGGAACGTGAAATAGGCTTGAAGTCTAGAGTCTTTAAATTCTATTCCCAATTCTTCCACTAACTGATCTTAATAATTATTTGCTCTTCACCGTTCTTATTTAACAGGGAGGAATATTCGGCTGCATATTTTCTATAGAGGGAGAAGCTGATTTTAAAGGAAATTGAAAGAGAAGGTACCCACAGCAGGAATGGAGCTTTCAGGCTCTCCCGGAGGGAGTGGTTTACCAATCTAAACATAGTGGAAATGTTTACTTTCTCTGAGCCAGTGATTCAAATCAAGGCAGAGTTGGCTCATACCTTCATGAAGATGGAAACACTGATATCACTGCAGTTTTATTTGTGAATTTTTCAGATCAGACCTCAAAAACTGAAGCTGCATCAACTGTGTGAAGACATCACAAATAGAGCTATGTGAATAACTGATTTTTTGATTCATGGCTTAACCAAAACATTAACAAAAATAGTTTGGGGTTGACCTGGAATGGAAATGATTCTGTAAACTGAAAAAGTAAAATCAATCAATCAATCAATCAATCAATTAATGAATTAATTTTTGGTCACATAAAACAATTAGTTCAACCTGAAACAAAATCATAGAATCATAGAAGATTAGGGATGGAAGAGATCTCAGGAAGTCATCTAGTCCAACCCCCTGCTCAAAGCAGGACCAATCCGCAACTAAATCATCCCAGCCAGGGCTTTGTCAAGCCTGACCTTAAAAACCTCTAAGGAAGGAGATTCCACCACCTCCCTAAGTAACCCATTCCAGTGCTTCACCACCCTCCTAGTGAAAAAGTTTTTCCTAATATCCAACCTAAACCTCCCCCACTGCAACTTGAGACCGACCATTACTCCTTGTTCTATCATCTGCTACCACGGAGAACAGTCTAGCTCCATCCTCTTTGGAACCCCCTTTCAGGTAGTTGAAAGCAGCTTTCAAATCCCCCCCTCATTCTTCTGTTCTGCAGACTAAATAATCCCAGTTCCCTCAGCTTCTCCTCATAAATCCTGTGCTCCACCCCCCTAATAATTTTTTGTTGCCTTCCAGTGGACTCTTTCCAGTTTTTCCACATTCTTTTTGTAGTGTGGGGTCCAAAACTGGACACAGTACTCCATTTTGTTTTGTTTGAATATTTTTAATCTTTAAAAAAATATAAAATTGAAATGAAGTTCAAAGAGAAAAATCATTTCGAATAAAAAGTCAAAATATTTCATTTCAAAATTATTCAAATTAAATGTTTTCATTTTTTTTTCAGAATTTGTTGGTTTGGTTTGGTTTCAACCCAAATTTACAAAATATTTTGGTCAACCCAAATCTGCATTTTTGGCTGAAAAATTGTGCCCAGCCATAGTCACAAAGCCTTGAGGCGCTTCTGAAGTGCTTGTGCTGGTGTCATTGTACAAAACTTCCCCTCCCCACACTGTTATGCAGCATCCTGAGTAAAAACCAGAATTTCAAAACCATGAGGACTTCTTTGGAGGTTTATGTCCCTTCCCACTCTCATCCCTCTTTTTTCATTAAGAAAACTCTAAAATATTAAATGCAAAAGATCTACATTCATGCAATGTTAAAACTGCAAGGCTAAATACTAAAATGCCACAAACACTAAACTTTATGCACAGCCTTAACTCTGACCCTCATGTGGATGCATTTGGACACCTTCTTTAATTACATAATCACATACCATTTCTTAAATACCATATATCATACTTTTTTCTACCAACTTAGATACATATATAGCATCCATTAATATTACTCCATGCATTTCAGACAAAGTCAAGAAAAGTCATTTATCTGAAAATACACACACCATACACAAACCATACTTGGAAATCATAATGACAATGAACAGCATAGAATAACTGAAACAAGTGAAAATCTTTTGGCAGAGGTTACTACATTAACCCTTTCAAAACCTACTTCACTATTAGCAGTGCTTCATGAGTAAATCTTAATGCAAACACACTGTCACTATTTAATACACTTAAATACTTAGTATCTGGAAACAAACCATTTTTATGTCAAGGTTTGGAAATGTCCAGCTCTCAATTTACGTGCATTTGTGTTATTAGAAATTGATAACTTTCCCCAGAACTTTCACTTTTCTAATACTGTAGGTTAGTATGTATTGGTATACATAACTGAATCAGAAGGTCTAACCTGAATATAGTTAGGAATTTTTTATATGAAACATCCAATGACTCAAAACTAATTCTCCAGGTGGGGTAAATTAGTGGACAATGAAGAAAGAAATTAACAGGCACAGATAAATTTTCTCTTTCCAAAACATGTCTGCAAATCATCACAAAAGAGATAATACTAGCAGTGAGGATTAGAGTAACTCCATGGAGAAAATAAAACTATTTATTTAAATACTATTAAAATAGATGGGGGGGAGGAGCTAGCTTTCAGCCTTCTAAGAGAGTTCAGAGAACTTTTCTACTCAAAGAAGGCAATATATCCAGCTTATAGTGGTTGTCAATCATGTTGCCTGATATTTTTCTTTATCCAATTCACATGCCCTTCATGTAAAGCACAGCATAAAGATGCTGTTACCCTAGTAGAGTAAGTTTTATTCCCATGAGGTGGAGCAACTTCTCTTGATTTATATGTGTCTCCTGATCTGTTTTGCTCTCTAGATCATATAGGCTTTCTTTCCCTACAGCATGGATAAAGAGAGATGAATAATGGTGCTAATTTTTGGTTCCTTTGAGGTACATTTTGGCAGCTCTCTAGACATCTAACTAGTTTCAAGTTATCTCCTTTTTATGTGAGGGATTTTGGTAAAATGAAAGGAAACCTAATTCTTGGACCTTGGACATAAATAATGCTGTTTTCTGTAATGCCACCTTATCCTTATGAAATATACAATACTTGTCATAAAAATAAGAGTCCCCAGTTCAGATAGGTATCAGGATTTTCATTTCTATTGGAAGAAAGTCTGAAGGTATCCATTTAAAAAAAAACCCAAACAATTCAAAAATCCCACAACATTAAAATAACATTAAGGTTTCCAAGTGAAGCATTCATAGGTCAAGAAATGCCCCCACCATTTTGATTCAGCCCCTTGTGTGTTTGCCTTTTGATACAGTCTTTAGTTAAATGATTACATACTATTTCTTCCACAGGATGCCTGCTAATTCAATGCACATTCTTAACTCTGAGAGACAGTGCTCAGTGAATGAGACAGCTGTTCAATATATTTATCCTTATTGCTAAGTTTGTGACCTTATGCTTTGTACACTGTGAAGTACATAAACCCTAGATGAAATGAGAAGGCTCCTGTGAACAAGTGCTTTGTTTATAACGCACAGTTCAACTTCTGGAATGAATAAGGCAGGCGTGCTGCAGCTTCATTCCCTCTACTACTTTACCTCATTCCATAAGAACCTTTGTATATTATATGAAAGGAAGCAAAGTTCCTTTGCAGCCCCTTCATTCGACACACATCTGATCATATTTCACATGCACCTACAAATTAAAAATTAAATTCCATTCCACTTGCTTAGGCGTGCAGTGCAACTGCAATAGAATGGTGACAGCTTAAAAGGGAATTTCTACTCCTCTTACATAGGTAGCATTTGCATTGCCAACAGAACACTGGCAAATCATTAGTGTGTTATGTGAAAAAAAGCTATGTATATGCACAATCATTGGCTCTGAACCTTTTATAACTTGTTCAGAGCCATTTTTCACAGATCCATCAAAAAGCACATCTATGACCCAGGAACTAGGTCCCTGCCAAACTTCAAATGCACAAAATCTCCACTGCCACCCCTGACCTCTCTCTCACACACAGCCTTTCCCCCTAGTCCAACCCTGTCATACACCTTGTGTTTTACTGAAGACAATCTGAGTGGCAAAATCACTTCTCAAATATTTGTTCAGCCCTTTAGGTTCAGTATAGTTCTGATTTCCATTTTGAAATGTTTCTCTGTTACTACAAAGAAAATCAAATATAACACCAGGAGACCCTCTTCTACTGAAGCTTGTTCTTCATAGAGGTGGGTATTGTTTTCAAAGCCTATTTGTGTGTCCTCTGATCAAGTAAGAACCTCAGTGTTGGCTTTGTGATTACACATCTGAAAATTTCCAGCATACTTTTTTGAGGTTGTCTTTCCCCATACTTTTGCCAAAACCTCTAGCTTGTTTCTTGTTTTGTCCAGTCACCACCACCTTTTCCAAAAGTCTCCTCAGAAAGTTTATCTCCATCAAAAATAACAGAAAATAGCAGCTGATTGGCATGGGTATTCATCTTCCGTGGTCTGAATCATAACTACCTTGTAAGAAACAGCATTTGATATATTAGCTTTGTAGAAATTAACTAGTGCTACTGGGAAAAAAGCAAGGCTTGTAGGAGAATTGGTAAACATGCCATTATGAATTCTGTCTCTCTTTTTCTTATTCAGAAGAAAGCATTTTCAGAGTATAACAGAAGGAACATTGGCTCTTGTCTTTGAAGAACTTGATTTGAAATATTAAATATTCTAGAAGGACTTCTCTGTTTATCTTTTTATACTATATTCTTCATAGTGTTATTGCAGCAGCTTTGATAGTTAATATCATATGAACCTTCAGATTTCTTCAGTAAGGTACCAAGTTCCCATGTATTCTGTTTTGGTGCCTCTCCATCATGTAATAAAGAGTGAAATGAAGAATGGAATTCCGACACTCTCATGGGTACTTGACAAACATAGCCATCTAGCACACACATATTTCACCACTTTGCCTATTTCTGTATCACAGACTATCATGTATTACTTGGGGATCTTCTTTTACTTTGGTACTTTTGTCATAGTGAAAAATAAATGTTGAGAACCATACATTCTGTATTAATGAGACACCTTTTTCATAGTCTATTCAGCTGCTAAAAGAATGATTTGGCAAGGATTTTAAGTTGCTTGTACTGAAGGATTATGCTATAAATATGAAATTTTAAAGAATTGCTAAATCCATCTTGTTGCTTGCATGATTTGATCAGTGTCCAAAAACTACATGTTTTCCAATGGATTATTATAATTTAAAACTGTCTTTACCATTACCTCTATTCTTAACTAGTTAATGGGATATACATGCAACCATATCTTTTAAAGGAAACAAACCAGAAAGGGAAAGAGATGATACTTGCTGGAAGTGAGAAAGGTTTCATTGTCTAAAACATCTGAAACTATATTGATGACAAGGATCTAGATCTCTTTTTTCCTCCTGAAGCTTCTCCTTTTTACCATCCCTTTCCAGTGTGAACTAAGAACCTGCTGTACAATTCCAGATGTATTCCAGAACAGCACCATTCTCTACTGTTGGTTGCCATCAGCCATTTACTTCTCCACTAGGAAGACAGGGAATGGCCAGTTTTTCTTACTACATTATCTTCAAAAAAATAAAAAGTTTATCTTTGCATGCAATAAGCATACAGTGCTCAGACCTTCTGAAAATCAGGCCATTTTTGTTTCTATGCCTACATATAAATGTAGGAGCCTAACTTTAGAGACCCAGATTTGAAAATTTGGACTATAAAATACACATACAAACTGTAGAAACAAAAAATCCTTAGAATTAAGATATATAAAATAAATAAAACCTTTCAACAGCTGTTTTATGTATTACTGCAAAGTGGAAACACATTAAGATGCAAATGAAAAGGGGCCCTAAAGATAAAAATCACATTTAAAGATAATCCTTACCTGTGTTACTAAGGATTCTTTAGATTAAGACATATATATATATATACACACACATACATACACACTGTTTACTTTTTGCATCTTTTCATTCACACAGTGAAACAAGTCTGGTAAATTACTCCTTTTGTTCATGTTTAATTTTGCTTGCAACTGGCAATTCAGCATTGCAGGAAAATGTTTTAATAATTAAAAAAAAAACTTTTTATTGATTCAAAGATACTCTGAAGCATTTCTATTCATTCTATATAAATTTTAGTATAGAGAAACAGTGTCATTTCAAAAACATAAATAACTACTCATTTAGGTCTACAGTAGAACCTCAGAATTATGAACACCTCGAGAATGGAGTTTGTTCCTAACTCTGAAATGTTTGTAACTTTTAACAAAAAGTTATGGTATTTCTTTCAAAAGTTTACAACTGAACATTGACTTAATACAGCTTTGCAACTTTACTATGCAGAAAAAAAATGCTGCTCTTAACCATCTTAATTTAAATGAAACAGGCACAGAAACAATTTCCTTACTTGGTCAAATCTTTTTTTTTAAACTTTCCCTTTATTTGCTTCATAGTTTAAGTTTAACAAAATACTGTACAGTATTAGTTCTTTTTTTAATGGCCTGATTGCATACTTCTGGTTCCAAATGAGGTGTGTGGTTGACTGGTCAGTTCATAACTCTGGTGTTCATACCTTTGAGGTTCTACTGTACATTGTCTCTCTCAGACACATCCCTAGTAAAGGAAGGTGAGTAGCTCCTGCACACCAGGGGCATCCCAGGGAACGAATTGTGGCTCTAGGAAGCCTCAGTCAATACTCTGTTTGTACTTTGCTTTAAAGGAGATAGAAATTTCTTACTGGCCTATGCCAGCAGCAGATTTCAACCCTCCATCCCACTCTTGTACAGGCTCAGCCATGCTGGATAGTGAACGGGGTTGTAACCAAGGCCCTATCCATTCTCCACTCCTCCCCACCAATCTGCTCTGGGAAGAGAGTCAGAGGGTGTATAGCATCTACTTACTCCTGCTCACTGTTTTATCAATGTGTGGTGTTGGTAGTTTGGTTCTTACTCACCCTTTCTCCCCTGCACGGGTATGTCACCCAAATCTCAATCTAACCCTTATAAAGTGCCTTTATTCCAAGGATCTCCAAGTTCTTTACCATGGCAGGAAAGTATGAATAAAGCCAAGGCAAGCAGATGTTGAAGCAATGCTTCAAACCCCAAAAGGTGTTCTCCTCTGAGCTGTAGCTCAGAGGTTTGGGCTAACCCATCTCCTCCACATTGCACATTGCAGCGGCTGTTGGGACTGCTAGCACAGTTTCATACTGAATTCTCATAGACAGACATGAGCTGTGTTTTGACTCATGGCATTTCATTACAGTGAAGATAGGTGCCACAAAGGCAGAGGCAAGAGATTTTTTATATCTGCCAGACTGACGCAGGAAATAGGGATCAACTTCCCATTGAAGTCAAAAGCTTTGTCACCAACCTATGTAATAAAAAAGTCTTGAAAAAATCAAAGTTTCAGATGAAAATGCTGACAAACCCCTAATTACAGTGTCAGAAGAATCTCAGTATCAAAGAGAATGTAGATGAAATCTGCACTCACTGGCAATTTCTCTTCCTCTGTCCGTCTATGGTGTGAGGGGGTTAGATTGCTATTTTGCTACTTCTATCTCATTGACTATGCCCATAAATAGGGAATTAAACTAAAGGATTAGCCACAAAATAGATTACAGTTCAGAGTCTTTGTAAAAAACAGTAGTCAGATAAGTAGGAAATTAGTCTATTCTCCAGGCACTTTCTGTGACAGGATTGGAAAGGAACTGATAACACCCCATTGAACAAAGTCAGTGATTTCAAAACCATTGGAAAGGAAAGAAATTTTAGAGATGTGAGCTGCTATAGCAGATAAGGAGTTTGTTGAAACACAGAAACTATTTCGCTTGTGGCTGAGAGTTTGCCAATGGTACCTGTAGTGCTGAGTAACATTGGTAATATAGCAGCATCCAACAGTCACACTATAGTTCAACTTTACAAGTCTGTACATATTTTCATTACAACCAACATTTATCAGATATTTGGAACTCAGCTGTTTCAAATTGAATGGGCAAAGCAATGTGGAAAAAATAAATCATCACACCAGTATTTATCTTCTCTAATATCCCACAAAATCCATCTGAAACCCTGTCTTTGCTTGGCAATTGTCCTGTTACTGACAACAACTGTCAGCAACTGGTCCTCCTGAATCAGTGTTTAGCTGCTAGGGAAGACAGGAGAAAATGTTTTTTGACACCATTATAGCAAGGGTGATTGGTTTTGTGGTAGAATTCACATTTCCAATAAATTTGTTGAATTGTCCTGTGTACACTGGCAGCTAAACTGGTTCCAACACCAGTTCAGCAACAATTCACTGAGGTCAGTTCTTAGTACAGATGGGGCAATTTAGCAGGTCTTGTAAACTTTAAATTTCATGCAAGCAAAGGTTTTATAGAATCAGAAGAACACAGTGTCTTCTGGGATTTTTCTGAGTGCTCCAGATTGCTCAAGATTTATTGACAGCAGACAAACTTGTTGAGACTATATGAGAGAATTGGCAGTAATGATGTAGTGCAAATATTATAACAAGGAGTTTCCACACAAACTTCATACATGGATCTCCTGTCAGTGGCAATAACAAAGTTGAAATCCATCTTGCAAATCAGAGAGCAGAAATGTACCCTTAGTTCATAATGTGAAGTAACCTGTCTTGGCCATTTATAAAATATTAATAATATGAAATGGCTCAACTGTCAATGTTTAAAATCAACTATACTTTTAAAAAGTGATATCAATATTGCTATCACAGATTCATACTACTGACTAACATAGAATTTCATGTCAAAGATAAGCATCTCCACACTGCATATGGACAAAATATAATCATAACATCCTTAAAAAGACAGTGTGATGAATACAACATGTGACCCCATCAGCCCCTGATTGACCCTATGTGCTGGAGGTGCACAGAGAAGAAGGATGGGCATGAACTCCATAAGATTTTTCAACCTTGTCAACTCTCCCACCCTCCCTTATTTTGAGTGTAGAATTTTAACAACTGCTAAGAATCTGCTTCAGCTCATTACATGCCTAATAACCCATTAAAAGGGGAACTACTATATCAAGGTCCAACTCTCCTCCAGAGAACCACCATGATGATCACACAGTACATTGTCTCTAATACAACCCAGGTATCAACACTAAGAAGCCTGACAGAAGTTAGGCCTTTCAGTAGTAATGCCAATGCACTGGAGTACACTCCATAAGATGAGGAAGAGACTTATCCTCATTATAGGATGATATTAATTAAGGACAAATGCAAAGTATTCCATTTAGGAAGGAACAATCAGTTGCACACATACAAAATGGGAAACGATTGCCTAGGAAGGAGTACTGTGGAAAGGGATCTGGGGTCATAGTGGATCCCAAGCTAAATATGAGTGAACAGTTTAATACTGTTGCAAAAAAAGGCAAACATCGTTCTGGGTTGTATTGGCAGGAGTGTTGTAAGCAAGACACGAGAAGTAATTCTTCCAATCTACTCCATGCTGAGTAGGCCTCAACTGGAGTATTGTGTCCATTTTTGGGTGCTACATTTCCGGAAAGATGTGGATAAATTGGAGAAAGTCCAGAGAAGAGCAACACAAATAACTAAAGGTCTAGAAAACATGACTTTGAAAGAAGATTGAAAAAATTGGGTTTGTTTAGTCTGGAGAAGAGAAGACTGAGAGGTGACATGATAGCAGTTTTTAAGTACAAAAAAAGGTTGTTATGAGGAGGAGGGAGAAAAATTGTTCTTGTTAAACTCTGATGATTGGACAAGAAGCAATGAGCTTAAATGAGCAGCAAGGGAGGTTTAGACTGGACATTAGGAAAAACTTTTTGACTGCCAGTTAAGTACTGGAATAAATTGCCTAAGGAGGTTGTGGAATCACTTAGCCATAGATGACAAATGGTGACTTCAAACTTGATATGCTACCAAAGGAGACACTGGAGCCTTGTTTTAAGTGCAGAGGTTTATCCCTGAATTCCTGAGATACATGCACATGCCTAACCTTAATCTTATTTTGGCAGCCTGGTATCATACCCTTATTTATTTATTTTTTTTAATTTGGACTTGCCACAACATATCTAAAATCAGATTGTAAATTCTTTGGCACAGGGATCTAGCCTATTTATTCTGTAAAGTGCCTAGGGGCATTTTTGGGAGTTGTAAAGATAAAAATAAAATATAATAATAAAAATGATAACTAATAATCTGAATTCAGGTGCACTTCCTTTTGCGTTGGAAAGCAGCAAAACCCATGTGAATAGGAGGTGTGGCTTTGGCACTCAGGTCTTACAGATATATAAAACAGGTCTTAATATATAATATAATACATAATATATATAATTTATAATACACATGGTTGCTGGAGTTCTGAAAGTGGCATGCCTCATTTGTGGACTAGGGTAGATGCCTTCCGTTCAAGATGATATCTCTGTTCAAGTCTCTACATATGTCTATAAATAAATTACATTATATTAGAATGTGTCACTTGATTAAGGCACAGATTGTGATCCTGCCTTTGCACCCATGCCAAGAAGTCAGGGGGTGATAGGTGCACCTTTACTTCCTGTACTTGCTGCCTGTATTGCAATTAGTAGAATGGAAAGAGAACAGCTTCTGTGGGACTGTCAATCCCACTCCCGCACAGGTGGGTAGAGGGTACACAGACAGGAGCAGGGAATGGATGGAGTTTTTGCTTTCTCTCCAGCTGAACAGGTACAACAGGAGAAATAATCGGCTTTAGGTGCAGAGCTGGCAGAGAATATTTCTTCACATGGAGCAAGGGAGAATACTGGGGAGCAAAATGTGGCTTGAATCACAATCTGTTTTTTGAGGCTTGTCTATACACAGAGGAATTGAAATAACTAAACTGGTTGCAGTGCACATCTTTAGTTATTTTGGTGCAAGTCTGTGCATGGACACTCCTTACCCAGGAATCAGAGTATTCTATTTCAATTTAAATACAATTGGTTTACATATGTGCGTCTTTCAGTTCCACTGTGTGTGTAGGCAAGCTGTTGGTGTATTCGAGAGCAGCTTAAGTATATGTCGTCCCTTGCTTAGGAATTGAGCAAGAACAAGTTAGCTCTAACTTCTCTCCCAGCAAGGAAAAAATCCACTCTTGGGGCCTGAACTTCCTGCCTGCTCAGAAGCCATAACAATGTTGTCTCTCCATCCCTATCTGCCCACCCATCTCATGTAAGAAACTAGCATTTAATGCAACGTTAAAGCTAAGAAATCAAGCTCCTGAAAGCAGGAACCCACACTGCAAATCATAATTTTAAAAAAGCAGCACTTACATCACTTTTTTGGATCTGTTTCACAGCCACTGTTTATCATTTTTTCCTTCAAGTACACTAACAGGCAGGCAACTGTGACAACTCCTAGTGCTATTGTGCAGGCAGGCCACTCTTCTGTAAGCTGAACACTCCACTCTTCTTCCTACTGATTACATCCTACATGCTGTCAATCTCTTAGGTTCAAAATCTATCAATCAGAACCATAGTGGGAGATATGTGTAACATAAAAATTGAAAAAGCCACCTGAGTAAGGTGGGCACTTCTTTGATTTTCTTTTGTTCTCTTGATTGCAAAGTACAGTATGCTACTTACATGCATACAAGCAAACATAAAAGTACATGAAAAACAGTATTTTGGAAAGTGAAAACAGAACTTTGATAGAATAACTCTTACTAACCACTAATCAAAATCCTATTGTTAGTCAAATATCATCTTTGATTAGTAACTAGCACTGTGGCTAGAAAAAATATAAAGATATGAGGCTATTGATTCAGTAAGCAAAAAGCTAAATATTAAAAAAAAGAGAGAGAAAAATTAGAGGCAGTAAAAGAGTAAAATAATTTGATGGCACATTGTGGCACCTATAGTTAAGGAGTTAAGTTTGCATGGGTGTTTCTGTTCTAACAGAAAGAAAGAAAGAAAGAAAGAAAGTGTTGCTAACTCTGAACCTTTCTTAATTTTTTACTTTTCAGATTGATACTGAGCACATTTGTTTTCAGTCCAGGAGATTTTTTTTAAATAAATGTTTGAACAAAATTAGTTCAGCCATTTCAAAAAATGAAGAGAGAGAGAGAGAGAAAAAAAAATGCATTTCCCCCAAATATACATATTTTCAACAAAATAGTGTCTGGGGTTTCGTAAGAACTAATTGTGATCTGTGAAAGTTAAAAAAAAAAAAAGGTTCCAAACACATATTTTATATATGCACATTGTCTTTTTACTATGATCAAGTATCTGTTTGTCAATGTTCCACAGGAAGTGCACATGCATGGACATGTTAGGGAAGTTTATAGAGAGTGTTTATAAGGAGTGTTTCCAATTTCTATACAAAATGTAAAGATGTGTAGGGAAGGCTGTGTAGAGAAGTAGTTTATAGCATAAGTAAATATGCATTGGGTGGGAAACAGGACTTCAAGTCCTGTCTTTTTATTCAAAGAGCAAAAGTAAATAGGGAAAGAAACAGGATTTCTGGTCCATTGATTACTAACAGTTATACCTGATGGAATTTGTGGTTTAATTTTCTTTAAAACAATAACAGAAAATTTCATACAAAATATAACATTAAAAGAATGTTATGGTTGCAAAGTGAAACATTCAAAAGTTAAGATTGCAACAATAATATTAACTCTTCCCTCCTTTGTGTATCTAGTATGATTTAGGGCTAAATTGTGGTTTTACCATAAGCCCTGGGTATGGGACATCATATTGTGTGCCACCTCACTTACCACAGAAGCATAATAATTTGCTTCTAGCCAACATTATCATCCCCACCCCTCTTATACACTGTTTTGGGAAAGGGAGGATAGTAGAGGGCTTGCATCACCAGCGTATCACTACAGACCCAGACCTAAGGTCAGTAGAGGCCTTGCAGGGACATTATCCCCCTGTACAGGTACACAGCCTCAGCCCCAGTATGGCTGTTAGTGATCAATTACAGGTATTCTCAGGTTTCAGAGTAGCAGCCGTGTTAGTCTGTATTTGCAAAAAAGAAAAGGAGTACTTGTGGCACCTTAGAGACTAACACATTTATTTGAGCATAATCTTTCGTGAGCTACAGCTCACTTCATCAGATGCATTCGGTGGAAAATACAGTGGGGAGATTTATATACACACACAGAGAACATGAAACAATGGGTTTTATCATACACACTGTAAGGAGAGTGATCACTTAAGATGAGCTATTACCAGCAGGAAGGAGGGGGGAGGGAGGAAAACCTTTTGCGGTGATAATCAAGGTAGGCCATTTCCAGCAGTTAACAAGAATGTCTGAGGAACAGTGGGGTGTGGGGTGGGGGGAGAAATAACATGGGGAAATAGTTTTACTTTGTGTAATGACTCATCCACTCCCAGTCTCTATTCAAGCCTAAGTTAATTGTATCCAGTTTGCAAATTAATTCCAATTCAGCAGTCTCTCGTTGGAGTCTGTTTTTGAAGTTTTTTTGTTGAAGGATAGCCACTCTCAGGTCTGTAATCCTGTGACCGGAGAGATTGAAGTATTCTCCGACTGGTTTTTGAATGTTATAATTCTTGACATCTGATTTGTGTCCATTTATTCTTTTACGTAGAGACTGTCCAATTTGACCAATGTACAGGGCAGAGGGACATTGCTGGCACATGATGGCAAATATCACATTGGTAGATGTGCAGGTGAACGAGCCTCTGATAGTGTGGCTGATGTGATTAGGCCCTATGATGGTGTCCCCTGAATAGATATGTGGACATGTGGCAATGGGCTTTATTGCAAGGATAGGTTCCTGGGTTAGTGGTTCTGTTGTGTGGTGTATGGTTGCTAGTGAGTATTTGCTTCAGGTTGGGGGGCTGTCTGTAAGCAAGGACTGGCCTGTCTCCCAAGATCTGTGAGAGTGATGTCCTTCAGGATAGGTTGTAGATCCTTGATGATGTGTTGGAGAGGTTTTAGTTGGGGGCTGAAGGTGATGGCTAGTGGCGTTCTGTTCTTTTCTTTGTTGGGCCTGTCCTGTAGTAGGTGACTTCTGGGTACTCTTCTGGCTCTGTCAATCTGTTTCTTCACTTCAGCAGGTGGGTATTGTAGTTGTAAGAATGCATGATAGAGATCTTGTAGGTGTTTGTCTCTGTCTGAGGGGTTGGAGCAAATGCGGTTATATCGTAGAGCTTGGCTGTAGACAATGGATCGTGTTGTGTGATCTGGATGAAAGCTAGAGGCATGTAGGTAGGAATAGCGGTCAGGAGGTTTCCGATATAGGGTGGTGTTTATGTGATCATCGCTTATTAGCACTGTAGTGTCCAGGAAGTGGATCTCTTGTGTGGACTGGTCCAGACTGAGGTTGATGGTGGGATGGAAATTGTTGAAATCATGGTGGAATTCCTCAAGGGCTTCTTTTCCATGGGTCCAGATGATGAAGATGTCATCAGTGTAGCGCAAGTAGAGTAAGGGCATTAGGGAACGAGAGCTGAGGAAGCGTTGTTCTAAGTCAGCCATAAAAATCTTGGCATACTGTGGGGCCAGGCGGGTACCCATGGCAGTGCCACTGATTTGAAGGTATACATTGTCCCCAAATGTGAAATAGTTATGGGTGAGGACAAAGTCACAAAGTTCAGATACCAGGTTAGCCGTGACATTATCGGGGATACTGTTCCTGATGGCTTGTAGTCCATCTTTGTGTGGAATGTTGCTGTAGAGGGTTTCTACATCCATAGTGGCTAGGATGGTGTTTTTAGGAAGATCACCGATGGATTGTAGTTTCCTCAGGAAGTCAGTGGTGTCTTGAAGATAGCTGGGAGTGCTGGTAGGGTAGGGCCTGAGGAGGGAGTCTACATAGCCAGAGAATCCTGCTGTCAGGGTGCCAATGCCTGATGATGGGGTGTCCAGAATTTCCAGGTTTATGGATCTTGGGTAGCAGATAGAATACCCCAGGTCAGGGTTCCAGGGGTGTGTCTGTGCGGATTTGTTCTTGTGCTTTTTCAGGGAGTTTCTTGAGCAAATGCTGTAGTTTCTTTTGGTAACCCTCAGTGGGATCAGAGGGTAATGGCTTGTAGAAAGTGGTGTTGGAGAGCTACCTAGTAGCCTCTTGTTCATATTCCGACCTATTTATGATGACAACAGCACCTCCTTTGTCAGCCTTTTTGATTATGATGTCAGAGTTGTTTCTGAGGCTGTGGATGGCATTGTGTTCCGCATGGCTGAGGTTATGGGGCAAGTGATGCTGCTTTTCCACAATTTCAGCCCGTGCACATCGGCGGAAGCACTCTATGTAGAAGTGCAATCTGTTATTTCAACCTCAGACGTTCTTGTTAACTGCTGGAAATGGCCCACCTTGATTATCACCACAAAAGGTTTTCCTCCTTCCCCCCCTCCTTCCTGATGGTAATAGCTCATCTTAAGTGATCACTCTCCTTACAGTGTGTATGATAAAACCCATTGTTTCATGTTCTCGCTGTGTGTATATAAATCTCCCCACTGTATTTTCCACCGAATGCATCCGATAAAGTGAGCTGTAGCTCACAAAAGCTTATGCTCAAATAAATTTTGTAGTCTCTAAGGTATTCTCAGGTAATCCAATATAATATCAAACACCCCCCCCCAAAAAATGATACACATTTGTGTCATCTTGTAATAATGGATACTGCTGTGCATATGGAAGACAGGGTCACATACCCAAAAGTCAAAATAACAAATTAATTCCTGCTCAGTAGCCTGGCTTTGTGTCCACACAATAGGTAAGGGAATATAGGGATCCCCCTACTCTTCGGACCAGGCTGCCCACAACACCAGAGCCTTAAGAAGGAAGGGGGAAGGTGGGGGCCTTGGCTCTGCCTCCCACCAAACATGTTCACCAGAGAAGAGGGTAAAGTAAAGTGAACTCGCAAAAGGGAGCAATAGGGAAGCAGGAAGCTGATTGTGATACTCAGGGTATGTCTATTCTTCAGTTAAACACCCGCTGACTCAGGCTTGTGGAGCCTGGGCTGTGGGATGGTAACATTGTAGTGTAAACATTCAGGCTCAGGCTGGAGCCTGGGCTCTAGTATCCTCCCTTCTCTTGGGGTCCTAGAGCCTAGGCTCAAGCCCAAACGTCTATAGTCACTACAACTTGACAGCCTCCCGAGTCTGAATCAGCTGATATGAACCCGCCACAGGTGTTTAACTGAAGTGTTGACACACAGGCAGAGTCAGTCTGATTCCTGCCCTTGTCCTGGGGTAGCATTGTCCCCACATCAGGCTTGATTTTAAGGTTACAATCTAGCCCTGGGGGGTGATAAAAAACCATTTCCCATTCTCAGGTTACATTTCAAGCAATCGATCTCCTCATAAGTTGTTATTGTGACTTTTGTGTACATTTTTACACATTTTAGGGGCATAAGTAAGGCATGTGATGGAAGGTGATGAAAGTTTATATAGCAGCAGGGAACTGGCTGTATCCTGTAGCTCTGCATTGTCAGACATGCTAAAATTTGGCATTTTTTTTAACAGGAGTAGAATTTTTTCAAAGAAAGTGTAATATCTGTTATCAGAGTTGGCTTTACTCCAGTGAAACACACTTTCAACCTCACATTTGTTGTTAACAACAACAGTAAAATATTAGGTGAGATTTTCAAAAGCATTTATGTCACTTTGGAGCAATAATACATATATATATAATATTTAATTTACATTTATATATAACTGAAGTACACAACTTTTATTTATCTATTACGTTTGGAACTTACTGCATGAGAAAGTGGAACTCTGAAGGTTTTGTTTTTATTAAAAAAGGTGCATATTTAAATTACTGTCAAGTAGAAATATTTAATAAAATATGGTTTACTGCTGGCACTTTTGTCATTCATTCATTTTCTTTGCTGACTCAATGGTATAGGAATGTCAGAGGAATATGTCTCCCTTTTTAATTGGATCTCTAATGTATTTCCTTATTAAACAGAGGACCAGATACTGCATCAAAGTGAAAGCATGGAAATATGTATGCACAGAGGGGAATCATATACAGGTGAGCAAGTAGATGGCCAGACGCTATTACAATATGCATTGAAATTCTCCCGTTTTTCCCCAGGTCTATTCTAGAATTCTTCATTCTGTCTTTCCTCCTTACTCTCTCTTTCACCCTATTCTCCTTCTTTCATGCTAATGGATTATTTGACTGTCCTTGTTTTATAGAGACAAACCCCTCTCCACCAATGAGCTAGTTTTTTGGTCCCAAATATCTTTACAACCAACTGTTAAACTTTCTTTTTCTGTTTTCTTTCATTTTCTTCTGTTCTTCTTTTATTTCCTTTTCAACATGATTTAGGGCTTGATCTCATTGACTTCAACAGACTTTGGATCAGGCCTTTAATGCTAATATCATGTTTCTTTTCTTAGTTTTCTTTTAAAAAAACCCTGAAATTATGCAAAATTCATCCCAGGGTTCCCCAGATGGTTTTCTGATTTTGAAGAATAACATCTGTTGTTCTGTCCAGTTAGTTCAGCAATCTGTCTTCCTGAAAGTCAAAATCAGTTCTTATCTGGGAGAGGAAAAAGTAGTTTTCTAAAAGGAATCTATGTCCATGTTCAAAACTTCTCTAAGGTCAAAAGAAAATTCTGAATGTGTATATGAAATATATTTTTCTTCTGTGCATTTCAGTGGACAAAAGAAATCTTTGACTAACTCTAATGTTGGAAGCTCCATGAAAGTAAAAAGGGGAAAATTTTGAATATTTTCCCTTTAGCAGTGAATATTTCACACAGCACTAATATATAGCTTGCAAATAGAAAATTGCTGCAACATTTCTGATGACCAGTTCTCTGAGAAGCAGAGAAAGGAAGGGATCACCTAAGCAATTCTTTTTCTTATGTCTAACAAAAAGTCAGGGTTTTGCTTGGAGGGAGGCAACATAATTTTTCTTCTGTATTCTATATCCTTCAGTAATTGTGCAAGTAACTGGTATATATTATGATGTGTTTCTTCTAGACTGCACCTTTAAATGGAAAGAAACAGCCATTTTGTGTTCATATGCAGCCTTCAGAGGAGACACATACACATTGTGAGTTTCTCATATGGACCTTCATATAAAATAAAGTTGGCTCTATCTTAAAGTACAATATGTAGTTGCTCTCCAAGTATGGAAAAATACTATAATAACAATTTAAACAGAATATTTCCCATTTTCCCCATTCCAGGATCAAAATGATCCCATGATCCTATGATGGATGGCTATTTCTTCAAAGTAGCCAGCTTAATTTCTTTTCCCAGTGAACAAATTCCTTTTGATGAATCTCACATTTGTCCGATTTTTCTCTGCTTCAGAGTTGGTAACCCTAGGCAATTCCTCTTTCTTTCTTTCTTTCTTTCTTTCTTTCTTTCTTTCTTTCTTTCTTTCTTTCTTTCTTTCTTTCTTTCTTCTTAATACTAAAAGAACCCTGTATTTATGGCTTCAGCTTTGGAAGTTGAATCATATGCTTACACTCTAATGGAGTCAGAAAGTAGTATTTTCCTTAGTATTTAACTTTAAAAAAGACAAAAAGGAATGTGTTGCGTGCAGGAGGTTTGCAGCAGCCACAAAAGACAAACATCTTGTTTGTCTCATTATGTACCTGAGAACCTTTCCAAAAGAAGAAAATATTACTTAAATAGTATTCTTCATAATCTAAAATCAGGTAATAATGGCATATTTCATTACAACTGGCAGAATAGGCAAACAAATGTAACTGATTTTACTGTCAGGTTATCTTTTTTTGCGGGGGGGTCATTATCTTGGGCAAGAGCCTTAGTTATTTTATCACTGCAGTTTAAAATAAGAGTGCTAATAACTCTGCTCACTCAGGTACTGAAGGGATAACGTCAGGTGAAGTGAATTCTGGTGCCAGCACTGCTAATTCTTGTTACTCAAGACCTCTCTCTTTTTAATGGCATGAAACTCAAAACCAGGGCTAAAATGGCATTCACAATGGCCACTATTTTTTCTTTAAGATGAATATAACTCTAGGGCAAAAGTGTTGGCTTTCACTGATGACAGAATTAGCAAATAACAAATTCTGCCCTTTCTGGAGAAGATGGTGCAGAGAACTTTTTCAATTCTCCTCTGCGAGAACAGGGCTAGGTATGATTTAGTTCTATCCCAGTATGAGGCTGTATGCCTGACTAATGTACTTCGCAATGCTGAGGGAACATATACCTCTTGACAAGACCACTGACCCTCCTGCACACAAGCTGCCACCATTCAATAAATGTTGGGGCAGTGAACTCTGTGCATTTTATCAAGGAGCAGTAGGGAACATTGTAGAGTGAGCTCCCCTAAACATCTGAGCCATGTTACCCTGCACAAGCAGCATGGCTTAGGACCCCATCACTTAACTTCTAATTCTCTGCTTCACCCCAAATCATGACATGGGGGTACAAGAACAACTTTTGGCCTAAATGAGTTAGTTATACAGTTTTCATTTAAACATGGAAGGTCAGATACCATCCGTAGTTATTCTCCAGAAAATATGATATCATATCAAATATCATATTGTCTCTATATAAATCCATGGTATGCCCACATCTTGAATACTGCATGCAGATGTGGTCACCCCATCTCAAAAAAAAATATTGGAATTGGAAAAGGTTCAGAAAAGGGCAACAAAAATTATTAAGGGTATGGAACGGCTTTCATCTTAGGAGAGATTTATAAGACTGGGACTTTTCAGCTTGGAAAACAGATGACTAATGGGGTATATGATTAACATCTATACAATCATGACTGGTGTGGAGAAAGTAAATAAGGAAGTGTTATTTACTCCTTCTCATAACACAAGAACTAGGGGTCATCAAACAAAATTAATAGGCAGCAGGTTTAAAACAAACAAAAGGAAGTATTTCTTCACACAACACACAGTCAACCTGTGGAACTCTTTGCCAGAAGTTGTTGTGTAGGCCAAGACTATAACAGAGTTCAAAAAACAACTAGATAAGTTCATGGAGGATAGGTTGATCAATGACTATTAGCCAGGATGGGCAGGGATGGTGTCCCTAGCCCCTGTTTTCCAGAAGCTGGGAATGAGCTGGGGATGGGTCACTTTATGATTACCTGTTCTGTTCATTCCCTCTGGGGTACCTGGCATTGGTCACTGTTGGAAGACAGGATACTGGGCTAGATGAACCTTTGGTCTAACCCAGTATGGCCGTTCTTATGTTCGTTTGTCCATTAAAACCCAGGGAGACACATTGGAGATGAATTTGAGCCAACTAGTTTATGATGGTTTACGTTGGATGTCTCGTATGTCATAATTTATAACAAAGCTGCATGATTTCACTACAAAATTTGCTTTATAATAGAGCATGCCAAAAATGGAAAAAAATGCATTTTTTATTGTTAACACTTGATCAGACTGTATCTTAATATGGCCTGTCTCCATATTTAAATTGAACACACACAAAAAATGGTGTAAGAACATTATTAAGGTTGCAAAGTCAAGAACTCAATAATTGGTCAAGCACTCAATGCCAGAATTCAGATTTCCAATGAAACCATAATTAGACAACTTGTGTGTATGCATTCTGATACAGTTCTTCATTGCATGATCACATACTATTTCTTCCACAGGACCCTTGCTTCTTTCAGTGCACAGGATGGATCGGCTTTGGAGATGAATTGGGTTTGCTTAAACAGGAGCCTATTATCTGTGGGATCCCTGCCTGACGTGGCCAAATTTGGGCAGATTTTCACAGGGACAGCAAAAAGCACCTTCCTGACACAAAGGCCAGCCCCTGCCAAATTTTAGGTCCCTGTTCCATGGGAGGGGGACCAAAAGCATTTAAAAGGAAAGGTCTAAAGATTATTTTTTAACATAGGAAAAACATGTTTTTTCCCTCACCTCATTCCTGGAAACAACTGAACCAATGTTTCTGAAATTTTCTGACAAAATTCAGCCTGAGGTTGACACCTCATTGGAAATTTCAGCCCAAATGGTTAGAGTTTGGAAAAGCTTTAAACAATTGAAAAAAGGATTGTAAAATGGGAAGTACTGAGCCCCATTTGTAATAATTTTCCATAGCTTGGGGGGCAAATACATTTTGGATTCTACTGAGCACTGAAAAAACTCTCTAAAAAGGGCAACTTCTTTTATGAAACATACTCAACTAATATTGAAATAATTGACACATGTTAGAGGTCCTTCTCAAGGCACAGTTTCATTAAATCAAGGTTAATAGCAAAGCCTTTTGCCTGACAATTTTAATTTTTTATATTTAATTTAAATTTTTCTGCACCATCTACCCTTTCTGCTTATTTACCTGATTTGCTATTAAGTGAACAGCATAAACTTCTAACATTTAGTTCCAAAGATCAAACATCATGTTCTTATCTAACTCAAAT